>NC_050577.1:294524834-294824834 GCF_011100635.1 Trichosurus vulpecula
GCAGAAGTGAGGGCTGGTTCTGATTAGGTCTCTAAAGCTGCACAGGAAGTGCTTGGGGGCCTCTTGGTCAGCCCCATTCCAAATACACTGCCGACCTTTGTGTTACAAGGCACCATCTGGAATCAGTTAGAACCAAGCCCTTCCCAAAAGAAGCACTCGCTCACTCTCTCCAAAGCCTCTTTGCTGGACCTTTCCAACCAGGCAGCCTTTTCTCCCCTACCCCTAACAGCACAATCTCTGAAGATCTGTTTTTCCCATACCTTCCTCCCACAATGGCCTCTTTCCAATGCTGAGCAAACAAAAGATTGACAGGAGATCTGGAAACCTTCAGCAAAGCAGGCCAGTGCACTCTTCAGTCAAGGGGCCCCCATAGCATTACAACTTACACGGCACTAAATTAAAATTCCCTTTTTATACAATCCTGCTATAAATAGAAATGCCAGTTTTGTGTAATCAAAGTCACCTACTGGGTTGTTTTGGGGTTTTTTTAAAGAATTCAAATGATCTTTCTCTCTTATAACCCTTTTTTACAACAAGTATTTTTCCCCTTTAGCCTCCCCTAAAGCATAGGTAACAAATAAAAGTGGTTTCTTTGACTTGGGAATCAGGAAGACCTGAGCTCAAATTCTGCTTCAAGACACTCAGTCGTATGGTGATGGGCAAGTCAGGTTCCCCTCCCCTCATCTGGAGCAAGTACCAAGACTCCAAATATATATTTGGAAATTGAGTGCAACGTCATTGCGGGGTGGGAGAGCGTGAGCCATTTAAGTCTTTGTGAGGTGAGTCTAAAATGTCCCCAGAAATCAGGGCCTTTAACTCCAAATCCAGTGATGATATGACTGACAGGCCCTTAAAAATCGAAGAAACCAACTTCTTCATAAAACATGTAAGAAAACTTGAGATGCAGCAGAAAGAACAAGAAATTTTGGAGACAGAAGGCTGGCACTGTCACCTAAACTCTGCTCCCTCCTTCCTATCTGGCCTTGCACAAGGCACTTGGCCCCTCTTCGACTCCACTTCCTCAGCTGGATGAACAGTGTCGAAGGTGCCATGATTTATATCCCTACAGAGCACAGAAGGTTGAGTGACTTGCCCATGCAAAGGCCTCCAAGTCCTATGGCCCAAAGTCACTATTCTTTTCACAATGTCAAGCTCTCTCTACCAAGAGTACAGCAAAAATTGTAAAGAAAATCCATTAAAAGAAAAAAAGGGAAGAAACCTCTGGCATGTCATGACCTTCCTGCCCTGTGGCACTGGGAGAAAAGTTCCCCCAGCCACCAGTGCCACCAGTGCTTCAGCTGGCATGCCAGGCCTCTGCCTGTCATTTCCTTCTTTCCCTTACAGACTACTAGTGGTTTGTTTTTATTTTGTTTCATTTACTGTTAAAACATTTACATAAACGATCTGAGAAACATGTTGACTGCAAAGTTGAAACACTGGCACTGGGCAGGGCGTGACATTTATTAAGCTCAGGTAAGGGCCTAAGAAAGAAGGGACAGGGCTCACCACAAACTGCCACCAGGTCGATAACTGATACAAAGAATGTTGTCAACAAAGGCACAAGAGTTGTGCCAGGGGCAGGTCAGAAGCAACTGCTTACCCTGCAGGGCTCTGGGAGTTAGGAACTGGAAAAGCAAGTGTCATGTTAGCGGATTAGCACCAAGACACACAAGCTGTCCCTGGCTAACAACAGGAATGGCAGGATTCGTTCTTGGCCCAAATTAATTCTTTTGGGGACCTGCCTCATCCCCGCCAGAGGGATCCATTCCTACCCACTCTCTGTGGAAGAAACTCATTCTTTCTTCTTCTGTCTTGATCTTTCTCATCTGAAATGTGGATTCCAAACAAGATGATGAGCTTAACCCCTGAAACAGTACAATTCCTAATAACTGACCTGACTGATGAGTTTCAAATTCAGCCCTGCTCTCTCATAAGCTAGCTAATTTAAGGGTAGAGCAGACCACCCTCTGCATTTAAATGGAAAAAGTACTGGATCTGAAGTCAGAACGCCTGGGTTCAAATCAGACTGTGCCACTTACTTAATAGCAATATGACCTTGGGCAAGTCACCTCATTTCTTGGGACCTCTGTTACATCATGTTTGTAAAAGGTCCCTTCAAACTCTGAAATCCTATGATCCTCTCAAAGCTCCTGAACCTGGCAAGGCAGGAAACATCCTCAGAGAAAGCAAGGGGGGGGGTGGGGGGGGAAGGGAAGGGAAAGGGGGGAAGACAGACAGACAGAGATAGAGACAGAAAGAGAGAGACAGAGGCAGAGAGATAGAGAGAATCAATGTCTTGGGAATCCCAGAAATAGCAGTGTCACATTTGCTCCTGGAGGACAGAAAGTTCATCTGTAGAAGAGATATACAAGGCACAAAAGGGATCTATCTGGCCCTCCCTAAACACTAATACATCTCAAATTAGGGATGAGGAAGCTGGCATTTGGGCTGACTCCCAACTGGGCTCTGAACAAAACTGGAGCAGCCAGGATCCTTTGTGGCAAACAGCAGCAGGCAGGCCAATCAAAACTCCATTCCAGGCCAAGGAATTATTGCTTTTCTTAAAAACAGAGTTCTTTATAAATGCATTCAAGTTTAGCATTCATGTAGATGTGCTTCTGGGTTTGTGGGAAGAAGAGACTCCCTTCTCCTCCTCCTCCTCCTCCTCCTCCTCCTCCTCCTCCTCCTCCTCCTCCTCCATAGCAGTAATTACTAATGTGAGGAGCAAAATACCAAAAAGGTCTCTGAGAGATTCATGGCAGCCATACCCCAAAGAGCCACATGCTGGGGGAAAGAACTCAGAATGCTGGCTTGTGTCTGGCAGATCTTAATTTCACTCTTAATGTTATCACTCAAGAATAAAAAGGAGAAGGGTAATACTTCCCCCAACCTCCCTGCACCCAAGTCCTAATCCCAAACCTTTCCCTATTCCTTTTTCTCCTCATTTCAGACTTTCAGAATCCCTTTCTTCTTTTCAGGCTCAGTTCAAGTGTTCATAATCGTCTCCCTCCTCATCTCTCCCTCCTGGCCTCTTTCAAGTCTCAGCTCAAAGCCCCTTTCTACAAGAAACCTTGCTCAGTCACCCTTAATACTGGTATCTTCCCCCTGGCAGCTCCAGTTTATCCTGCAGATACTCTGTGCATGGTTGTTATCATGGCATCTCCACCGCACCGCCCCCCACGTTGGACCATGAACTCCTGGAGAGCAAGGACTGTCTTCTACCTTTCTTCATATCCTTAGCACTCGGCACAGTGACTAGCACACAGAGTTGGCACTTAAGAAATGCTTATTGATCACATGTTGCCAAACTCTGAACGCTTCATTTTTCTCCCAACTCCATCCCACTCTCTGACTCTGGTTTCTGTTAACGACAGCACCATCCCATCTATCCACTCACCCAGGCTCATGCCCTCACGAGTTCTCAGATACCTCTCTCTGCCTCAAGCCCAAATCCAATCAAGGATATGTCCATGACATCATTCCAGTGCCACCAACCTAATGCAGGCCCCTCTTCTTTCTTGCTAGACAGTGGCAAAAGCACAAGATTTGGAATCCTGAGAGACCCTTACAAACTCTAGGACTCTGGTTAAGTCACCTGACTTACCCTGAGCCTCAGTTTCCACATCTGTAAAATGGAAATAATACCTGCATTACCCTCATCACAGAATTGCTGTGAAGAAAGTATATAATACAAAGTACTACCTAAGTAGGAGCTGTCATAACCACAATAACTTCCTCAGCAATCTCCCTGCCTCCCATTTCCTCTTCTCTCCAAATCATCCTATTAAAAGCTGCCAGACAACCAAGCTCCTAGAATGTGAAGCCCTGGAGTCAGAAAACCTGAGTATGAACCCCTGTCTGGTCTCTACTGGCTGTGTGACCATGTCTCAGCTCTTCAGTCTCTTGGTATGTAAAATGGATGATAAAAACAGTAGAGCCCATCCCACGGCACTGCTCCAATGTAGAAGCACTGCATGAATGCTCGTTAGTAACCTCACTTCTGATGTAGCTCTCTGACCACATCACTCTTCACTTCGAAAACCTTCAATTATTCTCCAATTACTACTAAAAACCCCCATACAAGGGCCTCCAGAAACTGCTTGGAACCTCCCTTCCTGGCCTTATCTCTTCCTCCTTCTGGGGTACCCTTTGATCCTTCCCTAGCCCCTGGACACATTCCACATTTTCCCATCCCGGCCCCTTGGTTCATAACACTGCCTACATCTGGAATGGCCTCTGCCTCTTCTTCACAATTCCCACCTGGTGAAATCCAACCCAGCTTAAATGAACTTCTTCCAACTATGACACCTCACTCGTGATTCCTCAAAACTTTTCCAACAACTTGCTCCAAATGTATGCACTGATCACATCTATTGCATTAGAACCATTTCTGTCTAATTCCTCCCACAGACATCATGCAGGCATCATGTCCTTTCTGTGTCGGAACCTCAAGAACTTCTAGCACAGCATCTTACACGTAGTACATATTCAATATTTGTCAAATGAACCAATGGCTTCGGTTCAAAACTAATTGCTCTGTTTCCCAGATTCAGACCCCATAGCATTTGGCACAGCAGAAATAACATGGGTTTAAATCCCAGATCACCACTTTCTGCTCCTTATTGCCTGTGTGACAAAGGTAAAGTCCCTTACAAACCTCCCTGGGCTCATCTGCTCTCCTTGAAAATGAGGGGTTTGGACTCAAAATGACACACAGCTCTCCATCTGGAGCCTGATGGTCTGGTCTTTCCTTTCCAAATTCCTTCCAGAAGTCTCATTTTGGGTTCCAGTTCTGCCACTAACTTGCTGTATACTCTTGAACAAAACTCTGTGTCACAGCTCCATGGAATCTATATAGTACTTTCTGGACAGAGGAGTCTAATATAATCTCTGCACTCTTGATTTGCCAAAGATGTGCCTGTTGCCTTTCCCTCTCTCCTTTGGGAGTTTTCGATCACTGTGGCAAGTTCTGCCCTAGCCTAGGACACTTTTAAAGAAGACCTTCGGAATCCTCTCCCTTCAGTCCAGGTTTCTCCTAAAAAGCCCTGGGCTCCATCTTCAGATTGTTCTTCTACCTTCCCTATTCTCCACCAGGACCTCAGTAACTCCAACCCTTCAGCAGCCTTATCTCCTTCCTTCCTCAGAGACCATACCCAGGGTATGGATTTACTCTTTGGCCTTCCTTTAGGACTCTGCAATTCTATGACTCTTTGATTCAAACAGAGTCTACTGTGTTCCAAAAATACCCCAGATATATGTGGTGCAAACATCCCCATATCTTTCACTTGGAAGAAGGGAATGCAAAATAGGTGATGGATTTCCCTGAGGTCACTTTGAAAGGAATAGAAAGAAAGAAGTACAGGAAGAAGTGGTCTCAATCTCTACCCCGGCCCACAGACTGTGTTTTGTACATAACCCTGGCTCAATTATTTGGAGAGCTAAATTCATCCCAGAGGAAGTGGGCCTCACCATCAATCACATCCAAGTGGCTTCAGGGAATTTTCTGCTGATTCACCACTCATTTAAAGTCCAAGAGGAATGGTGGTATTCAGTATGGCTCAGATTTTTACAAACAACAGACATATACATCCACATTAATTCCAGTGAAAGTCCTACTGGAATGCAATGCCAGCTATCAAATGAATGAGCTATCAAATCTTTAACTAGGCTGTCCACCCATTCCTGGAGACCTAACTCTCCAGACTGGCCCAAGGACTACCATACTAACCACCACCCTAACTCCCAGGAATGCTGATAGGCTGGATGGCTCCCCAAACCAAGTGCTACCCCTAGTGTTAGATCAGAACAGCCCAGAAAGCATTATAGTCTTGCTAGTTCTTCTTAACTTACCACACATTAAGAAGAGCCCAAATTTACCTAATATATCATATGTTTGGACTGCTAGGCTCATTAGTTTTGAAAATGACAAACACAAGAAATATTCCAAAGTGGCAGTACACCTTGCAACTTTCCCAGCTTTCTCTGTCTGAGGGTCCAAGTATCATTTGCTTAGGAGTCCAGCCCCAAGCTAGACCAACACTCAGGCTCTCTGACCATTCAACAAATAAGCTATGAAGGATTTATTCACTACACACCTAAGAAGAAGAGAGTCCTGGGTTTTACAGATAACACACCTATCCAAATCCATTTCTGCTTCACTTTCATACTCTGTCACTCAGTGGCAGTTTACTTCCCTCCTGGCCTTCCTCTTTTCATTTCAGCCACCAATTCAGATTTGAATTGAAAAGTAGAACACCATTTTCCTCCATACCCCAGGGGATCCTAAAAAACTTAAGGCAACACTGCCCACACAGTTACACGCCCACTGCTAACAGAGAAATCGTTCAGCACTCAGCCACGCATGAAACACCAGCATCTATATTATCTGGCAGCCGGAGAAGGTAGGGCCTCACAATTATCCCTAGAGAGTAGCAAGCCAAAAAGAATGCCAACCAAACAGCCACAATAACGGTAAATACAAATAACCACCCAAACTTAGTCCACACATATCCCCCCACCCCGACCCTCCTGCTCAGATGCCCTTCTCTTTCTCCTAGGAAGGTAGGCCAGTCCCTCCCACAAGAAGGCTCTACCACAATGGTACTTTATCCCCTCTGCCACACTGGCTCTGGGGTGCTACAGATCAATATTTGGAGGGTCCCTGCTTTCACAGAGTTTTTATGGGGCGGGGGAAGCATGTACACAAATTAAAAAATACAAAATAATACCAAAAAACACAAGATACAAAAACAATTAGCAAGAGTGCTGATAACAGAGTTGTGGGGGACAGGAAAGAGAATCAGGGAAGCCTTCCCGGAAGAGGCCTGAATTAAGATGGAAGAAAAGGAGTCTAAGAGGCAAAAACGTTCTCTTTATACTCTTATAGAGAGTTATTTTATTTGTTTGTTTTTGGAAGGGGGAAGGCAAGGCAATTGGGGTTAAGTGACTTGCCCAATGTCACACAGCTAAGTGTCAAGTGTCTGAGGCCACATTTGAACTCAGGTCCTCCTGGCTCCAAGGCCAGTACTGTATTCACTGCACCACCTAGCTGCCCCCCTGCCTTTTTTATTGTGAGTGCAAATAGAATTTATTGCCTTCCATCATACATTCTTATTCATTGGACAAGTTCATAATTTGTAGGATACCATAAAAGTTTTATTTTCCTTATGATGTCAGTTCTAAGAACAATTCAACCTTTTTTGCACATAGTTTTTTCCATGTATAAAGAAAGTAGTTTGTAAATGTTAAAGCTCTGAAGAATGTCATTGTGCAGATGAAAAGTGTGATTTTTCAAACTCCACTAGAAATATTAGTTATTATTCTACAAATAAATATTTAAGTTCTAAAATCCATAAATGTCTAGGCATGAGAAAAGAGAATTTTGGCAGCCAGGGTCAGAGAAAAGTGGCTCAAACACGTGGAAGATGTTTGCTGGGGGGAGGACTGGTGTGAATGCACTCCACACATGGGGGCTGGCTTATGTAAAGGAATGCCAGGAGGCAGGAGATAGAACCTCTAGTTCAGGGATCCGGTTTTGCTAAATGTAGAGCAGAACACTTAAGAGAGTGGTGTGAAGAAAAAAAAAGTTGGAAAGGTTGTATACTATGAAGGGGTTTACATGCCAGGCTGAGAAGTTGGGATGTTATCTAAAATTCTGACATAAATCAAAGTGAACATACTAATGAGGAACTTTTTGAGAGGTCTGACAAGGGGCTGTCTTCAATCTGGCTGATGCCCTTGACCATCCTTCCGTCTAAGGAGTTCCTGGGACAAAAAAAACCAGGCCCTAAAAGAGAGCCAAGTACTAAGCAAGCTTTCCTTCAAGGTTATGGTTTCTGTTGGTTCTACCGTGAAGCTGACAAAGCCCTCCAAGGTCACCTAGGCCAACCCTCCATTGTACAGATGAGGACCCAAAGGTTCTGAAAGGTCCCCTCCTGAGTCCAGTGGAACAGGACCAGGAAGAGCTCTGTTTCCCTCCCCCCAGGGCTGGTCCCACCTCATCCCAGCTTCCTCAGCAAATAACCCTTCCTCACAGGCCAACAATTTGAAGGAGAAGTTCATCTCTCTTCCAGACCTCAAAGCCTCCTCTCTCTCTCACCTCCTCCTTCTTCTCTACACTCAGGACACACTAATATCTGTCTCAGTCTCTCTCTGCAGGAGCATCCTTTACACAAACCACACAAGCAAAAACTTCATTTCATCATATTTCAGAAGCCCGGACCTGAACCTTAAGCACCTGGTTTCTAATTACATGTACTAAACAAACACCCTTACCTGCTATAAACACATATGCACAGAGAGAGGGCTTCTATAAACACAAAGCAAAAGAATCATTGAAAATGGGGTCAGATAACATAGCCCAGTGACACACTGGAAATTCGTTATCAACAGCAGGCAAGGAAGGAGAGTGAATACTTCAGTCTCTTGTTCACTCAAACTGAGACTTAGCTTGTGTTGGAGTGTTGGGTTAGGGAGTGGGGGGTGATGTGGGAGGTGGTAGAAGCAATGACCTGGCCCCTGTAAAGACACAGCCGTTTCCTAGAAGGGCAGTAGAGAACCGAAGCATCAAAGACCAAACTTAGAAAAGAATTTGTTTTCATACTGAGTCCTGAGCAAAAAAAAAAAAACACAGAGCTTTATTCAGAAATGTCTTCTGTACAGAAAGCCTTCCTTGCAGTAAGTAACGCCTCTGTGGCCACCAGAGGAGACAAGAGAATACAGTCCGAGGACATGACGGTCAAGCCACGGCATGCACACACATTCTTGGTCCCAAAATTCAGTACACAAGTTAGCAAGGCAACAATTTAGAACAAGTTCTAGCTTACTACCATGGAAGCAGATCGAAGGTAGATCAGTGATTCAAAAATTCAATTTTTGTATTTGTGTTCTAAACCATTCCAAAAATGAGCCTTACAAAGTTTCCCTCCAGGATTATCAGAAGGATGGGTCATTTAAAAGTCTAATTACACCCTTCTCCCATTCACCACTTGGCTCTACTAAACCTTTTCATCCTTCTTCAAACAGCCCATGGCTTCCCCTCCCCCACCTTCTCAATGGAGAACTTCGCTCCATATTTCAGTGAAAAAAAACTGAGACCAACAGCTCCTGCCTCTGCCCCTCTCCGTTCACTCAGATACTGTCCCCCCTCATATTTTCTCTCACCCTGGTCTCACATAAAGGGGGACACTCCTCCTAGCCTAACCTTTACATGCAAAAGTGATCTCATTCTAGTGGTCTCTTTCAGCAGACTGCCTCCTGGCATCCCTTCTATCACTTCTTTTCAAGCCCTGTCTACTGCTTCCTGACTGCCTACAAACGCATCCATGTCTCCCCATTCTTAAAAGTCCTCACCTGAGCCATACATCCCACATCTCTCCTCTCTTTTGTGGCTAAACATCTTGAGAAGGCTTCTACAACAGAGATCTCCACTCTCTCCCTTCTCTTCATTCTCTACAATCTGGCTTCAGACATTCAACAGAAACTGCTCTCTCCAAAATGATTAACACTGTTAAATATCAAATCCAATGGCCTTTTCTCAAGCCTCTCAGAAGCCTCTGGCACCGAGGATCTCCCTCTTCTCCTTGATTCTCTCTTCTCTCTAGGCTTTTGGGATACCACTTTCTCTTGGTTCTTCTCCTGCCAGTCCCCTTTACTTGCTCTTCATTCATGTCACACCTACTAGCCACAAGTATACTCCAAGGCCCAGTCCTTAGCCTTCTCCCCCTTATTATTTCACTTGGTGATCTCATCAGTTTCAATGGATTCAATTACTATCTCTGTGCTAATGATTTTCAAATCTACTTATTCAGCCCTCACTTCTCTGCTGACCTCCAGTCTTGTATTTCCAACTGTGAACTGGACATCTTGGACTGGATATCCTGGAGATGACTTAAACCCAACATGTCCAAAACTGAGCTTGTCCTCTTTCCTCCCAAACCCTCCAGTCTTACTAATTTTCCTAATGGTGTGAGAGCACCCACCAGCCTCCCAGACCCTCAGGCTTGCCATTTAGGTATTCTCCTTGACTCTCGCTCTCTCTCACCCCTCCACATCTAATCTGTTGCCAAGTTCTGTCGATTTGACCTTCATAACCTCTCTAGCATATACCCTGTTCTTTCTGACACTGTCACCACCCCAAGGAGGCCTCATCACCTCATGCCTACAGTACTGCAACAGCTGGCTGGTTGGTTTCCCTGCCATGAATCTCCACTCAGATGTCAAAATGGTCTTCCTAAAGTGCAAGTAACTCCTAAACTTCCCTTCTACTTCCAGGTGAAACATGAAATCCTCTGGACAATTAAATAAAGCTTTTTATACCCCGGCTCCAGTCTTCTTATGCCTTTTCCCCTCCAGTGACATCCGTCTCCTGACTATCTCTCACATAAGACACTTCATCTCCACACTCCAGGCATGGTCACTGGCTGTTCCCCATGTCTGAAATACTCTCATCTCTGCCTCCTACCTTCCTTGAAGTCTTAGGCTAAAGTCCTACCTTCTGCAAGAAGCCCTTCCTAGTCCTGCTCATTCTTAATGACTTCTCTCTGAGATTTTGTCCAATTTATCTTGTACAGATCTTACGTATACATAGTTGTGTGCATGTTATCTCCCCATTACACTGTGAGGTCCTTGGGACCAAGGATTTGTCTTTTTTCTCTCTCTCTCTGGATCCCCAACACTTAGCACAGTACCTGGCACATAGAAGACACTTGATAAATGCTTGGTGACCAATTAACATCATCATTCCTTGGAAGACAAACACCTGCATTCCTGTTCATGGGGGCCCAAGTCCCCACTTTGCATCTATTACTTAGCTCCAAATGTTCAATGTCCCTCCTTTCCTTCCTCTTCAGGGTCACGTTCTCTCATCTTTTGATCTCCTGATTCGGGTTGCCTCTTCAGATATATTTTTCCTCTTTTTTCACCTTGAAGTCCTCCTTTCATTTTTTTAAAGGATCATTTTATCCCCATAATAGCCTAGAGAATAAAAATACTGGTCCTCAACTCTAGATACTACTGTCTCTACTGGGAAGGAGACCAGCATGAGCTTGGAGCAGAAAGCAGTTATCACTTTGTTGGAACTTCTCCTTTGCATAAAAAATCTATTTTGTATTACAGTTCTATATGTGTCTCATTTTATTTCTCCCATTAAATAACAGGCAAAGATTGTGTCATTTTATCTTTGTGTGCCCTACATCTAATACAGTGCGTGGCACATGGCAGGACCTTGATAAGTTAGCTACAATCCCACAGTAAATGTGGGAATTTGTTTTGCTTGACTATGCGAATTTCTTAAGGGTATTTTTTCTTTTCTTGGAGAGAGAGTAAAGTAGCCAATAAAAAGAAAGAAAAATTAAAACAAGAAAAATGAGTCAATGAAGCATTTTTTAAAAAAATATACAGTAGAAAACAGAAGATCAGAAAAAATCACAGATAAGCAGGATAGTTTTCTAATTATATTTTTAATTTGTGATATATTTAAAGAAAGCAAAATGTATATAAAAAAATGTGCAGATTCATGTACCATCATCTTTTTATTCTTACTATATACGTGGAAATGCTTACTTTATTTGATATTTAAGTTCAGAATTTTGAAATTATGAAAATTAGATTCACAAATGTTTTGTTAAATTGTAATATTTACCATGCTAGGCCCTGTGGATACAAAAGAATCTAAATTTAAAAAAAAAAAAAAAACAAGCCAAAGCAACATGCTTTGAGAAATTTGAAGATGGAGAAACAATTTCTCCTAAAGTCATCAGGAACAGCTTCATAGAAGAGATAACATCTAGGGCCTTGGAAAAGGGGAAGAAATTTAGTAGGCAGAAAAGAAGGGCAAGAAATCTGTTTCATGCATATAGGCTGGCATGAGCAAAGACAAAAAAGATCAAGGCAAGAACAGGGGTCAGAACATATACCATTTTACCTAGAAAGAAACCTTGAAAGAGGGAAGTAAGAGAAATGGCACCATGGATAAAGATTTGCTGAACTGCTGAAATGAATGTACAATGAATAATTCTCTCTATGATAAACATTTAGCTGACAATTGTATATTTAGTTCATTAATTACCCACCCATAACTGCCTTCCCAATTTCCCAGTGCCACAGAAAGAGTTCACAAGTTCAAAAGCGTTATCAAATAAATTCATTGTCCAAATTCATCAGAAGAACTAACAATAATGATTTTGAGGAATTCAAGCAAATAAACAGGCAATGACTCCATTCCTATGGGTGATAAAAGAATATCATGAAAATTCAAAGGCAATTAATTATGTAACAAATGGCTCCTTCTTATGCTTAACAACCAGTTTATCATGAATGGGTATAATACTACAGCAGCAACTCAAACCCAAAATCCTAATGGGCATAGACACAACCCTCTATTTTTGCCCTCATGCCCTACAATGGATCTGTGACCAAGGCAAATTCACAAAAGCCTCAGAAGGAAGACACAGTTTTCTTCTACTTTTGAGACAAGAAGATCCATGAAAGAGATACTCCAATACAGCTGCACTTGATCACTTTGCAAAGACTGAAATGTAAATGAGAACTGATAGGAATAGACCTGAGGCTTCCCTGGAAGCCCTTATGAAAACCAACCATTCCTTTGTTCTCAAAAGGAAGGAAAGAAGATCATGTGCTCAAAAGGACACTTTGGACTATAAATTCAACTACTTAAAATGTTTCTCTCAAGGAAAGTACCAAACATCCTGATAAGCATTCAGTCCAAACTCTAGGACCAGGTGACAGACCTAGAGAAGGGTCCCCCGTTTTGGTTTGGTCTAGACTGCTGCAGCAAATTTCCAGAGCAGCAGCTCTCTCTACTAAGGCAGATCAGCAACTGTCTTGAAACTTCCAATCCTAGTAACTTTCTGAGAATACAGAAATTAAACACCTTGTTGCCTTGCCCAGCATCCCACAGATGGCACATGTGAGACCTCAGAGACCTACACTTGAACCAAGAGCTTCCAATCCTAAAAATGCCTGTCCATACACTATGCCAAACTCCCTTTCCAGCTTTAAAACTGATTCTAAAAAGAGATAACTACATTAATACATGTCTTCAGTGTATACAACTGGGACACTTTCTTCAGAGACCCCCGGCATATTAGAACAGGGAATAACCTCACTCATAGTTCCTCATTCTAGTCTAACTCCTTTGCAAAAGATGAGGGAAGAGAAAAGACGTGTCCAGGGCACAGAATAGGGTAGCAGCAGAGTCAGGACCCAAGTCCCACACCATTGATGCTTCCACTATATCACAACACAAAATCGACCCACAAATATTTATGGATCTCCTCAGTGCATAGCACTGTGAGGGACATAGCTTAGCTTCAGACCTAGGTGGGAAGACATGTAAAACAGGAAGCTACAAGAAATCATGTGCTAAGCTCATGAGACAGATAACAGGCCTGGATCTGAGTTGCTTCATATAATAACATACTGTGTACTGTCCGAATTCTTGGCATCCTCCAATGAAGTTAAGTAAATTAAGTAAAAGCCACATACCTCAGATGATACCAGAGGGAATGGGAGCCACTGGTAAAAAGAGGTTTTATGTCCAGACCTTGGGCAAACCTGCCTAACAGAGCCTTTTGGGGTTCAAAGTAACTACTAATAAGGATTTACACCTCTGGCATAACTCAATAATAAATGATCCCTTTGGGGATCCTCTGGATAAGGGATGACTTAGGTACAGTTGTGGAACAACCTACTCCTTAGAGCGGGTTGCTCTAGACCAGGGGTTCTGAACTTCTTGGGGGCCCTGGAGCCCTATGACCATCATTCTGGTACCGCATATGGACCCCTTCTCAGAATCATGCTTTTAAATGCATAAAGTAAAATACAGAGAAGTACAAAGGAAACCAATCATAATGAAAGCAATCCAAATCTTTCTTGAAAAAAAGTTCACAAACTCCAGGCTAAGAAGCCTTGCTTTAGACCCATCACTCTGGAGTCTAGTCTGGATATGGACATGGAGCTCCACAGGTAGAGGACTCCAGTCGATTTGATGTGGGACATCATCCCTTCCTGTTGGAGACCCAGACTTCTGTAATGCGGGTACTGCAGTTACTCATGTGTATGTCGTAGCTGTCTTATGGGACAGTAATGTCTGCAAAAGCAGGGAGCATGTCTTTTTCATTTTTATAACTTAACTAATTTTTTAAAATCACACTGTAACTTACACAATAAACACTCAACAAATGTTTGCTGAAGATGAGTTTCTCTGTTTCCTAATCGGTAAAGCAGAAAATATAAACTCTATCTTCCATTCCCCTCAGAAACAGAATGAGGGTTAGAGCACTGTTCTAAAGTACCTTGAACCTTTCTTGTAAAATGTAGGACATTCTATTCCTTCAAAAGAGATCTCATCGGAGGGACACAGCCTCCGTCTAGAAGAGGAACTCAAATCACTTAGCCTTTCATCGGTAAAAAGGGGAGAAGGTAACGAAACTCAAATAAGTTAATGTGTGTAAAGTGTTTTACTAACTTCAAAATGTTTTACGAATGTCAACTACTGGCACTATTACTACTACTATCCCATAGTGTCCAATCCTTGTCTTCACTTCACTATATTGTGCTTTACTTGATCCTAGAGCTGGAAAGAACCTCAGAAACCAACTAGCCCAATCTCCTTATTGCTATAGATGAGGAAACTGAGGCCCAAGAAAGTTAAGTGACTTGCCCAAGGTCACACCAGTAGTAAGCATCCAAAGTGGGATTTGAGCTAAGAGCCTCTGATGCAAAGCCAGCAACTTGTTACACTGTACCATATCACTTTCCTTCACAATCTATCATAAGGATACAATATTGTTCCAACATACAGAGGAGGAAAAAAGAAGTTCAAAGAGTTTAAGTAATTTGTTCACTGTTACCCAGCTAGTAAATATCCTAAGTGTCTCTTACGCTATTCTATTACGCTACACAGTGGCTCACCTAAGGCCCAGAATACACATGAAAATCTATGTCTAAGCTGGTGCCTAAACACTTTCACAAAGACAGAGCAGAAACCTCTCGTGTCTTATTTCAGCAGTGATTACATGAGCCAAGTGGGTCATTCTCAATTCCAGGCAGGACTTAAAGCACACAAGCAAAGAACGAGAATGTTCGATGTAGCACAGGGGGCCCACTCAAAGTCTAGATCAGGAGAAGGAAACCTGCAGCCTCGAGGCCGCATGTGGCCCTCTCGGTCCTCACATGCAGCCTTTTGACTGAGTCCAAGTTTTCTAGAACAAACCTTTTAATTAAAGGGCTGCACCCGAGGACCTAGAGGGCCACGTGTGGCCTCAAGGCTGCAGGCTTCCCAACCCTGACCTAGATCAAGCTGAAAGGCTTTGGCTGAACACCAGACACCCCCACCCCACTACCACTTGCCCCATCACCACCATCAATGACATACAGGTGGGCCAGCTCTTATGCTGTAAGAACAGAAAAATGGGTCAGTTGGATGTATAGCGGGAAAAGAAAGTGAAGGCCAGGAAAGTGTGACCCCTGGCAACTTCAGGTTCTAAACACCAAGGAAGTGAAAGTGAAGACTTTCACAAATCCCAAAAGACATTCTTAGGAGACTCCTACTGACTTGCTTGGTATTCTCTTTATGGTATACAAAGTTCAAATGTTTAAAAACTGATTTCCCATTCCAGTCAGGAAAAGGTAACTAATAACTGTCCTAGGAAACTGAAAAGTTCATTCTTCCCCCAAAACTCCATCAATGTGAGGAACCAGAGTGGGTGGAAAGCACCATATACGAGCTGTCCCAACTGGAAGCTTTCATACCTCCACCTGTCCAATAGCTTGGAAAACAGCAAACGGCACTTCATCTACTGGAAAGGGAAGGAGGTAAGACTGTATAGAGGGGTGGAGGGGAAATGGAACCAGGCAGAGTTTTAATGCATTTAGCTTAGTAAAGGAAACACTTTCTCTAATTACCACAAAACTCCCATCTCTCTCCTCCCCCTCTCCTTACCTATTAGCCTCATCCCATCCATCTCGTTCCATCCCCCAGCAATAATACTTTTCTCTAGAATCATTTCTCAGATAAAGGATTAACTAATTCAAGGCCAAAATTATTTTAGCAAAATAATGATCCTAGGAAACCCACTCCAGTGCAATCAAATATGTCCTTTGCCTTCTGCTGCCTTCCCCCAGCTAGCTTAGACAAGCCAGATTCAGAGCATCAAGGAAACCAAGCCAGGCGTGTGAGTCACTACAGCCATTCCCTGGGAGCTGGGCAGATGCCAAAAGGCAGCTGGAAACAGCTGTTGTGAGGTCAACTGAAACTGGGAAAGAAGAAAAAGCCGATGAATTCAGGTTTTATTACACAAGATCCCATTTTTGTCTCATTTGGAAAACTGGTTTTCAGTCTCCCTTCCTCAGAAGTCTCTTCTCTTGCTCTACATCAAAGACAAAATTTCTCAACAAAGTAGAATCAGTACATAAAAACTAAAGATCCCAAAGAGATATCACTTGCACTGTCCGTAATCACACTGGGACCCCCCAAACTGAGCAGATGTGTTCCAAATGGAGCTGGAAAGAGTTAAGATGTTGCCACAGGAACAAAATACCTTTAAAGGAGATGAAAATCGTCATACATACAACCTTCCATCTCCCACTTCCATGACTTTGGCCAGGCTGTGCCCCAGGCCTAGAATGCCCATCATCCTTACTTCCGGCTCACAGATCCCATCCCCAAGCTTCCTTCAAAGCTAAGCTCAAATGCCACTTTCCTTAGGAAACCTATCCACTTCCAAGTGGCCCCCACAAAATTACTACATGTGTGTGTGTATATATGTACATGTGTGTACATGTCTCCCCAATAAATTAAGTTCCTTGAGGAACTTTTTTCATTTTGTCTTTGTACTCACACGGCCTGACACATGGTCAGTTCTTAATAAACGCTTCCTGAATGAATGAGCAGGGGTCCAAAGGAAAGGGAATCCAAACTGACAAGAAATCAGCACCCTAGGTATACTCTTGGGAGGGAGGGTCTTCTACTGCACCAATTCACAGATACAACAGACTGATCCAGGAAAACAGGAGAGGTGAGGGGTACATACATCTAGCCTGAAGGAGGTATAAGATCGATGTACCGACATCACACTAATGAAAACTTAGGAATTCTCTCCATTTGCCAACAGAACTGACAGCCATTTGGTAGGCACAGAAGAAAACAAAGGAGGGATTTTAGTAACTTCTGGGTCATAATGATTTGACAAAACAGGCTCTGGTTATCTAATAAGTAGTTGGTCCTCTAGCTAGGACCAATATGGATTCATTTCTTCTCTGATTCATCCTCTCAGATGACATTCATTCTCAGTTAGGTCCTCAGTCTGGTTTCTTCCTGGTCACTCCTGGTGTTCAAAAGCATAAAAGCATTGTACAGTCTTCAACGGACAGGGAAGCTTTAATGAGGAAAGGAAACCTAGTATCTTCACCAGCAAAGGTCTGGAGGAGGTCTGAAGCAAACTAAAAGCTACATCAGCTCTCCTGGCATCATGTGGGCCCCCATCACTAACAACTCTGGACACCCCAGAGGCTGCAATAGAATGTAAATATATTTCCTTAAGCCATTTTCATAGATTCATAGGATTTTAAACTGAAAGAACCTTTAGAAAGCATCTACTTGAACTACAACCCTCCCCACATTTTACTGATCAGAAAACTGAGGTTCAAAGAGCACCTTGCCTGAAGTCACACAAACATATAAATTACTAAGCTGGAATTTAAGGTTACTGGACTCCAAATCCACTCCCACAAAGACCAACTTCCTAATTTCAATTTTCCTATGATTAGTCTCCATACAATTGTTTGCTGATGACCCATAAGGCAGCTAGACTGCCCGGTGGATAGAGTGCTGAACTGGGAAGTCAGAAGGACCCAAGTTCAAATGTGACCGTGGGCAAAGCGCTCAGCAATCTGTAAAATGAGGATGCTAACAGCACCTACCTTGTAGGTTGTTGAGAGTTATAAGTATTAATTAAGATCACAGATGCGAGATATCTGCAAGCACTTTACAAGTGTTCCATAAGTTATTACTACTACCACGGCTGCTACTACTATAATACGCACAATGCCTAGGTATTCATGTAAATCACTTCCAGAGATGAACTAGAGATACTGCAAAGCCATAGAAGGGAACCAGGAATAAGCATTTCAAGGATGATGGGGCTACCACAAGATCTTTTCTATCATTATAATGGACTGATAATTTAACATATTTAATTGATTTAAGTCTTGTTATTTAACTGTTCACCGTATTTGTCTCATCTGCACAACTGTCATAAGCTTCCCTATTTGCACTGCCTGCCCTGCCTTATACCTAGTATTTCTTCAATGCTTCCAGAATCCCAGATTTCCCTGTTCATCCTCTCCTCCACTAAAGAACACCACTCCCCACCCCAAGACATGGTTTCAAGCACTGCTTGAGCCCACAGAAGCCCCTCCTGGTGGCCACCAGCTGCCGAGGCCACCCTCCCAGTCCGGGGCTGGAGCCTGCCCAGTCCCAGGCTTCCGCTCCAAGAACTCAAGATCATAACCATGCTCTGAACAGAAAAGTTACTCAACTATTTTTGTTACTTAATTTTAACTGAAATGTTCACAGGTCTGAGTGACATGGAAAAACAGGCTCTAAGATAAACAAAAGGAAGAAGGGAGGAATTGAATTCAACAATCATTTATTGAGCACCCTACCACGTGCAAGGTGCTATACTTGGGGGAGGTGAAACGGGAGGAAGAGAAAAGGAAAACAGAGAGCTCTTAGCAGAAGAGCACATCGTGGCCTCTCACCACCTGGCCACCACCACAGCCAAGCCAGCAGTCACCCAGCTAATCAACAGCAGCCACCTGCCCTTTCTCCCCTCCTTTACTATATGCGTCTGATACCCAGGAAGAACTGCCTTCCCTATTAGCCCACAGTGACAGCCGCTGCCATGGCAACCAGCAATGATTTTAATAAGTCTCATCATCTGTTTTCAAGGGCACTATGCACAAGGCAGCAGATGACAAGAATTTCAGACCTGCCCTGAGAGACCCCCAGGTGGGCAGGATGGGGGGGGTTGTGGTGCTGAGAGTGGGGCCTGCCTTCAGTACAAGGTCAGAGTTTACAACTCAAAGGCAAACAGCCCAACAGTCAAGTCACAGGATGAATATAAAAAGCTGTGTCAGGGGTGTGGGGAGAGTGAGGGCAGTACAAGCACCAAAAATCACAAATGAGGTCTAAAAGCTAGGGTGAAGTCCCTTAAAAGAAAGGGCATGCCCCGCCCCCCACCACCACCAATTTGATGTCTTACATCAAAGTCTTACTTGGAGCCCTTTGGTTTAAGCATTTCAGAGAATGGTATGCACACAGTTTAGTGGCCACTATCACCCATCTACAAGCATGAAAGCCAGTGGCTCAGAGGGAGGCAGAGACAGTGTGCCTCAGCTCCCCACTCCACACCCAAAGGGAAGATTTCCAGCGGCCAGACTTTATGTGAAGAAAAAGCCTCACTGAGAGAATTTGGGGCTGCCTCTCGACATGGGACATGGATGCAATAGTCATTTTACACATCTCAATGTCCCAAAGCAGGAAATACCCAAATGAAGGCTCTAGGATGCTAACACTATACACCTCACAGGACAATCAATCCCCCGACTTGAAAGCCTGTCTCATAAAAGCTTTACCAGAGCACTTTTGTCCATGGAGCTCCCAGCACTTAATCGTAAATGCTACACACGTGTGCTCAGCGAGAGTCAGACTGCCAACCTGAGTTTTTGCTTTTCTTCATTTGTGGGAGATTCACAGCTTTTGCAGAACACTAAATTTCCTTCTTTTTTAACAAACAAGTGCAAGACCAACGGCTGCTAGAAAGACATCTTTCATCTTTCACACTGTGGCAGATCTCTTTCTCATGCGTGCGTGTGTGTGTGTGTGTGTGTGTGTGTGTGTGTGTGTGTGTGTGTCTGTATCTCCATCCTTCAGAAGGCCCCTTCTTTTTCTCTCTCCCTCACCACCCTCCTCTGTTGCCTTCCTTTCAACTTCTCTATGACCTCCCTTCTCTGAACCTATTTCCAAATCCACATCACAGGACAATGTAACATGACCCTACTCAATTCTCTTTCTGAGGAAGATGGAATGGGGAGGCCCATTTCCTACAAATGTCAGGGTCCTTCTTCCCCCTTGCTCCATTCTATTTTCAAAGATGGAACAGACAGCACAAAACACCTCTAGAACAGTAGATCCAGTAGGTGCATTACAATCAATCCAAAAGCACTACTATGTGCAAGGCACTGTGATAGATACTGGGGATACAAACACAAAGAAATAATCCCTCCTCTCAAGGATCTTCTCACATCCACTCCATAGCAAAGAACATTTAAACAGCAGAGGAGGGAAACACCAAGAGTTCATGTTACCTGTATGTAAAAGGATATTTCTTTCTCTAAGAGGCATAGCACTAACTGCATTCTAATTCATCTCTCTTACTCAAAGTGCAAACCTAATAAATTAACCAATCTCTCAGTTTCTCCATCTGTAAAGTGAAGCTACTATTCCCACCCACAATACCCACATTTGCCTACTTCATTGGGAAACCTTTATAAAGTGCCCACAATGGAAAGGGCACAAAAAAGGCCTAAGACTTCTTTCATGTAACTTACGTCAGTAAAAGTATTCTGAGCTCTTTAGAAATGAAATAGAAATTTACAGAATTTTATGGTAACAAGAGAATACACAGAAAATACAAGTTACTGCCTTTAATTTAACCATTAATAAGTGCCATTTACAGGATTTATGATACATATTACACCTATTTATTCATCCTAGGAGGTGGTCAGTAGAAATATTCTCATTTTATAGAGGAGAAAACTAAGGCCTAGAAACGTCGAGGGAGCTAATATGCAAACAAATCTATAACAGGAAATAATTAACAAAGGGAACGCACCAGAATTAAGAGGGGTCAGGAAGGTTTCCTGTAGGAGGTGGAATTTTAGTTGGGACTTGAAGGAAGCCAAGTAGGTCAGTAATCAGACCTGAGGAGGAAGAGCACTCTAGGCATGGAGGACAGCTTGTTCATGGTACAGCCAGGAGGTCAGTGTCAATGGAAGATGCCTAGAAAGGTAGAAGGGGGCAAGGTGATGAATGGCACTGAATGTCAAACAAAGCATTTTGCTTTTGCTCCTGGAGGCAAAGTGTGCACTGAAGCTTAATGAGTAGGGGTAGGGTCAGACAGCATCTTAGGAAAATCACTTCGGTGGCTGAATGCAAGACAGATTAGAGACCTGAGGCAGGCCAACACCCCAGCAGCCAGTGCAATAGTCCAGGCTTGAGGTAAGGAGGGCCTACACCACAGTGGTCACAGTGGAGAGATAGTCCAAAGGTGAAATCAACAGGCCTTGGCAACATATTGGATATGGCCTGGGAAAGATAGCGCAGAATCCAGGATAACTCCAAGGTTGTGAGCGTGAGGGACTGAGAAGATGTTGCTGTCCTCTACAGTAACGGGGGCGAGACGAGGGGAGCTTAGGGAGAACGATAATGAGTTCTGTTTTGGACATACTGAGTTTAAGAGGTCCACTGAACGTCCGATTTGCGACATGTAAAAGGCAGCTGGAGATGCAAGACTGGAGGTCAGCAAAGAGGTTCAGGCAGAATAGGTAGACTTGAGAATCATAGGCATAGTGATGGTAATTAGCACAATGTGAGCTGCCTCGGAGGGATCACCAAATGAAGCAGTATAGAGGAAGAAGAAAAGAGCCCTGGCCCACCTACAGTTATAGGGCATGATGTGGAGGAGGATCCAGCAAAGGGAGCATTCAGAGAACCAGGACAGAACACTGTCCCAAAAACCCAGAGAAGTGAGAATATCAAGGGGGAGAGAGTGATCAACAGTATGAAAGACTGTCCAGAATACAAGGAGAATGAGCATTGAAAAGACAGAGCCAGGATTCAAATTTAGGTCCTCCCAACTTGGAACTTAGCACTTTCTACCACCAGATCACAATCAATGGAACTTCAAGATAATATCCCAAGGCCAAAGGTCTGTCCTCAAGAGTTGACAATACAATTCATGACAACTCTGAAGGATTTAGGATGAAAAATGCTATACATCCCCAAAAAATTGATGGGGTCTCAATACAGACTGAAGCAACTTTGGGTTTCTTTCCACTTTATTTTTTTTTTTAGTTTTTTTGTCTATGTTTTCTTTCACAATATGACTATTATGGGTATGTTTTGCATGACTACACACATATATAACCTATATGAAACTGCTTGCCTTCTCAATGAGGTGGAGTGGGGAGGGAAAAAGGGAGAAAATGTGGAATTCAAAGTTTTGAAAACAAATGCTAAAAAATTGTTCTTACATATAACTGGGGAAAAATTAAATACTAAATAAATACAAAAAAAGAAAAAAAAGAGCTGACAATAAATTGATAAAATGTAATTGCTTTGTTAAAGGAAAGAGTATTTGTTTTAAATAACAAACCTGTACAGGTAACTATCAAAAAAGACCAAATGAGGCCAGTACCTCCTTCTTCCTTATTTCCAGCATCATCCCCTGGTGCCTGGCTCACTGGCACCATGGACCAAGAACATGGAGGTGTTTCAGAGTAAGTCTCCTGGATCCCACTGCATCCAACACATGGTTCCCCCACTAGCCTTCATTTCACGAGGCATTTTAAGGGATCAGAACTGCATATAATCTCCACCCAGACACAATCAATCATGTCTCAGGTTTTTTCCAACTTCTTTTTCGTGAGTCTTTGGGCTTATGGTGTAGGCTTACACATGCCATCCCAAAGCATTTCTAGTCAGCCATTTTTGGTAACTTGTGAGCAAAATTATTTTTAGCTGGAAAAAAGTTTATTTTAGACACTCTCCCATAACTCAGAAACATCCGACCCAACTGGGTTCAAACTTTCCAGAACAATTTGCCTTTGAGTGCATTCAAAGCACTGAACATTTCAGCTCCAAGAAGGAATTCTCTCCTTACAAGTCACAAGCATCTCAAAGAGGTGATAAACTGAAAGGTTCTACACAATTTTAAAAATACCTCCCTCCACCTCTCAGCATGGTAAAGGTTAAGATTTCCATCCAGAAAGCATTTAGAACACACTGAAGAGCCCAGAGACTGCGACTCTGTGTTCCCACTTATGAGCACCCTAACATAGGCCATCAGTGAGAAAAGCACTTAGGGTGATCACGGAACACCAGGATCAGCCTGTCTTGATACAACACTACAGTACACAGACTCAGATTCCAATGAGAAGAAAGCAGTTTCTGAAGTGAAGCTGTTAAAAGGAGAAGAAAAAAACTAAATTCTGCGAGAGGTCAAAGTACCTCCATACAAGATGACGTTTGTCCCTTATGTACAAGGAAGAGTCTCTGCTCAGCAGAGGATGAATTCTACAGATCCTATACAGATTCTCTGTTCCTAAATCCAATCCTAAGTTTTGACTTCATCTGCCTAGTGCACACAGATGAAAAACAGCTGCCCATGGCCAAAAGTTCAGTTCACCCACAGCCATTAAGGAGTCATTTAACTGGCCTACACATACCCCTTAGCAGAAAAGCAACTCGAAAGGGCACAGCTTTAAACTACAAAAGCAAGGTGAAGCCCAGGTATAAAGGAGAACTTTCTGGCAGGCAGTAAGAAGGGTTAAACACTAGGAAAGTCTTCTTTTGCAGGTCATTAAAAATAGGTAAAATTCCCACCTGTCTGAAACCATTTCAGTAGCATCCTAGATTGCCTTTCTAGACTTCCTCCAGCCTATGGCTCTACAGTTAAAGAAAAAAAGTCACACCAGGGAGTGGGATGAGCAATGGATTCAAAATCAGAAACTCTCAGGTCTAATCATGACTCTCCTACAAACTTCCGTCTGGGTCCTGGGTAAGTCACATCCCTTCTCTGGGTGCCAATTTCCTTATCAATAAACTTGACTGTATCATCTTAAATCCCTTCCAGCTTTAAATAAGAATGATTCTCAAAATGCTCATGACTTCCTTCTATTCCTACTACAGAAAGACCCATCTCTTGTCTAGAGCTCTGTAACCAGAGTAGACCAAGGTTTATTCCACATCTAATATATTTGTTTTTAATTTTCAGAGAATTGCTTCTCATGTTGCGAGCATATACACACTCAGCCAACAACCTGTGAAGAAATAGCAGCAGCTAATATTCCCAACCCTTAGAAGTCAGAATGTTCTGGCTAAGAATACTGAGTGTTAGGAAGATAGTATTTTTGTACTTATACATTATGTATATACTGACACATATGCATATATAAACATATGTAAATATATCATGTGTGTATGTATATATACATGTATATACATATATCACACATATATAATACGAAAAATTCTGCTCCTGAGATCTACATCTCTGATATCTCATATCTTGCTATTTCCCCAATTCCTGCCCCTTTCTGGCAGTAGAAGTAGGACACTCCTGTACCCTTCCCACACTATGTCCCTACAGTGCACAGAGATGAGACCTCCTTCATCGGTCACCTTTAAACTTTCTGGTTCCCAGGACACACCACCAGCAAGCACAGGGATCCAGTGTCAGTCCTGACAGGCAGAGCCTCTGGCAGCATATCTCAGACATCCAGTAGCACCTGGACCAGTTCCTCTTAGCAGGGGCACAGATGGGCTAACCAGGATCACTTGCCAAGCTCTCTTCCAGCTCCTCCAGCTGGGCAGGTGTTTTTGGCCATCAGGCTTCACGAGGACATAGCATCCTGCACCTGAACTGCTATCATTCCCAATGTGGCAAAGGAGTATAAACCTGCCTCTAACTCGGGCCACGTTGTCTGTGCAGAACCAATGTAGGCATTTCTGAACCCTAGGACCCTGAAGAGTGTTCAGTGAGATAAATGGGGGAGACTGGGTAAGGAAGTTAGCCATTGTCCTTCCTGCTGTTGTTGGTCCTTCATTTTCAAATAGGACCGATGACATCATGGGGTCATGTCTTGACCTGCTTGTGAATTAGATTTAAGTGAGGCAGAGCTACACAAAGTCATCAGCCTCACTCTCTCCTCCAGAAGGATCAAAGGCAAGACAAAAGTCAAGATGACTGGAGATGGCTTCTTGGCATCTCTAACATCTGACCAAGCTCTAAGTACTCTACAACCCCTGCTTCTACTGCCTTCATGACAGTTGGAACTACTTGTTCTCATCTGCCATTCAAGTCTGCACTTGCTTGGGTTAGACATACCCCTAACTCACCAACGGGTTTGAAGCCTGTAGGTTCCTCTCAACCTGGTTTAGCCCATCTGTTGGGCCAGTTTTTTGGGATGTGACTGCTGCTCAGGCTACAGCTTCTTGGAGCCACAGGTGAGAGCTGGACACCAAAACTGGATGAGCAGTCCTGAAAAAGGACTTGGTAAACCAGAGGCGCCAACCCTTCCTGAACACCCCCATATAAGCCAACTGTCCTATACTGCAAACATCACCTCTAGTCTCACAGCATGTTCTGGAGGGCAAGAGAGTTACACACCATATAATGTTACAAGGAAAAGGAAGAACCAATCCCAGGACCATCTCCTTTAAAAAGTAAAATGTCTGATTGGCTAAATGTTAAGGTGAGCTTGAAATCCTCCACTAAGCACCAGAATGTCTTACTGTGAACATGAGCAGAAAAAGTCACCAGTGCCTACAGACTTGGGTGGCCTGGCAGATTTAAGAGAAAA
Organism: Trichosurus vulpecula; assembly: GCF_011100635.1. Classification (NCBI taxonomy): domain Eukaryota; kingdom Metazoa; phylum Chordata; class Mammalia; order Diprotodontia; family Phalangeridae; genus Trichosurus; species Trichosurus vulpecula. Next base: position 294,550,503 of record NC_050577.1, read on the forward strand.
GGGAGGGAACTCAACCAATCTGGAATCTCATTGTAAACATGAGAGTCAAATGAGCATGCCTCCTGGAACAGGGACACTTATTGGTGAGGAAAGCTTTGTTCTTCACATCTCACCCCCCAAACTCATTTCAGAGCCCACCAAACAGCCTCCAGCAACAATGAGAATCAATCAGAATAGATGCAGGCACTGCCACATCACGGTGTGAAAGGTATCACAATGAAGAAAATCCTCCTGTGCTTATTTTCGTTAGTGAACAAACACAAGGGAAACCCTAGGTTTTTAAATCCATTTGATGATAAAAGAATGTGACCACTCAGTTTGCAACCACAAACTTTGCCTGAGATATCTCTAAAAGTCAAAGCCAGCCTGTACAAGGCACTACACTGAGCTGATGCATGCCCACCAGGGACTTAGAGATTTGTTACCTCACTAATAATGACACTTCAACACGTCACACACATGTGGAACAGGATGAGGACACCAAGCATTGATGCCAATCACAAGCCCTGCCCCTCAACTCCAATGCATTAGATGCTGTGGCCCTCCCAACCTCTGGTGATAAACCTATGCAACCCTAGGCAGGGCAGTTCCCAACCAGTAGACAACACTCATGGCACCATGAGAATGGGGCTCCAAGTCTTTCCAGCTTGGCAAGAGACCTGCCAGGGTCATTTTTAAGAATCCAGGATCAACTCTGATGCCATGATGAAACTGAACTGGATTTAAGAGGGAGCTGGAGCAGAAATAACTCTTGTGTCCACAAGGCCTGACATTTACAAACACCATATGTACATTATCTCATTTGATCCACACAACTTAATGTGGTTCACCATTCTGTGGATGTGGCTCTCTCTCCTTGGAGACATGAAGGAGGGGTTAGCACTTCTTTAATCACACACGCCCAAAGGCAGAAGGAAACATCATTTCATGAGACACTTGGTCATTTTATTAAAAAAAAAAAATCACAGTATGTTTAATATTTATCACATACTTCATATTGCGGAGCTCATGAGGAGCTCAAACGAAAAGACGATCAATCCTATCAAGCTAACTGCTGATTATGCCCCAACATTTACTGCAAAGAATAAATGAGGTGAATAAACTTGATGAGACCCTCCAAATTCAATCAACAGATACTTTGATCCTCAATGACTCTGATGTGAATACAGGCAAAGATGAAGATGCTAAAAACATACCGAGAATTAAGAAACTAAGGGACCAATGTCTATTTATCATGAACACTTTTTAAAAAGAATCTGGGAAGTGCTGAACATAGTGACTAGTTTAGCAGACAGGAAACAATTAGTTACAAGAGTCATTTCCAAAACAGCTGTCCCTGTACTTTACGGTTGCATTGTGCTCATCTATAACTTACGCAAATGCAACTCTGCGCTCAGCAAAAGAAAACAGAATAATTCAAATACTGTGCTGTACATAACACTTTCAGGCAAACACACGATGGTACAGGATTACAAACCCAAAAGCATCCGGCAGCACCACAGAGTAGGTCTTCCCTATGCCACATTACTTGCAGACTCAGTCCAAAGCCAGTGCAACTTCCACCATCAGTGAGAACCAGAGACATTCAGAGCCGCTATTACAAGCTCCCATCAAATTACCACCCGCCCACTCCCTCTCCCCCACTGACACCCCTGATGTCTCACAAACCCCCACAGGAAGCAAAAGGTGGAAGAGAAAGGGGAACCTGGTATTCTGTCCAGTCCCAAGATTGGTTGGGTCCCACTTTATGGCCCTAATCCAAACAACTGAACCTTAGAACCAGTCCTTATCCTGAAGTTTTGCTTCTGGCTTGACTCTGGCCTACATTATTCTGACATGTCAGACGATGCTGACCTTGGCGAACTGCTTTGGACATACGGAAGCCTGGACAAGACTGACACCCTCTCCAGAGTTTTTAAGGGGGCTGAAAAGGCTCCCCAGATACCATGAACACACGGACATTTTCCTAGGTGCGGGTCCCTCCCTGCCTCAGGGCAAATCCATCCCTGAGATACCACAATGGATGTATCTCTACCACTCCAGAATAATAACTCTAACTCAACTCGCTTTCAATTCTCCAAGGACATAACCATGTATACTTTACTTCGTTAGTGATTTCAGAGGTCTGCTAAAGAGGAAAATTTTTACCATATATGACTTTCACATTACACACTAACTTTACAACTAACCCGCTCCTAAGGCGCAATTCCATTTTTATAAATCACTAACTTTTGTTAGAGCAAAGATCAAAATAAACACCAAATTAAAAGACAATGAATGGGGCAGCTAGGTGGTGCAGTGAGTAAAGCATGGGCCCTGGAGTCAGGAGGAGTTCAAATCCGGCCTTAGACATTTGACACACTTCCTAGCTACATGACCTTGGGCAAGTCACTTCACCCCAAATGCCCGGCCTTCCCCACTCCAAAAAAAAAAAAAAAAAGGCAATGAATGAGATAAATCAGCATTCAACTAAAAAATTGGAAACAGATAAAGGAATAGATGTAGTCACAGGCTAGCACCACTTCCTAAGGAAATTTAACCTATGTAAATTAATTACCAAAAGAAAATGGTCAAAAAGAGCCTAGAAACCAACTTCGCCACAGCAAACACAAAGCAAAACGACCTCCTGGCCAAGCAGAGAAGAGCAGCCAAGGGCACAACGGTTTAGAAAATAAACATTTGTAAAATCTTACGGAAGATGCGCCACAATGAGCAGAGACACCTCATAAAACAGTGGGAAGCAGCTGAGGGCAAACACGTTAACAGAAGCTTGGTGAGAGATCCCATTAAGCCAGAGTATTTGAGGGTGAATTCGGAAGTACAACAATCAGATAAAAAAATGAAAAAGATCTCTCAAAATGTTTATAATCAGCCATCTTCTCCATCAATGACAGCAATGCCACTCCGCCTCTAGCACCGCAGACTCTGACATGCTAACGTGAGAAACAGAAATTATGGATAGAAAAAACAAATATGGGGGGAAACAGCTAGAGAAGACTGTATGTATATCTACATCTATATACACACATACAGACAGAATCAAGTCAACCAGCATTTACTAAATGTGTACTATGGGCCGAGCACTGTGCTGGAAGCAGCTGCTGCTACGGGTGATGATACCGGAGCACAGAGAGACGATTCTCCAGATATGTGAAAGAGAGGACGATATCAAATGCTGAGAAAAATCATGGCCAAAATAGGCAGTCCAAATCTATGCCCATATGCTGAGGGCACCGTATAGGCATGAGAAGGATCAGAGCTGCAAGGATCTCAGTGACCTTAGAGTCCAACTATCTCATTGTGCAGAAGAAGAAACCAAGGGCCAGTAAGGTTAAAAGACTTGCTCAAAGTCACACAGACTGGAAAGGGCAGAAAGGAACAGTCAGGCTTTTGTCCATGATATTCTATAATTGAGCATGCCTTTCCAGTCATACAACTGACTGAAAGATGCAGGAATCACAGCTACCCTTCTGTTCAATGTTTGATAACTACAGAAAGCATCTGATTCAGCAGAGCAACATACAGCCTAACAGCTCTCCTCCTACAAGGTATGTCTGATGTTTATGCCCAAATCGTATAAGATTCCTTCACAGATCCAATGGAGACATCTGATCAATGATAGCAATTATTCCTGTTAAGCAAAATGTAAAACAGGAAAGCAATCTCAACAAAGGTGTCTGCACTGTCACAGAGCAGAATGCAAGCCCCTTGAGGGAAGGGACTGCATCCTTAACCCTCAGCACAGTGCCTGGCAGCGAGGCACTTGATAAGTAACTGCAGACAGAGTGACGTACAGTGCAGAATCCAAAGGGAAGAAGGACTACTCAAATATGGTGAAGTGTCCCAAATGATCCTATTTACAGATGATACTTTACTAACTATATCAAGCCCCAGAATATTGCAGAGCGTTCTAAAAACATCCATAATCATTCAAGAAAGCTCAACCTAAGAAGTGAATGATGACTATTGTCCAGACTGATCGTAAGTGGACGGGTGGCCCAGAGAGCTAATGAATGAGCCCATCTTAGATCTGGCAGGCTTGGGGCTGGGCCCCAAGTCTGAGAAGAAAGTGGTCTGTACTGCATTTAGAAAATCGTTCAGTGCTTTTCACAAGCCCAAACTTTTTCCTTAAGTAAAATCCCTATTTTCACATGATTCCTCTTTGGGAAATGCTCCATGGCAGCTATGAACCACAATATACCATCTTCTACAAAGAAGCAAAATCTAGGGTCCCCCAAAAGGCAATGGAGAGACAGAGGTAAACGGGAATAGTTGGAAGCACCTTACCAACCAAGAGTCAAGCACAAGAAGTGTCATAAAATATAGCACTGAATAGCTACAAGTGAGGAAAAACAGTGGGCCAGTCATAGACTGAGGGTGAGAATTAACAGACAGACAGCCCATGGGTTTCACTGATACCCACATAATGTTAAGAGGCCTACATAAAGACCATCAGCACATTGGAAGATACCCCCACTACCCACCCCCACAGAACTGGCATAAAAAGAGAGACAAAAGTAGCACAAAACAGTAAGATGGAATGGGTAGCACGGGTGGGGTGCACTTTTTATCATCAGCGTCCACACAGACACAAATCCAAAACAATGAACTATACCAAGCATTTGTCCTCTCCATCCTCGGAAAATAAAATAAGAAACCAGCTTACACTAAGTCCAGCAAAACCACTTTAGTCCTTAGGTTCTCTGAGTCATGGCCAAAATAGCACCATCTCTGTGGTCCTTCTACCAAGGGAGGACACTGAGCAGGGCTTGAAGATGCATCGGTCCACTACCTAGTACAGGGGTAGGGAACCACATGTGGTCTCGAGGCGGTGGGTTCCCCAAGCATACAGGCCAGGACCAGCCTCACTGAGGAACTTACCACAGGGCTAACCACAGAAGGAGGCTTTTTGCAGCCATGACATTTCTAAAATTCCTAAATGTCCATACTATCAGGGCCGCAATCAACTACCTGAACTTGCACGAGAGAAATCTTTATAATAGTGAAGTTGAAGATTTTGTTTGGACATAAAGAACTTTCTAACTGCAGGGTTGGTAAAGACAGAAACCCTCGAGATTCTTCATACAAGGTCCATGAATTTGTAGTTTTAAAAAAAAAATATTTTCATAACTGTGTCAATTTATTTCCTTGGTGATCTTATGTATTTTATTTTATGCATTTAAAAAACATGATTCTGAGAAGTGGCCCATAGGCTTCAACAGACTGCCTTCCAAAGAGGTCTAGCACACACAAAAAGTTAACCTTTGATTTAAGAGCCCTTTGTTGAAAATGGAGGGTCTGGGACTGGACAATCTCTTATGGTTCATTCCAGTTCTATGGCTCTATGAAATCAAAATCAATCAAGACAGAGAGCGTGCGTGCGTGCGTGTGTGTGTGTGTGTGTGTGTCTGTAGCACTAAAACAGGCAGCTAGGTGACACAGTGGATGAAGCACTGGGCCTGAAGCCAAGAAGACTCATCTTCCTGAGCTGACATCTGGCCAAAGATACTTACTAGCTATGTGACTTTGGGCTTATCACTTAAATCTCTTTGCCTCGGTTTCCTCATCTATAAAATGTGCTAGAGAAGGAAACAGCAAACCACTCTAGCCTCTTTGCCAAGAAAACCCCAAATGGGGGTCACAAAGAATCGGACACAACTGAAATGACTAAACAACACTACTACTAAAACACCAAGTAAAGAAAAGAAAATCACACAGAACGCAAAAGCACAAGAGGACAGTTAACTTCTCTGTCCTCTTCAATGAAACCAAAAACATGGGTCTCTTTGAAAGAGGCTTCAAAGCCCACATGGAACACCTACATCAAGCTGCTGCTACAAAGATAAACAAAAAACGAGAGTTCAAGAAAGCTGCACGTTCTTTTTTGGAATTGGACATTAAAGGAACGCTCATCAATTGGGGAATGGCTGAACAAGTTGTGGGCTATGATTGTGATGGAATGCTATTGTGCTATAAGTCATAATAAAGGGGGTGGTTTCAGAAAAACCTGGGTAGACTTAGATGAACTGATGCAAATTGAGCAGAACCAGGAGAACACTGTGCACAGAAACAGCATCTGTGAATGACTTAGCTACTCTGATCACTACAATGGTCCAAGACAATATCAAAAGAATCACCATGAAGGATGCTATCTACCTCCAGAATGAGATCTGATGAACTGAGTGCACAATGAAGCATATTTTTTCACTTTATTTTTCTTGCCTTTTTTTGTAACATGGCTAATATGGAAGTGTTTTGCATGACTTCACATGTATAATTGATATCACATTGCTTGTCTTCTCAATGCGTGGGGGAGAGGCTGGAGAGAGGGAGAGAATTTGGATAAAGAACGGTAAAGTATAGAAATAAATACTGCTGACCAAAATCATTAATGGTCCCTAAGAAGCACCCTCTCTGAAAGCCTGATGCATGCACACACGTATGTATGAAGCTAGTTAACGTCCAAATTAATCAGTTAATCATCAGTTGTAGCTACTACAAGAAAGCCAAAGACAAAACGCTTTCAGGGTTGGAGGCAGGAAGAACCTGCTAATAACAGCTACTATGAATCCTATATCCACCCACATAACATGTTTAGGGTTAAAATGTGCTTTCATGTCTATCATATCATTTCATGTGACTGACAGGCAAGGCCAATGTTGTTATTCTCATCTAACAGAGGAGAAAAGATTAGTTCACTGGCTTGCTAAAGGTCATACACCTGGTAAACATGGTCGAACCAAGGTCTTCTTATTCTAAATCCAATGTTCCTCCTGACTTTATCCCACATGGCCGTCATCATCAGAACAAGGCACTCACTAAGCATGAGAGACACACTATAATGAGATAAAGGGTGGCTTATAATGCAGAAATCAATTGCGGGGGGGGGGGGGGGGGGCAGGGATGGCAGAGCGAGGGAGGTCAAAGTGAGAAGAAATCTCTTCCAATTCCAAATCCTTGATATCAACCAACAGAAACACTGACTTTTCCAGTCACAAAATTGATTTTCCAAATATGTCAGACATCAGCCAAAAAATATGAAATTATAAAACCCCAGATATGGAAGAGGCCTTAGTTTTTCAATTCCTTCATTGTACATCTGGGGAAACGAATCCCAAAGTGATACTGTGACTTACTCAAGGCCATACAAATAATAAGCAACCTCAAAGTCCACGGATCTCTTCAATCAATCAACAAGTATTTATTAAACACCTACTCTGTGCCAGGCATTGTGCACCTCATAAAACACACTGCCTCTCCAGTGGACACTAAAAGTTAGGCCATCCTGGTATTAGCTGTGATTGAGACTTTTAGCTTCTAATATATAGATACACACACAAAAGCTTACAGTAAATTTATGTGTGAAACGGCCAACACAAGAGACAGTTGGGCAGTCACATAACACTACTCTAAAAAGCCCTTCACACATTTCAATTTGGCAGCCTCTGTATGTCTGTCTGTCTGTCTGTCTCTCTCTCTCACTCACACACACACACACACACACACACACACACACACTCATACAACAGCATAAGGCAAGAGGGTTGCAAACACAGCTAGGACTACTAACTTACCAGCAATCTTTGCCAAAACTCCCCTCCCCTCCAACCCACTGCAGGAAGCAACCATTGTAGGACTTCATGAGGTTGCAGAAGAATCTCCACTCCTATGTGCCAGGCATTGACAGTGACAATGCCCTTTCACAGGTTCCAATCAATGACGGAGAGTTTGTGGGAACTCAGGACCACCAGGGAGCGTCCTCCAGTCCTGCCAAGCCCAACTCAGAAACCATCTGATCCTGTTCTCTCCTATTCTATCCCCTGGGAACAGACCAACAGCAGGTGGAAGCTGCTGAAGCAACAAGCTCAAACTGGGAAGCAGGAAGTCTGAAAAGCGGGTGCTTTCTTCCAGGAGGGAGGAGAAGGGGTGAAATGCTAAATTAAACACATGCAGTTCCTTTTTCTTCTCCAACGAAAACCTATGACATCCAGAATGGCTAACAGACACTTAACTGCTACAGGGCACAGAGCATGCATTCGGAGATCAGGAGTGGGACGGGGTCATCTCAGACATGAAAGATTCCCCCTCGCTTAAAGTCACACAGCTCATATTTGGCTGAGCTGGGATTTGGCCCCAAGTCTTCTGACTCCAACTCCTATGCTCCTTCCAATATACCATAACGGAACAGAAAAATGACCACGACTGAGTGAACTGAAACAGTTTTCTGTACAGTTCCAACTACTCGCATTTCTGGAGCAAAACCCCAACACTTACTACTTGTATGAGGCTGAACTATGTGATGCTGCACAGGGAACCTCCCTGGGCCTCAGTTTCCTCATCTCTATAATGAAGAGGTTAGACTAGATGCCCTCTGAGGTCTCATCCATCTCTACCTCCGTGATCCTAAGGGGCAAACAATGAAATCATAGCACTCCCATTTTACAGATGAGGAAAGTGAGGCTCAGCACTGCGTAGTAGCTAATGAGAAGCAAAAGCAAGATCTGAATGAGATCCTCTGACTTCAAGGCCAGTGTCCATTTCATTCTACCACAGCTGTCTCTAAGTCACATTAGGAGGGCTACCTCTTTGCCTAAAGAATCCAAGATAAATGGGGCAAGCCCATTTATAAAGTCCCAACAGTTTCCAGGAAAAGTGGCTCCAAAGCCCTAGTGTCTCACGACAGCCCACACACCCCTGAGTTGAGCATCCTTGTAAGAATAGTGCAAGACATCATTATAGCCGAGAGCAATTGCTACCCTTCCCCCAGGACAGCTGCCAATTTCCAGTGGCAAAAGTTTCCCAAAATAAACCAGTAAGAACAACCTCCCATAAGCCTCAGCGCCATGGCTCAAGAGCAGCAAGATCCCAGTTCCCAGAGGCTGAGTTGGCTGATTCTGGCAATCCCCAACATCTGGGCACAGCCTCTAGAAATACTAACTTTGCCCCTGATCCCTCCCTACCCACCACCACCCCAAAAGCTGGGCTGGGCGTGTTAAAACCACTCTACTGCCCACCCTCCACCTCACATAGTTACCAACTTTTTCCATCCATTCCCCAAATTAAAAAGTGCTTTGATTGTAGCAGAAGCAGTTATGATGTGATACAACCAACATAGCCAGAAAGAGAAATAAACCATGTGCCTCAAAAGCCACAACCCTGGAAGAAAGTTTCCAATTACCTGATACAAAGACACTTTTTTTTTTCCCCTTTTGGAGAGGAAACCTAAGAGCCAGCATTAAAAGAAGAGGGGGAAAAACAACAACCCCCAGAAAGCTCTATTTGAGAACTTGAATTAGCTAAGGAATGAGGTTTTAGTAAAAACCAAGAATTCACCTTATGCGAAAATTCTAAACTTCCATAGTCATTTTCTACCCTGAGGAAAACAAGGCTTATCAGCATTTAGTAATTCAAGAATGTCACCTGAGTGGCAGATATCAATATTCTTGGTGCCTTAGGCTTTCCAGCTGCAACAGCTGGATGTCACATCTGTGCATAAGAAGCTAGAGGAGAGCCTAGCTTTGTTTACTCAGAGGCCACAGTCCAAGAGACTCCCCCAGAAGAGGCTCCTCTCCGAAAAGGCCCTACATAGTTTAGCAGTGCCAAGAAGACAGGACAAAAGAACACCCAAGTGATGGAAAGATCTAACCTGGGACAAAGTGAACAAAGATCTGGTGCCAAAAGTTCAAAGACAAAAAGAAAGGCCATATATACATACACCCAAACATTCGTAGGAGAACTTTTTGTTGTAGCAAAAAACTGAAAATAAAGTGGCTGATAAATCAGAGTGAAGGATACAACAGAATCTTGTTTCTAGTCTCCATCCCCTTCTCTCTCCTCCCACAATCCTCAGCCTAGTTCAGTCACACAGCTTCTCACTTTGGCCACAACTACGACAGCCTCCTCTCTGGTCTCCTCTCAAGCCTCGACCCACTCCAAAACATCCACCTCCCCAAAGCCATCCAAGTGACATCTGTCTACTATATTTTTAACCACTATTACCTTTGAGAGACAATATAAACCACTCTTCACAATCTGGCTTCCTGACACCTTTCTGGTCTTTTAACCCAATTCTTCTCTCCATCAGCCACAATGGTTTACCTGCTGTTAGAAACATTAAACTCCATCTTCCATCTCTGGGCTTTACATTGGCTACCCTCCTCTTCCTCCCTGTCCCCATGCCTGGAGCCCTCCCTCCCTCCTCACCTCTAGGAATCCCTCACTTCCTTCAGGACTCAGCCCAAGGGCCACCTTCAACAAGAAATTTTAAAAAGGCCCTTCCTGCTCCTCGAAGCGGCTAGTCTGCTCACGCCCAAAACTATCTTGTATCCATTGAGTATATATTCTGCAGAGACTGTGTATATATACATGCATAGATATACATGCGTGCACATATTAGAAGGTAAGCTTCCTGAAGGGACAGACGGCTTCACTTACATGCACATGGCTCCTGGCACATAACTGACTATGCTATGTAAGAAATGAAGACCACATAAACCTGGCAGGCTTGAGCAAATTAAAGCAAAGTGAAGCAAAACCAGGAAAACAGCATTATCAACAATAACTACAATCATGTGAACAAAAAACAATGCTAAAAGGCAAATGAACTCAGATCATTTTAATTGGATTTTACATTTTGCCAAGACTTTTACACGCCTTATCATATCTAATCCTCAAAACCACCCTGTGAAGTAGGCACTATCTCCATGTTACAGACATGTTATAGCACATGACAAAAACAGGAGAGGCACACGTATTATACATGTATGTATATACACGCGTGCGAGCACACACACACATCTTACCAGTGGATTGTTCACCTGGCAATTAATTTTTTTTTTGGCGGGGGGGGGGGGGGGGGGATGGGGGGGGTGTCACGGCAATCTAAGCAATCACGGCAGCTGGGTGACAGAGTGGATAGACAGACAATACTGGGCCCCTTCTACTCCAGCAGTGACTATGACAGAGTAGCACGAAGGACAGCTTTTGGACTGTCAACAAACACTAATCTGACTGTTGGGACTCTAAATGTAAGATCTTTGACTAATGACCAACAAGAGGACATACATTTCAAGAAGCTGAACCTAGCAATCTTGATGTTCGTGCTCTAAAAGAAAGTGGAAGGTAAATGGAAAGCCACCTCACTCGCAGGTACTCCTTGGAGGGGTCACAGCTACAAGAAATATTTCCTGCAGTTATCACATCCAGCAATAAGAAGTCTTTGCAAAAAGCCCACCATGAAAAGAAGTGCAGCCTACCTACCAAAACGGGCTCCTATCAATCAAACAGTCAAGAGACTGTATGAAGAAGTTTGTACTGGCAAGATCCCTTTAGTGGTCCCCCCTCTCCCCACTATGATAAAGAAACCGTGCTAATTACCTCTTCTTTACAATCAAGATTTGGGCAGTTAATAGTACTGAGAGCTTTATTTTGCAGGCTTGATTTTTTTTCCTTTGCTCAGTCAACAAGTATTTATTAATGCTCAGTGGGGGATGAAAGGGTCTAGTAGTAAGTAGGTCAGATTACTGTTAAATGCTTATTAACTAAAAAATGATTTTTTTTCTTTAAAAAAAAAAGTAGCATAAAGAGGGGGACAGTTAGCAGCCTGGCAGGAAGGGGATTGGGGATGAGAAGCTGGAAAGGCAGGTACCTACAGCAACTCTACAATATCTGCCTTCAAAACTGAGATTCAATCAAGTTTCCTCACTTCTTCAAACATGAAAAGAAACCTGAAAGAAAAAATTACATTAACATTGTGTAATGGCTATCAGCTTTGTATTTTTCAATTGAGAGAAGTCAGTTATATCATAGAAGAATCATCAGGGGAACAGAGGAAAAGGTTAGGGCTACAGTTTAGCAAAGTGAGTCTCATGGAGAATACAAGGATCATCTCATAGCCACACTCCAAAACCACTGAAGCAGCACACGCCAATACATACCTGCACCCAGGTGTACCTTAAACTGCCTCTCTCGCTTCTTTCTTTAACCAAAACATCACAAAAGAGGCTTTGTACACAAGTATGTTGTGAATATACCATTAGAAGAAGATTCCAAACTGAATCGTTCCTTGGATGACTCCAGGTTTTGGTGGGCACTGGAGTCAGCCTCCCCTGTGGGTTCCAGTCTCCTTACCATCGCTGCCTCTTCAAAAAGCTGACGTGTGAAGGCAACGAAGGGAGCCAGAGATGGGACACTGATCTGCTTGTAAAGAAAGCCGGCCTAGGCCTCCAGCCTGTAGTACCCAGAGCAGCATTCCATGCATCACTCTGTAGGTAAACAGAGATTCTGCTGGTAATTCTCCACCTTGATGCCACAGGCATTAATGATTTCCAGAACTCACAAAGGCACAGTGACTTGAGCAAGTAGGTTTGTTCAAGTTTTGTTGGTTTCCATATATGAAGGCAGTTCTACTCAGGCTATGAGGCACAGTTGCCTTTATTTAGGTACAAACATGGGCCCAGAAGAAAGAGGCATAGAGGATGGAAAGCAAATGGTAATAAGTGGAGTCTGAGGAAACAGATGGGATGAGGAACTGAGTACATACTAATGGTTATGGGAGCCCCTAGAAGCATTGGGTTTCTTCTTCTCTCCTTCCATCTCCATACCAGCAGGCAGCTTACTTGGCTAAGGTTTCATTATCTAATTCATCTCTGATCAGTTTGGATAATCCCTTTTGAGTGGTGCTGATCCTGTTAGGAGGGCTGTATAAAGCTGCTTGGTCCTGGATGGGGCCAAATCCCATCAGGCCTGCCATGTGAATCTAGGACATATTTCAATAATTTGGGGTTGGTAAAGTGGATTGGGAAGTGGCTGCAAGTGCAAAGTCTGATACCTGATGTTCATTAAATCACTTCGTTAGCTCTAATGAAGAAAGCATCAGCTTTGCTGAAGAATCTGGAGAGAGAACAAATCTGCTTCTAAAGTTTGGATCTAGGTGGGTCCTGAGCCTAAGTTCTTTGGTTCTTCAGCTCTTACAATTTCTGATTACTTAGGCTGGCAAGTAAGTGTGATGCAGTGGAAAGGAGATTGGCGTTGACGTCAGAAGAGCTCAGTCTGAGTCCTGGCTTGTGTAACCTTGGGAAAGTTACTTGGATTCTATGTCCCTCATTTTCTCTATCTGTAAAATGGGGATAATACATCAACTGTCTACCTCCTACCGGTCAAGAAAATTTGTTTAAGTTTTAAAGTGCTTTATAAATTTGAACTAATTATTTTGCCCATTAATGAGCTTATTAAGTCAAGTTCTAACAATCAAGTTATTCACAGAATCAGAGATGGGAAGGACCTTGGAGGTCATCGAATCAATGGACAAATCAAAAGTTAAGTGACTTGTCCAAAGTCATTCAGCTAAAAAATGATAGAACTAAGACTCAAACTTGGGTCTTTTTGACTTTCAGGTTCTTTGTAACTCTACTCTGCTGTTTGGACATTTACTTATTTAGTTCCTGAGGTGACAGCCTGAATCCTTTCTTCCTGCAGAACCCCAACTTCTCTCCACCCCCACACCTCCATTTTCCCAGTCCCTAAGAGTGATGAAGTTTTAGTCTCTTTCTGTTGATAACATGTTGGTCTGAGTTGGGCCTTACTAGATTGGAAGCCCCATGGGGGTTTACCAAACATACTTACAACTTCCTGTTCAAATCATCTACCTAAAGTAAGGCCAGCTCACGGATCCAGTGCCACCACTGAGAGAGCCAGAAACAAGCAAGGTGGTCATCACAAAAGAGTCTCTTTTATTTGCTGGTGTGTTGGCACATCTAATTTCTTTTTGCTAGTGGCAGGATACCAGACTTATTCCTTTCAGGAGAAAGATTCCAGATTTGGGGTATAAGATCCCGAAAGATTCCTGCTTGGGAAGGATGCGTCAGATGTTAAGCTGGCTGTGCTCTGGTCACAGGTACTAATGCAGGGACAGGGTACTCTCTTCAGCAGATTTCTGAAGGCTCTGTCACTGTGCCATGCTTGGATGAGTGTTCAGCTAGAATTCCTAGATAGCCTCACAACAGGAAGGGGTCGTCAGACTTCTTTATCATTCTTAGGCTATTCTTCAGATTCTTCTCAGGGATGCTCCATCTTTGGGCCTGCTTTACAGGTACATATGCAGACTATAACCCTTCAGGTCCTGGATAAAATTCTAAGGCTGTATCAGCTTCCACTGATGTTAGAGTTAAAGGTGAAGGAAGGCTCTCTGAAAACAGAAAAGGAGGTAGCTGGGAGGGGGGTGGAGGCCAAGGCAGTCTGATCCTTGGTTTTCTGAGCTCAAATATTAATTGAATGCAGTTGTGTTCATGTTCTCACAATCCCTGTTTACCCCAGAAGAGTGATGAGTGGAATGCTACTCAAGGTACAACAAGCTAGAGGCCCAGGCCAGCTTTCTTTACAATATGATAGATGTCCAAGCTAGCTAACCTCTGTTGCCTTCACCTGTAAGACAAGGAGACTAGAATCCACAAGAGAAGCTGACTTCAGTGAAGGCCAACACCTGGAATCATCCTGAGGAACAATTCTATTTGGAATCCCCTTCTAATTTATCTTCACAACACACCTGTGTTCAAGTTATGTGTGGACATTTATCGCCTCCCCTACTAGAATACAAGTTCTATGAGGGAGAAAAAACTCCAACCTAGGGTGGCACAGGTTACATCCCAACCCACACCCAAGGAAGCCAGAAGTCACCACAAACTCCTATGGTCTCACCACCACTGTAGGGAGACTCAGTCAGGTGCTGCCATAAGCAACACTATCCTCCCTTTACCCCTAAAAAAGTGGATCAGAAGAAACAGGACAATATGTGCTGCTCCAAGTTGGCTAAGTTAGGGCTGGGTAAAGGTCTGAAGGACAGTTTTCTACCTCTGTACCCTCAGTTTAACTGTCTAACATTTAATAAGCACTCATACTAGGTGAAGGAATTCAAACCCTCCTTTACTCCTCACACAGATTGTCTTAGTTCCACACTATCCATCTCCCTTGTGAATCCTGGTATCATTTCTACTTCACAGGGCCTCTGTTTCTCCACTTACAAAACAAATGTCATTCCCTGATGAATCGAAGGATCATAAAGTTTAGCAAGATGTTGTTTATAATGTTATTTAAAAGAAAACCAGTAAAATATGATGTGTTTCCAGCCCACTCGCCAAGGCCAAAAACCAAAAGCTCTCCCCAGTCAAACCCAGGAAGAAGGAAAGACCTCCCACGACATAGGAAATGGAAGAGCTCTTCGGAGAGAAAGCACACCTCCCTTCCTCCCTCCTCCGTCTAGGCAGAGCCAGGGGACTGGAGGAGAGCTGAGGGGCTGCCTGGGTTTGCTGAAACGCTTTCTTCCCTTTCTTTGTGTTCCTGTTACCAGGGATGGCTGGCTAAGGAAGCAGTGGTGATGTAAAGCACAAAGACATCCATCTGTTAAAGAGATGCAGTCTGGAATTGCTCTTCTCTATCACACCACACGAGTTTGCCCTAAAAGCTCTAACAACACAGGTATGGTTTGCTTTACCTACGATATAGGTCCACTAGAAGTTACATTACCTTTTTACAAATCAAAAAATCAAAAATTAAATTTCTCTAAGAAGATCCATTTTTATAAAAGAAAAGATTGCCTCTGTCAAGCTAAGAACCCTTCAGAGGCTTCCCTAAATTAGGTTCCTAATTTACCTGGTTTGTATTCAGTTCAACAAATATTTCTTAATTTCTTAAGTACCTGCTGGGTCCTAAGAATACAAAATTGGGGGGCAGGAGGAGAGGCACCTCATAGGTCACTGTGTTACAGGAAAGTGAATTACACCACTAATGAATCATTAAAAAACAAACTTTCCAGGTACATTTTCCCCTTTCATAACTGTCCATTTCCTCAAACACATTTCAGTAGTCCAAGGTGTCTTCTTCCCTGGAACGCCTCAGCTCTGCTGTAGAACATCCTATGGCACCAGCAGGACTGCTCTTATTCCCTTTTCCAGCCATTCCTCTTTTGGAGGCTTTCACATACTGAAGCCTGGATCTGCTGAGATCCTAATCATTTGGCTCTCTTCTGAGGATATATTCCAAACCTGAAGATTACAACATAAATCTGGATTATTTCAACTCTCCTAAATTACATAGAAACTAAAGATTTACTGCAAAGGGATAGTTAATCCAACTAGATACCACACCTTCACCTGCCCAAAGACCTGACCCCCAGGTCTTGGAAACTAGAGTTCTGAATTCTGTGACTCCACTCAATGCTTTAAAAAATAACTTATTATTGTTTTCTAGCTTCCTCAATCTGTGAAGTGGGATGGGGGGGGGGGGGGTTCGGCTGTCTCAGAAACAGCATTGTGTTTGGAGTCAGAAGACCAAGGTTGAACCTCAACTGTATTACCTACTACTTGTAGGACCTTGGCCCAACCACCACTTCCCCCTTCTAGGCCTCAGTTTCCTCATCTGCAAAATGAGGAGGTTGACAGTCTCTGAGGCCCCTTCACAAGCTCTACATCCTGTGACTGTTATCATTCAGACGCTTAGAGGATTTCATCAAGGTGCCTTCATCCCTGGGATTCTGGATTTCTCTATGAATTTCACCAGAATATTGTACAATCAAGATAAAATAGAGTCAACTCAATTCCCTTCAAAACCTTCAGTGAGCACTGGTCAAGAGTTCTGCACCATGACACCAAGGACCGTCCCACACTGGCCCCAACACGCACTTGGGCATAAAAAAGCATCCAGAAGAGTCACTGAAAGGAAAAGGGGCCCACATGGGCTGTACAAAACAAATGACAGGAGGTCACCCTGACAAGGGTGACCACCAAGCACTCAAGCTTCTAGGGCATGTTTCAGGGAGGACCACGGGCTGAATGGGTAACAAGCAGCAGAGTCTGACTGCACTCTCGTACATTCACGTGGAGTGGAAAGAAGAGGAGTAGCCGAGTCACCCCCCAGAGGCCCGGGTCCAAACTCCATCTCCAAGGAAGGTCACTGCAATCCTCTGAACCCCAGCTTCCTCCTCTGTAAAACAGGGACTAAACTATCTGTAATATACCCCACCAGGGCAAATGTAACATTCAAATGAACTAATAATATATTTAAAGGGCTTCATAAACCTTAAAGCATTATACACACGTCACCTTTTATAACATTAGAACCAGTATGGCACTATGGACACAGAGGTGGCCTCAAAGCCAGGAAGAGCTGGGTTCAAGTTCTGACAAAACATATACTGGCCGTGCCACCCCCAGCAGGTTACTTAACCTCTCAAGGCCCAGGAAACTCTCTCGGGAGATTAATTAAAGAAAAGGTGCCTCTGCAGACCTGGTGAGACTGGGTCCTCAGACAACATCCTCTTCCTCCCCTCAGTCTCTGGGCTTCCTTGACTTCCACCAAGTCCCAGCCAAACCTCCCCTTCCACAGGCAGCCTTCCCTCTGCTCATCACCTCCCAGTTCTCCTCCAGAGCTGATCTGTACACAGTTGTTTGCATGGTGTCCCCCCACCAGACTGGGAGCTCCTCGAGGGCAGGGGGCTGTCTTTTGTCCGTCTTTATATCTCTAGTGCTTGGCACAGTGCTTAGCATAAATAATACATATAGGGTGACTGACTGACCTGCACCTCCCCCAGGAGTCACCTATATAAATTAAAGCCTAGGCCCAAGCCTCATCATGTAAAAATAGTATGACACAAGCAGGTAGGTGGTAGGTGGTGAAGTGAATAGACCACTGGGATTGGAGCCAGGAAGACCTGGGTTGGACTCCTGTCTCACATGCTTACTAGCTGTGTGACCCTGAGCAAGTCACTTAAACTCTGTCAGCCTCAATTTCAAAATCTGTAAAATGAGGGAGTGGAACTGGAGGGTCCCTGATGCTCTCTACCCGCATAACAAAAAAGCCTGGTACAACGAAGCCTGGAGGGTCAATAAGACAGATGCCCTCATCCCCAACACTGCCAAAATCATACTCTAAAGGAGAGGTGGCCACGCACAGTACCACCAGAACAAGATTAAAACAGACTTGGGAAGTGTTTGACAAAATAAATAAAAATACACTAGAATACAGACACAGCGAGCCCATGGCTTACCATGTCAATATGCAGCTCATGGGCATCCTTGTTGATGTTTAATGGCCCCATTTCTATTTGAGTTGATATCATGGCCTAATAAATTAGGGAGGGTTAGTGGAAAGGGACCTTAGGAATCAACTAATCCAAGCCCCTCATTTTACAGATGAAGAAACTGAGGCCCACAAGAGTAAACTGGCATACCTAAGGCTATAAAATTAATAGTAAAGCTAGAATCTGAAACTGCGCCTCTGCTCGCAAACTCTGGGATCATTCCATCCTTACCCCATGCAATTTCCCCTCTATGTGAAAAGGCGATGAACGACATAAATATATATATATGTGTGTGTGTGTGTGTAAATACATATAAAACACTGAAGAGAATTATTATCATTGTCATTACCCAAGAAGAGCCACAGGGGGTTAAGTATAATTGTTGGGCTATTCCCCCTTGGCTCCTTTGATCATAGCTCAAATTCTTCCTCCTCCAGAAATGTTCGCTCTGAGGCTCAAGAGAAAGCCTCCTAGCTCTCCACTCCACTTTGGGTGATCTACTCCCTATACCTACCACTCGGTCCAGACAGACCCTCTGGGAGCTTCTATACAAAGAGGAACCTCTTTGTATTCCACACAGCACCTAGCACCGAGCTTGACACTGGCAAAGGCTGAATGACTGACATGCCTTTGGGCTAAAATAACTGGAGCCCTTAGGAACTAAAAAAATATGTAAATAAGCATCAGTGAAAAAAACCCAGAGAGTTAGAATGGGAACATAAACTGCTCAATCTGCTTCCTCTCCTGCATCTCCCCAAAGTCCCAGAACATTGGGACTTAACAAATTTAAGATCTTCAGCCAGTCTTGAGAGAGATTACTCCATGAAGTTAAGAAAGAAAAAAAAATCTTTCAAGTGACCAAAGGAACTATGTCCTACAGAAACTAAGAGCCAAGCCCCCTGTCAAAGTTCCAAGCATTCAATGTGCAGCTTTCACACTAACAATGGGACACCTCAGCCACCAGGACTAATATGCCGCTGCATTTTTGCTAGTTTGCTTCCAGGATCCTATTATGGCTCCCTGTAGTATTTCTCCTTGCTAAAGTTCAAAGACAGAGCAAAACAGGTAAACCAAGCAAGAGAATCCAGTAAGAAGAAATGCCCTCAATCTTGGGACTCTTGGGACCCCACGGCACTGTAGGGAGACAAATGGGTCACCTCCCTTAAATCAACATTCTATATTATATATTAGAGATTTTGTCTTTCAAGGAGAGCAGAGAATCCTACAGAAAAATACCACGCATGGGCACAGCAATTCCTGTAACTCAGGAAGCCTGAGGGCTCTAACAATGAGGAAGCACAGCAGAGAAAGCGGTCAAGGTTTGCCCAAACTTCTAAGGCATACCGGCCAGTCTGAACAACTTCTGATTGTACACTCAGGGTGAACACCACAGTCAGCAGCACCCCCTCACCTCTCACACTAAATGAGACTTCCCATCTGAGACCGTGCCCCCCTCCCCAGCCACGAAGTGCTCTGGCTCTGACCTCAGACCACGACCTCCCTGAAGCCACTGCCACAGACCAAACACCACATTCCCACTCTTTCCACCCCTAACTTCTCCTCTCAGAATCCTGGAGGTCCAGAAAACTTCCTTTCAGGCTTAAAGACAGGGAAGTAGGAAAGGAGTTTCTGAGAAGCCTGGCTGTATGTCCAAACAGAATGGATGCACCAAGCCTGGCACAGGAGGGTTGCTCCTTGTCCTTTGATTCAGTCTCAGCAGACGTGCTACTCCAAGTTAAGGAGGCTCAGTGAGCTGTGACCACATTACCAAACTCTTCTGTTGCTGAAAGTCCCACAACTGATTTAACCCACAGCCTAAGCCACATCCCCTTTCTACTCTCTCTAGGAGTCTCTTCTCCATCCCTCTCTTCTCTAACTTCCTTGATTCCACCTCCTTCATTCATAGACCCTCTGACCCAGGTACCCAAGCCCTTACAGCCCCAACAGCCCCTCCTTCCCCATCCCCCCTGCTTATCTGCTCACTCCCAAGCAATAAATCTAAGCTTACTCCCATTCCTTCCCCAAGAAGGGAGGAAGGGGATGGCCAAAGGAGTTTTTGCCCCCACCGGCCTCATTCTCTCTGATCTTTCATTCTTCAATGTCTCCATGATCCTCTAGGTGCCACCCCTATACACACACCAACACAGGGCTCACTCTCGCTCTCTCACCCTCTCTCTCTCTCTCACCCTCCCTCCCTCAACACCTCCTGCTCTTCAGATCAGGTACCCTTATACAAAATGAGAATTCCCCTTCATTCCCCTTTCCAAAACTAGATAACCCACCCAAAATTAAGGGCTCCTCACCCACTTACTTCCAAAACTGAGTCCCCCACCACCAGACTGGGAACTCCCTCCCCAATAAATGTTCCCTCTTAAGGGTCCCTTCCCCAAAAATGAATTGCCCTCAAAATAGCAGTTCCTGAAATTTGAGCACACTACCTCCAAAACACCACTCTTCAAAAACGAGGACCACCAAAACCAAACATCCCCCTCTTCCAAAAAAAAGCTGTTCCTTCTAAAAGCCTTGGTGCCCCTCCAAAACTAGAAAATTCCTTCGTCAAATAAGGTTATCACCGTCATAACTCCCCCAAAACAAGTGACTCCCAAATCTAGCGGAGCCCTCCTCCAAACTTCAAAATCTGGGTGCTCCACCTCCAAAACGAGGTGTCCTCCCTTTTTCCAAAACCAAATGTCCCCTTCTCCAAAAAGGTATCTTTCCAAAAAGGATGTTCCCCCAAATAAGTGTCTTTCAAAGCTAATGTCAGATTTCCCAAAACTAGCATTCCCTACATAATTTGGGAACCCCAGCTTCTATTTACCCCAAAATCAGCTGCCCCTAACAAACCAGATGTTCCCTAAATGAATGTCTTTCTTCCACAAACCTAGCCTTCCCTCCCAAATCCAAAGATTCTGCTTTTCAAATCAGATGATTCTTTCCCCCAAACCAGATAGCTCTCACCCAAAACAGGAGTCCCTTCATGGAAAAATAAGTGCTCCTCTCCCTAAGCTAGCATCCCTTCCTACAGAGCTAGCTTGCCTTCCAAATATCTGAGCAACCAGCTTCCAAACCAGATGCCCCCCTCCCAAACCTGCCCCACCAAGAGCCCCCTTCCCTAAACCAGGTATCCTTTTAAAAGCCAGGTATTCCCATCCCTTAACAACATGCTCTTCCCAGATGAGTGCCTTCGAAAGTAAGCATCCCCTTACCTAACTTAAAGGTAAGCAGCTGCCCCTCCAAAATCTAAGCACACTCCAAATCAAGCGGCCCCCCCCTTTCAAGGTAGGTGTCCTGCTGCCCCCTAGCCAGATGTCCCCCTACAAGGTGTTCCCTCCCCCTAGACAGGCCCCCTCCCAAATGCTGCCCCCCCCCGGTGCCCCACACCCCACCCCGCAGATATGCCCCCCTCCTCCCCCCCGGGAGTCCCCGCCAGATGCCCCACTTCCCTCCCCCGCCAGGTGTCCCGGTCCCCTACACCAAGGGTCCCCCTCCTCCTCTCCTGGATCCCCCTCCCGCCAATGACCCCCTTCCCCCGTCCAGGTGTCCCGCTCCCTGCTCCAGGTGCCCCCCAGGTGTCCCGCTCCCCCCTCCGGATGTCCCCTCCCCCCAGGAGTCCCGCACCCCTCCTCCAGATGTCCCGCTCCCCGCTCCAGGTGCCCCCCAAAGTGTCCTGCTCCCCCCTCCAGATGCCCCCCTCCTGATGCCCCCCAGGTGTGTCCCGCTCCCCCCCCCGCCCGGTGCTTCCGCCGGCCCCGCCCCCCGAGAGCGTGCCCCGCCCCGCTCACCTGCATGCCGCTGCCTCCAGCTCCCGCTCCGGCTCCCGCAGCTGCGGCTGTCCCTTCGTCGGGCCGCGCCTGGGCCGGCGCCCCCGTGCCCTCCGCCCCCTCGTCGGTGCGCTGCCGCTTGCCCGGGCCGGGGTCGGCGGGGCCGGGGCCCGCGGGCGGCGGGGGCGGCGGCGGCGGCTCCAGCTCGGGCTCCCGCTTGACGCCCCGCGCGGGGCCGGGCTGCGCGGGGGGCTGCGGGGGCGGCGGCGGCGGCGGCCGCGGCTGAGCCTGGACCCCTTCCGCCATCCGGCCGCCCGCCAGCCCCGCCTCGCCTCCTCCGCCGCTCCGGGCCACGCGCGACAGGCCGCCGCCTCTCGCGCCCTCACACACGCTCGCCGCGCCGCGCCCCGCCACCGGCCGCGCGACTATCGCGACTCACGGGCTCCCGGCGGCCCCGCCCCCCGCGCGCGCGCGCGACTCTCCGAGGCGGGCGCACACTCCCACACGAGGGCGGGCGGGGGCGCGTGCGCGTGCGCAGCGGGCCGGCCCCTGGCGCGCTGTCCTCGCTCGGCCGGGCTCGCCTCGCCGGGCTCCCGGCAGCCTCGCTCTCAGCCTCGATCTGGGCCTCGCTCTCCGGCGGCTCGCGACGGGGAGAACGCGCACGCGCCCCCGCTGCTGCTGGCGCGCGCGCGCACGCGGCCCCCCCACCCTCACCCTCGCCGGCCGGCAGCCCGCACGCTCCTGCTCCCGCGCTCTCGGTGTCTCACACACGCAAACCCTCGCAGCCGGAGAGCCAGACACAGACACACCTCTCGAGGGCTCCAGACCGGAGGAAAGGAGCGGGGCGGGTCCGGGATCCCCAGGGGGCGGATGTTTATTTGGGGGAGGGGCTCGGGACCCGGAGCTAGCTGACTGGCCGGGAACTGCGGAGCCGCGGTGGCAGCGGCCCGGCAGGGGCGGGCCCGAGGGGAGGGGGCGGGGCCCAAGCCCTTCGGCAATCTCCGTCGCCTTCAGCCAGTAGGGCCGGACTCGAGCCCGACCGGGGCGGCAGGGAAGGAATCGGCAAACTTCGGGAATCTCCGGGAGGCTGGGAGGGCGAGGGCGAAGGGAAGGAGCCGCAAGCCGGATCCCGAGGGGGGGGGCGGAGACGAGGCGGAGGCCGCCGGCAAAAAGGGTGAGCGTGGCCTGCTTGCCTTGGGGGCGGGGCCCGGGAGCTTCGTAGGCTACGGGGGTGGGACCTGTTTTCCAGGGGCGGGGTCACTGGTCTAAGGGAAGCCACTCTTCAAAGAAAGGGGGGGCGGGACTTGGTCTTTATAGGCGGGGCTACCTGGGGAGGGGCGGGGCATGGCAGAGCCCCACCCCCGGGTTGAAGATCATACAATCAGAGGTCCAAAGGGGCCCAAACCCTTCCTTTGACAGATTACGAAACTGAGGCCCAGGGAGAGTAGGACTTCCCCAAGGTCACGCTCACCACAGCAAGCCTCAGTGCTGGGATTTGCCTCCTCCGTTAATTATATCCAATTTGTCCTGTCTTTATCATGCTTTTATATACCTACCTGGCACTGCTAATAGAGCACTGGTTTTGGAGTCAGACGTTTACTAGCTGTGTGACCCTAGACAAGTCGCTCATCCTCAGTTTCCTCAGCACCAACCTCCCAGGGTTGTAAGGATCAAATGAGATCCTGTTTGTAGAGCACTTCGTCCAGTGCCTGGCACATAATAGGTGATTAATAAATGCTTGTTGACGTGAACCCAAGGCCTTTGTCTCCAGACACAACCCTCGTTTCACCACACTAGGGTTGGTGGGAGGCGAAGGATCTGGCGATTCTTCTGAGGAGGTGAAAGGGTGAGCCTGTTCTACCTGCGGCAGAGCCTGATGCTCGCCCAAGAAGGGCAAGAAGCGTGGAGGAGCCCGTTACTCCACTCAGAAGGCAGAGGGGCGGGGCCTATTGCCTGGAGCGAGACTTTGTTTGCCAGGCTGGAGAGGTGCCTGGGCGGGAAGTACTTATCCCTGCAGTGAGAGTGATGGGCTGGGAGCCAAAGAGAAGGGGGTGGAGTTGGGGGGCCCGAGGTGACCCTTGTACTAGGCTCAGCGTATGCAAACCCTGATGACTCGAGTTCACCCATCTGGAGGCGGGGGAGGCTGTGCCCGAGTAGAAGGGTTTATGGGTGTCGGAGTGAGATCGGCAGGACCCTCTCCGTCCCGTTCCGATTGCCGCCCCCCCCCCCAAAAAAAGCTTCTTGCAATAATAATAGCTACGTTTTTATATAGCACCTACTATGTGCCAGGCACTGTGCTAAGCGCTTTACAATGATTTGACCCTCACAGAAACCCTGAGAAGTAGGTGCTATTATCATCCGTTTTACAGATGAGACAGATCGAAGTTAAGGTTACACAGCTAGTAAGTGTCTGGGGCCAAATTTGAGCACAGGAACTCCTGACTTCCCTGCACATCCCAGCCCCAACCCTGAGACAGTTCTGTTGGTCCATTCGTTCGTTCCATAAGCATTTATTAATTGCCTACTCCTGCAAAGCACTGTGGGGATTCAATGAAAAAACAGTCCCTGGCAGCAAAGCCTGTACATTCTATAGGCCCTCGGGGGCTAGCCTTGGGTTTAACATGACTTGTGGGGCTCACAATTTTTCCTGTTCAAAGGCTGGGGGGAGGGTCCTAGAGTGATAGGATATAGATTTAGAGCTGAAAAGGATCTTAGAGGTCATCTAGTCCAACTCTCACCTTCCACTGCTTTACAGGAGAGGAAATTGGGCCCCAAAGGGATTAAGTTATAGTAAATGGCAGAGCCAGACTTGGAACTCAAACCCTCTGACCCCAAATGCAGCTGTCTTTCCCCTTCACTGCCTTGCCTTTTCCTTAGAGACATGGACTCGGTCTTTTGCCACTGGCTCTTGGGCAGTCCCAGGTTAGAAGGTCCAAGTGCCTCCCGGCTTGACCCTGAAGTGGACTGGGTAGAGTTCCTAATGAGGAACCACATGAGCCAACCACAGTGGACTCCTGGGAAGAACTTTGGCTTCAGACTCAAAGGACCTGACCTTGGAAGCCCAGCTCTGCCACTGCCTCGGTGATCTTGGGCAAATCCCTTCCCAGCTACCTCCCCCATAAAATGACGGGGTTGGAGTCAATGCTCAGGTCTCCTCCAGCTGCTCTTCTTGTGAATCGTCTATTTGAAGGCAAATTTCCCCAGGGCAGCCCACCCAGACTGGGAAAGTTGGAACCCCCTTCCAGCAAATGAGTGCCCACCCTGGCTTTGAGGTGGGAGCTGGGATAGGTCTAAAGGTAATCTGGAAGTATGGTCATTTTCTGAAAACTTCCACCCCAACCTCCCAGGATAAGGTCTGGGGCCAAGACTGCCCAGTGGCTTTCTGGGTCCTTTGTTTTAGCTATCCACGTTAATCCGGAGTCCCTCTGAAAAACAGAGATAAGTATTGGAGGAATGTTTGAATGAAGAAGCGGAACAAAGAGAAACCAGACCCTGCTGGATAAACAGGCATGTATGGAATACCTGCAGAGTGGGGGGAGGGGAGGACCACAAAGATAGAGATGGCTGATGGGAAGGACCCCAGCCCGCCCCAGACAATTAGCACTAGCAAACTCTGGTATGAGCCTAGGAAGCACAATGCTCTCTGAGCAGTGAGAAGTGTATGTGAGTATGTTGGGGGAGGGAGGGGCAAGTAATCTGCATGTGAAGCAGAGATTGGAAGGGGAGAAGAGGGAGATGCTGGGGAAAGGGAGGAAATGCCCATTCCTTTAGTGCTGGGCTTCTTCACCTTGTATGTGTCCTAGATACCTTTAGCAGTCTGGTGAAGCCTGCTTTCCCAGAATCCTGTTTTTAGATAATTGAAGAAAATGCTACATTTCAGTTAGATTAGTGGAAGATGACATTTTTTACCCATCCAAATTCACAAGCCCCTAGAAACTTTCCATAGACATGTAGATCCCAGGTTAAGAGGGGAAAGGGAGAGGAAAGCAATAAACATGTATCCAGAGCCTACTGTGTGCCCAGTACCACACTAAGTGCTTTTTACAAACATTATCTCATTTGATTCCCTGTTGGAGTAGAAGGAAGGAAAGAAAAGCATGTTTTAGCTCCAAAATTCACTGTGATTCCCAACACCTGGTGCCAAAAGCCAGCCTCAGCTGGGTGCCTAGAAGCACCAAGTGGTGTCCAAGAAGTCACTGCTGCTCCTTGCTGCTGGAACTCAATGCCCCAGATCCAGTCAGGAGGCAAAGTGTGACATTGAGCCCGAGAACCACCCAGATCCGGGGCCCCTGCTCCATGAAGTCACCTCCTTGCAGGAAAAACAACTGGGGGTGGGGGTGGGGAGGGCCAAGGGGGGGGCAGTGATTCAGAGCTGCCCCTAGGGTCCTGCCCCTGAACTGGCACAAACCAAGGAACTTCTGGGAAATGCCCAAAGCAAGCAGACTTGCCTCCCTCCAACAGAAAACCAGTGGCACTCAGGACCCCGGATTCCCCTAAACTCTCATTTCTCAGTAACAAGAGAAAAGTGACCTAAATAGAGGGACTGTTCCTACTCCACCGCTGGCTTGCATTTTACAAAAGCAAGGCAAGAGAAATATCCCACCACACTCAGGGTGGGGAGAAAGAGGAAGCAAAAGCAGCCTCTCTGCCATGTGGCAGACTGATCCCAGAGCAGATACCCACCCTGATTGCGGGATTTTTAAGCCTCACTCCCAGTATAAACCTGGCCAGGCTAGACACGGGCATGGCCTCCTGGCGTTGGCATCCCACACCTCCTTTGTGCGTTGACTTTATTGGCCACGGTTCTGACTGTAGGCTAGAGAACTCACTCGAGCCTTAGCATTCTGCACATAATGAGTGTGTCTAGTTTCTATTTCTGTAGAATTTGATGAGGGATGATAACAGGGTAATTGAATTCGTTGTTTTCTTTCAGTGCCAGCCCTTTGCCCTCTGGCTCCAAGATTTCCTGCATTGCCCTCCTGGCTTTTTCAGTGTCCTTTCTTACAGTTGGAGTGGGGGTAGGGGAGGGAGTTTTCTTCGATTTTATTTTCCTGGAGGATAAAACCCAACCTACTGTGTCCATGATTCATGTGTAAGTACCATAGGATTTTTACAACTGGAAGGGATCTGAAGCTAGTCCCCTTGTGCTACAGATCAGGAAATTGTAGTCTCAAAATATGGAAGAAAATTCCTCAGTCTTGCATCCCCATCCATCGGTGGCAGAGCTGGGAAAAGAGGTCATTTTTGGAAGCAAAAAGAGCATTACACTGTGAGGTCCTTAGTTGCAATGGCTGACGTTTGTCTTCCTTTATATCCGCAGCACTAAACACAGTGGCATCACATAGCTGATACTTACTAAATTCTTGGTAACTGATTGACTCTGGATTTGCAGTCAGGGTACAGAGTGGTATAGAAGAAGGAGCACAACAGTACTTACTATGGGCCAGTCACTGTGCCAAAGATATAATAAATATTATCTGATTTGACCCTCAAAAACAACCCTTTGAGGTACTATTTTATTGTTAATGAAACCGAGGCAAACAGAGGTTGACTTGCCCAAGGTCACACAGCTAGGAAGCATCTGAGACTGAATTTGAACTCAGGTCTTCCTGACTCCAGGCCCAGTGCTCTCTTCACTGAGCCACTTAGATGTCCCTCAGCTAGACATCCCATTGTCCATCCAGACCTAGAAGAAACACCAGAGGTCATCTAGTCCAACTCACTGAAGCTCAGAAAGGTGAAGTGATTCCCCAAGTGTCCCACAGGCAGTATCAGAGGTGAGAGTTAGCCCCAGGGTTTCTGACTCTCAAAACTTTCCACTGTTCCCCTCTGCCTTCTGCCTCCAGAGCCCATGAATCCAACTCTACTGACCCAGCCTCCAGGCACTTTTCACATACCAGGCTTCCTGTGTGTAAATTCCACCAAAAAAGGAATGTGAAGAGGGAAGGCCAAATCCGGAGTCAAAGCAACCAAAGTCCAGACCTGAAAAGAATCAGCATTTTTTTTTAATTTATTTATTTCACATATTTAGTTTTCAGCTTTGATTTTCACAAGAGTTTGAATTACAAATTTTCTCCCCATTTCTACCCTCCCCCCCACTCCAAGATGGCGTATATTCTGGTTGCCCTATCCCCCAGTCAGCCCTCCCTTCTGTCATCCCACTCCGCTCCCATCCCCTTTTCCCTTCCTTTCCTTTAGGGCAAGATAAATTTCTACGCCCCATTACCTGTGTATTTTATTTTCTAGTTGCATGTAAAAACATTTTTTTTTGTTTTTGAACATCTGTTTTTAAAACTTTGAGTTCCAAATTCTCTCCCCTCTTCCCTTCCCACCCACCCTCCCTAAGAAGTCAAGCAATTCAACATAGGCCACGTGTGTATCATTATGTATAACCCTTCCACAATACTCATGTTGTGAAAGACTAACTATATTTTGCTCCTTCCCAACCCATCCCCCTTTATTGGATTTTCTCCCTTGACCCTGTCCCCTTTCGAAAGTGTTTGTTTTTGATTACCTCCACCCCCATCTGCCCTCCCCTCTATCATCCCCCCCCCCCCTTTTTTTTAATCTTCTTCCCTCTTCTTTCCTGTGGGGTAAGATACCCAATTGAGTATGTATGGTATTCCCTCTTCAGGCCAAATTTGATGAGAACAAGATTCACTCATTCCCCCCTCACCTGCCATCTCCCCTCCTCCCACAGAACTGCTTCCTCTTGCCACCTTTATGCAAGATAATCTACCCCATTCTATCTCTCCCTATCTCCCTCTCTCAATATATTCCTCTCTCATCCCTTAATTTGATTTTATTTCTTTTAGATATCTTCCCTTCATCTTCAACTCACCCTGTGTCTGCTCTCTCTCTCTCTCTCTCTCTCTATATATATATATATATACATATATACACATACATATATACATACATGCACATTCACTTATATATATATACATAAACATATATATATGTATGCATATTCCTTTCAACTACTGTGATATTGAGGTCTCATGAATCATACACATCATCTTTCTATGTAGGAATGTAAACAAAACAGTTCAACTTTAGTAAGTCCCTTATGATTTCTCTTTCTTGTTTACCTTTTCATGCTTCTCTTGATTCTTGTGTTTGAAAGTCAAATTTTCTATTCAGCTCTGGTCTTTTCACTGAGAAAGCTTGAAAGTCCTCTATTTTATTGAAAATCTATAGTTTACCTTGGAGCATGATACCCAGTTTTGCTGGGTAGGTGATTCTAGGTTTTAAACCTAGCTCCATTGACCTCTGGAATATCGCATTCCAAGCCCTTTGATCTCTTAATGTAGAAGCTACCAGATCTTGGATTATTCTGATTGTGTTTCCACAATACTCAAATTGTTTCTTTCTGGCTGTTTGCAGTATTTTCTCCTTGATCTGGGAGCTCTGGAATTTGGCCACAACATTCCTAGGAGATTTCTTTTTGGGATCTATTTGAGGAGGTGATCGGTGGATTCTTTCAATTTCTATTTTGCCCTGTGGCTCTAGAATATCAGGGCAGTTCTCCTTGATAATTTCTTGAAAGATGATATCTAGGCTCTTTTTATGATCATGGCTTTCAGGTAGTCCAATAATTTTTAAATTTCTCTCCTGGATCTATTTTCCAGGTCAGTGGTTTTTCCAATGAGATATTTCACATTGTCTTCCATTTTTTCATTCCTTTGGTTCTGTTTTATAATATCTTGATTTCTCATAAAGTCACTAGCTTCCACTTGCTCCAATCTAATTTTTAAGGTAGTATTTTCTTCAGTGGTCCGTTGGACCTCCTTTTCCATTTGGCTAATTCTGCCTTTCACAACAGTCTTCTCCTCATTGGCTTTTTGGAGCTCTTTTGCCATTTGAGTTAGTCTATTTTTTAAGGTGTTGTTTTCTTCAGTGTATTTTTCAGTATTTTTTTGGGTCTCCTTTAGTAAGTCATTGACTTGTTTTTCATGGTTTTCTCGTATCTTTCTCATTTCTCTTCCCAGTTTTTCCTGTACTTCTCTAACTTGCTTTTCCAAATCCTTTTTGAGCTCTTCCATGGCCTGGGACCAGTTCATGTTTTTCTTGGAGGCTTTTGGTGTAGGCTCTTGTACTTTGTTGACTTCTTTAGCCTGTATGTTTTGGTCTTCTTTGTCACCAAAGAAAAAATCCAAAGTCTGAGACTGAATCTGGGTGTGTTTTTGCTGCCTGGCCATATTCCCAACCAACTTGACCCTTGAGTTTTTCAGCAGGGTATGACTGCTTGTAGACTAAAGAGTTCTATGTTCCACGTTTGGGGGGGGATGCGCCAGCTCTGCCACACCAGCACTCCTCCTTCCCCAAGAACCCCCAACCCAGACTGGGCTTAGATCTTCAGCAGGCCCTGCACTCCTGCTGTGATCCGCCACTTAATTCCTCCCACCAGGTGGGCCTGGGGCCAGAAGCAACAGCAGCTGTAGCTGCCCCACCTCCGCTGCCCCGGGGGCGGTGGGCTAACCGAGAACGCCTTCCACTCCCAAAGCTTTTCCCACTAACCTTCTCCGCTGTCTTTGGTGTTTGTGGGTTGAGAAGTCTGGTAACTACTGCAGCTCACTGATTCAGTGCACTAGGGCCGGCTCTGCCTGGCTCCTGGTCTGGTTGGTCTGAGCTGCTCACGCTGGGCTCTGCTCTGCTCCGCTCCCAGCTCCATGTGGGATAGACCTCACCCAGAGACCATCCAGGCTGTCCTGGGCTGGAGCCCTGCTTCCCTCTGCTGTTTTGTGGGTTCTGCAGTTCTAGAATTGGTTCAGAGCCAATTTTTATAGGTTTTTGGAGGGACTCGGCGGGGAGTTCACGTTAGTCCCTGCTTTCCAGCCGCCATCTTGGCTCTGCCCCCCGAATCAGCATTTTTGAGATACATTTTGGGGAGAGGAAAGAGAATGAGACCAATTTCACCCAAATCCCCTCACCCAGCCTTTACTGTGCTCTCCTTCCACCTCTACAAGGAAGAGAGGAAGGAAAGAAGGGACAAGAGATAAGAAGTATTTTACAAAATGTATACCCCTGCCCCACCTGGAGAACTGGGAGACCAGAATTTTAACTGGCAGAAGACCCAAGGCTCCATGGCCTATTACTCTTTCCCCTCCCTAATTCAAGTTAACAACACATGGGACAAGTACCTACTATGTATGAGAAAGTAGATTTAATTTCTGTATCTCAAGAATGACTTGGCTTAAAAACCTGGCAGTGCCTTCAGTAGGAATGGAAAGATAATCAGCTTGTTTCTAGATGTTGGTTGATTGACTGACTGAGATCCCTTCAGAAACTCTGTGAGGAGATCCTAGCTTATGTAGTTAGAACTAGAAGGTGGGATGTCATGGGAGTGGGTATAATAGAAGGAAGTAAATCATCCCACTCCCTTATTCCTCCAGGTGATGTGGAGCCCAATTTATCTATTTCATGGGCCCGTGGGACCCTAGTTTTAGAACTGGAAGGGAACAGAAATGTCATTTTGACCAACCTTCTCATTTTACAGCAGAAAAAAGTGCAGCCTGGAATGATGAAGGACTTGTTCAGAGTCCCACAGGTAGCAAGTATCTCAGGTAGGATTTGTCAGGTCTGCCTGATTCTAACCCAAGACTTCTATCCACTGTACATACAAAGCAGGTGAAAATATAAGGCTAACAATAAGAATAACATCAGGGCCCCCATATATAAATGTGGGAAACCATCTGTATAGGGATGACATATATGAGAATGAATACTCAGATCAGAGGGGGGGAGGGGGATGAGAAGGGAGCAGGCTAGAAGGGGAAAGAGGAGAAAGGGAAAAGAGGAAAGAGAGAAAAGGGAGGGAAGAAAGAGACAGAGGAAAAGGGGAAGGGGGAGGCAACCCAGGGCCTTGAGAACACCTGAGCTTAGGGATTCACAGTCCAGTAAAGCAAATTTGAAAAAAGAACAGTCAGTCCAAAAGAAATAGGTAAATAAAAGAATTGGGAAAGATGAATGTTCTGGAAGCCACGGAAGAAAGGGACATCCAAGAAGAGGGGGAAGTCAACAGTGTGAAATGTTACAACAGGTCAAAAAGGATGAGGACCCAGAAAAAAAGCATCTGATTTAACAGTTAAGAGATTGTTGGCCCCCCGCCAGCTGGGTGAGAGATTTTTCTCTGGAGTGCTGAGGTCTGAAGCCAAATTGCCAGGTGATGAGAAGTGAGTGGGTGGTTAGGAAGTAGAGGCAACCACTGTAGGCGATTCTTTCTAGGAGTCTGGCAACGGAAGGGAGGGGAGATATTGGGCAATATTAAAATTAAGAGGGTACAGGGTCAAGTGAAGGCTTTTAAAGGATGGGGGTTATCCTTAGCTAAAACCCCAACTCTACTTCACAGAATTACATTCTCCCCTCTCTCCAGCTCCATTCCCCCCACCCAACTTTATTTTTCTCATATACAAATTCCACCCCACAAAAAAGTTATAATTATGACTATTGGTTTTTGTTGAGCAAAATCATGGATTCCTAAAAGAGCAACATGATGACTAAAAATGTCACATTTTAAAGTCGAGCTGAGCCTTCCAAATAGTAGAATATCCCAGAAATAAGGTTGTGACCAATTTGGAAAGGCCAGATCTTCTCCCAGGGCTGGCCATCACATGAGAAAACTGTGTTAAACTCACAGTTTCCTCCTGGAAGAAGGTCAAGGATTCCACCCTACCTTATCCACCTAAGCACTTCTGCTCCCAACAGAGAAATGCAGAAAATCAGACTTGAAGGGGATCTCAGAGGTCCTCTACTCCATTTCTGTCAAGAATCACCTCCATAAAATCTCATGACAAACAGGCATCCAGCCTGCTTTTGAAGAGCACCAAGGATGAGGAGCTCACTACCTTATCTAGCATCCCATCCTACTTTGGGATAGCTTTGAAGCTCAAACAGTGTTTCACTCTCTCAGGCCAAAAACTGCCTCTCTGAGGTTTATACCCACTGCCCCTAAACTGATCAAGAATATAAGGCAATTTGAGGGAGGAGGCATTTGAAGAGGAAGAAGGTTGAGGAGGAGAAAGTGGATCAGGAGAAGGGAGCAGAGTCTTTGTGCTAAGTGCTAGGGATACAAAGCTACGACCCGCCTTGGTGAGAGCAACCACATCTCCCTTGAATCCCCTTTCAGAATAGTCTGTGGCAGACCAGTTTCTTTACTGGTCCCCCAACAAAATCCATCCTGACCATTCTCCCCCACTCTGCTCTGATGATCGTTCCTCCCTGACCACCCTCATCACTCCCCTCTACCACGTTCATGTCTCCTCTCTGCCCATCCTGGAAGAACTAGCTTGAGTCCCATCCACTTCTTCCAGGAAGCCTTGGTAGACAACATTAGCCCAGAAGGACCTCTCCCTTCCTTGAACTCCAGTAGCAGTGATAGTCTGGTGCTACAAGACTCTCCAGCTTCCTAATGAGATAGTGCAGTTTAGTGGGGTGGAGGCAGGGACTTGGAAGTAGGTTCCTTTGGGGAGCTAGGTTCAAGACTCATCTCTGACATATACTGGCTGTGTGACCCTGGATGGGTCCCTTGCCCTCTGACTCTCAGGCAACTTTCTAAACTAGAAATTGGCTGTTGGTCTGGAATGACAGAAGGAGTTTCCTCACCAGGAGCTCCCTAAACCAGTGAAATATCATAGCTCTGGACCAAAACAACAAAAAGACTAGATTATAAGTTCTTTGAAAGCATGGGCTATGTCTGTGTGACTGTGTTTGTGTATGTATGTGTGTATATACCTGTATACATAGACTCACAAAACATATCACACCAACGTATGTGCATATATATGTGCACACATTTACATGTGCACAAACACTGCCTTCCCTGGTGTTGTGGGAGTGAGGAGGAAGAGCTGCTGGGGTCCTCTGTGTGGGGAGGCTCTCTCTCCCAGAGCCACCATGGAAATGGAGAGCACAAGGCCCCTTGGACAAGCCTAGGTCTGGGCTGAGGCCACCTCCTGCTTGTGTCTTCTTCCTCTGCAGGAAGACTTTCTGGATTCCAGAAAGGTCAGAAATCTATGCCAGAATTTGCTAGCAATTGATCTGAGTAACTAACCAGCAAAGGCCCAAGGAATGATCTGTTCCCCTCAGCCCAGCATGGGTTGACTGAGACACCATGTCCTGTGGCAACAAGCCTCTTCACCCTGGAAGCTCCTTTCAGCCACCATGCTCCCAGAGCCCAGGCAGCTAGGTGGTTCATTGGTTAGAGCACTGTGTCTAGAATCAGGAAGATCTGAGTTCAAATGGAGATACTTACTAGCTGTTGTGTGACTCTGGGCACGTCACTTAACCCTGTTTGCCTCAGTTTCCTCTACCATAAAATAGTACTTCTCAGGGTTGTCTGAAGGTCAAATCAGATATTTGTAATGTGCCTGGCCCATAGTAAGGACTGTTGTACTCTTTCTACTATACCACGCTGGTACCCTAACTTCAAATCCAGAGTCAATCAGTCCCCAAGCATTTAGTTAAGAATCAACTACGTGATGTCACTGTGTTTAGTGCTGGGGATACAAAGAAAGGCTGTCTGCCTCAGTTTCCTTATCTGTAAAATAGGGCTAATAATAGCACCTGCCTCCCAGGGCTATTGTGAGGTTTCAAATGAGAAAATATTTGTAAAGACAATGCCTGGCACATAGTAGGCACTTAATAAATTATTGTTTCCTTCCTTCACTCCTCCCTGTAACTGAGCCATTGGTCCTAGTTTTATGTACTTCAGAGAAATGTAGAGAGACTAATAGGCTCATGGGATTTACAGCTGGAAGGGAATGTAGATATCATGTAATTCTACCCATTCACTTTACAGATAAGACAACTGAGACCCAGAAAGGGAAGTGACTCATGGAAGGACACAGAAGTGGCTAAAATCCAACTGGAACTTAGAATCCGATGCTTTTCTAATCTACCTTTTTCAAAGAGAGGTTGCATTAATATCCCTTCTTTTTCACATGACAGCTGATATGCTTGATAACCCCTCCCACTGAATCCTCCCTTGTAAACAAAGAAAAACAATTAAAAAAACATATATACCATATACCATACTCACAGTCCCCCCACTTCCCTATTGAGAGGAGAGACATATCTTTCATCTGCTCTCTGGGCCCCAGATGGGGCCATTAATCTGAATTTAGCTGCTTTTGAATATTGTTTTCATATTGCCTCCTGGGACAGGGTGCTGGAACAATCCAGCGGGGATGGTAGCAGCCTCGGGTACAATTGAGGGGACATTGAATAAAAATAAGGGAATGGCAGGAGCATAAGGAAAGATGAGAAGAAAATTTTGAAAAACTGTTCATACATGTTTCATCTGTTGTATGACAGAGTTAAAGTCCTAGTGATGACATTATTTTCCAAATAAACATACAAAATGCAAGTTATAACTGATCAGTAATCAAGTCCGCCAACAAGTCTTAACAAGCAAGTGTTGGCAGGCAAGTGTATCCCACATTGTTGGGAAGTCCAGCATGCATAGGCAAGAATATGACTTGTTTACAATACAATACTATATGACCAAATATTACATGATACAATATTGCATCATCAAAATTTCAATGCAGGAAAAAGCCATACATTTACAATAAATTATTAAATTTAAGATGTGTCATTTAAAAAATGATGTAAAGGTGCAGATAATCATCATGAATTTGTTGGAGGACCAATAAAAAAATTTTATCTTTTTCTGAAATGGTTCAAATTTAAAAAAAAAAACTATTAAAGGGTTGAAGAAAGTAGATTTCCAGGGGGCCACTGAGTAATTTTTTTTTTTTTGAAAAAGGGGTGGTTGGACAAAGAAGTTTGGGAACCTTTGATTTATAACTTTATAGTCATTACATTATATTACATTACATTAACCTAATTGTTCTCACTTGACCCTTTATCCATACATACAAGCCTTTCAGTGTGTCTCAGAATTACTCGTATTCATAACTTCTGGTGAAAAAAAAATATTCCATTATACTTTTATGCCCCATTTTGTTCAGTCATTCCCCAGTCAGTGAGTACCTATTTTGTTTCCTGTCTTGCTATCATTAAAAGTGATAATAGGCACTTAATACATGCTTGTTGATTTGATTTCAGTATACATTGGACCTTCTGTTCTGCCTCTAAGATCACTGGAATAGAATCAGAGTAGTAGGATTGCTGAGTCAGCAATTTAGTAATTTGATGAAGAGAGCCCTGGACTGGGAGTTAGGAAAATCTAAATCCAAATCCCTATTCTGATACTTACTCACTAGGTGACTGTGGGGATGTCACTTAAATTTCTGGGCCTCAGTTTCATCATCTCTAAAATGAGGACATTTGACTAAATGATCCCTAAGATCCATTCCAAAACTAAACTGAGAACTATGGTCCTAACTATGAGTCAAGTTCTTTCTTCACTACATAAGACTGGCTATCCAAGGGTTTGCTTAATTAAGGTATACAGGCATGCACATACATATTCCACCCCTTCATGCACATACACACCGTGCGTACACCCCAGAGTAGAGGAAGTAGGGGAGGGAGGAAGGAAGGAAGGAAGGAAGAGCAGGAGGGAGTAGGAAAGATTTATTAAGGGTTTGCTAGGCACCGTGCCAAAACTACAAATACAAGCAAAGACAGCTCCTGCCCTCAAGGAGCTTAAATTCTAATGGGAAAGACTGCCCATAAAATGGAAGGAGAATGGGTCAGGGAGAAGGAGGGGGAGGGAACAGGAAGGTGCTAGATGCCACAGCATGGTTTTAAAGTCCAGAAAATCATGATGAGGGTCAGGAGGAGAGTGAAGGTATTGAGGGAGAAAAACCTAGGGATTCAATAATCCTGAAAGTAAAGTTCCTAGGGTAAGGTCACCTGAAACGAATTCATGGATCCAAGTAATGTTTAAGTCAAGTTGACAAAAGCTTATTGTTATGCTTTACAGCAGGCCAGAGTTCTTAGGGAACTTGCAATCTAAAAGGGGATACAAGTATATCTTATATAGGGCATTTTTGGGGGAAACATGTGCCAAGTGTCTTGATTAGTTGTTTTGGGGTGGGATTAGGGAGGGGTTAAGGTGTGGTTAAGGAGTGGTTAGTTCTTAAAGGAACATGCACATTTAGTATCTACTCTGCAGGTGTATTACCCAGAGTTCACAGGGAAATAGCCCAAGGTGGGGCTAGGAGAAGATGTGGTTTTGACCATGAACCGTCACTAAGTTAACTAATGGTCAGAGCTGACTGGAGATATCCAGGTTGCTTCCATCAAATGTCTTGTTAGACAAGATGAATGTAAGGGAGTATACATTTGACTATGTCTAGGATACATATCAGGAAAGTCAGTAAGCAGTAAATATTGTTATGTCCCAGTGCACAGCCAATTATCAATACACAGGGAGTTGGACCAATAAATTCTATAGGTAGGCACAGGTGGCCTACTGTGTCAGGAGGAGAGATAAGTGTGTTGCTAGGGCATGCTGCCCCTGCACTGGAGAGGGACTGCCTGAAACAGTATTTTGAGGCTAGGGAGAGAAGTGATTTTAGAACTGGATATGGTTTTGGAATTGGGGTCCAGGCACAGGCACCCAAGCAGGGGCTAAGGAGAAAAGTTAGAAATAGGGTCTAAGCACAAGCACTCAAGCACTCCATCAAAGGCAGAAGGGCCTGGGCCATTCTACAAAATGGAAGCTCCAGGAGGAACTCCCCAGTGAGAGAAGGGGTGCCTAGGAACTTAGTAAAGACTTGATTTCATGGGAAATTGTCTGCCTTGTGCTGACCCCAGCCCTGCCAGACTTGTTTGAAGATCAACAACATTCAGCTAAGTTGAGATTGGGTTTCAGATGAAGCATTGTACTTTGGGATTTTGTTCCTTTACTGCACCATATGACTGCAGGGATTCCCATAGCTCTGAGATGTTCTGGGCAGGAGATCAAGTGTCACTCTCAGAGTCAGGTTAATTTCTACAAGTGCCTCAGGTAATTTAGGTAATGGTTCAGTAACTCACTCTTAGGCCTTTGAAGTCATTTTGCTTGGCTGTTGCTGTCAATGGAGTTGATCATTGGGGCCCCTGAGGATTCTGTCTCTGGATTGATTGACTTGCTGCTTTCCCCATATTCGATGTGGGCTATTTTGGGTAATCAATGATTTTTCATCCTAGTCCAACCTCCCACCAGTGCAATATCCATCTACAACCTTTGTAGATTCCACCAATCCAACAGTAAAAGCCTTTAATCAGGACAGAAAAGCGTTATAAATAACCAGAGGGAGTCAAGCAGCAGCAGCAGTAGCACTCTCTGTCTTTACATCCAGATGGTCACAACCTCTTAGACCAACCAAAGTGTTAGGTTGGGATGAAATTTCCAGAGGAAGGGTTCTGAGGGAGTAGGGGAAAACTCTTCCCTGGGTCATGTGGGACAAGGAAATTGTCAGTTGTTACTCCATTTCTGCAGCAACAAAGAAAGAAGGAGGGTGGAAAGAGGGAGGGAGGGAGGAAGGGAGGAAAGAAGGAAGGGAGGTATGGATAAAGGAAGGAACGGAGGGAGCAAGGGAGAGAGGGAGGGAGGAAAGAAGGAAGGGAGAGAGGAAAAAGGGAAGGAGGGAGGAAGCAATGGAGAAAAGGAGAGAAGAAAGAAGGAAGAGAAGAAGGGAGGGAGGGAGAAAAAGGGAAGAAGGGAGGGAAGAAGGAAGGGAGGAAGAAATGGAGGGAGAGTAAAATAAAGGAAGGAAGGAGGGAAGGAAGGAAGGAAGGAAGGAAGGGGAGAAGGAAAGGAGGGAGGGAGAGGGAGGGAGCCCCTAGAGACTGAATTTCCCTTGGCTCTGGCTCTGGACTACCAACTCTATTTACATGGAATCAGTTTCTTAGGGTTCCATCTTCCACAGTCTCCGGAAGTTAAATGGACCAATCCTATCCAAGCACTTACTAAATGCCTACTGTGTGTAAAGCCCCTGTGTTAGGCAGTCCTTGACACTGTGTTCTCCAGGGCATACAACATGTAAACAGATGAGCAGAGGGGAGGAAAGACCCCATGACAGTGGTAGTCAGCACATTGTCTGTAACTTAGAATCTTAGAGAGTTGCCTAGAGCTCTGAGAGTTCAAGTGATTTGCCCAGGATCACACTAACAATAGCTAGCAATTATATGCTTCTTTAAGGTTTGCAAAGCACGTTACAAATAATATCTCATTTGATTGTCACAACAACCCTACAAAGTAGGTCCTATTATGATCCCCATTTTCCGGTTGAGGAAACTGAGGCAAAAAGAAGTTAAGTGACTTAACTTAAATGTGCCTCTTTTTTTACCTCCCCCTTCATTGCTCATAGTTCTGCCCTTTGGGACCAGGAAGAATAAAGCTCATCCCTCTTCCATATAACAGTTGTTCAAGCACTTGAAGGTAGGTTTTGTGCCCCCAAGTCTTTTCTTCACCAGACTAAATAATTTTTCCAAATGATACTCATATGGCATGATCATGAGGTCCTTCACAATCCTGGCTTCCCTCCTCTGAACATGTTCCAGCTTATTTTGCTGTCCTTCCTAAAATGCAGCTCTAAGAATTGAACCTGATACTCCACATGGGGTCTAACCAGGACAGGGTACCCGCTACTTCCTAATTCCACCCTAAAACTCTGAAATTCAACCAGGGTTTACCTATTTAAAACATTTTCAGGTGTCACTAATTTGTGTACCCAGTGGATCCCACTGAGTTTCTTTCTTGACTTTATCAGTGACAATTTTATATTTCTTGAGGGATTCAGGACAATAGGGGCATCTGTGGCTTTCCCACAAGGTATCTCGAGTTTTGATGACCACATCATACTGTTGTCTTGTATTGAGTTTGAATTCCACAAAACTCAGGTTTTTTCCACAAAACCTGAGGTTGGCTCCCCAGAGCATGGCTACTACTGTGGGTTGTAGGAGGAACTCTTTGGGTGGCTATTTTTACTACTGTAGCTCATGAGTCCCCACTGTGAATTTTCCCAATAACAGACAGTAGACACCTCCCCTGTCCTCTACTTCTAGTAATAGTTAGCACTTATATAGTGCTTTAAGGTTTGTAAAACAATTTACAAATATGATCTCATTTGGTCCTTATGACAGTGCTGTAAGGTGGTATTATTATCCCAATTTACAAATGAGAAAACTGAGGCTGAATAGTTAAACAACTTGTCTGGGTCACATAAGTTGTGAGTATTTATGAAGTCAATTTAAAAAAAACACACATTGTTGTCTCTTAAGGAGTGGTAGAGCTGGGCTATTACTAAGCCCGACAGATGTCACTGAGTCTGGAAAAGAATAATTGGTCATTTTGATCAAGCTACCCAGATGTGCTACAGGAAATGCCAAAAGTCTTAAGTGCATTTTCCAGCTTTGATAGCTCAAAATAGTAATAAGTAAATAAATTTAATACAATAGATAAAAAATTTTAAGAGTTAATACTACCTTTGACTCAGTCCCAAACTCATGGCTTATTCATGTAGTGCAAATACATAAAATAGACTCAAGATTAGTGAGAGTATTCTAAAGTATTGGATGTCTGCATGTAGGGAGGAGACAGGGATGAGAAAGGAAATCTATGAAAGATTTTATATAGCCTATGAGTGCCTTGAGGGAGGGCAGGGACTGGTTTTTTTGTGTGTGTGTTTTTGATGGGCTTTTTTTGCCATTTCTTT
Source organism: Trichosurus vulpecula (assembly GCF_011100635.1). Lineage (NCBI taxonomy): Eukaryota > Metazoa > Chordata > Mammalia > Diprotodontia > Phalangeridae > Trichosurus > Trichosurus vulpecula. The sequence goes on from NC_050577.1 coordinate 294,590,948, forward strand.
GTATGCCTAGCACTTAGCACAGTTCTGACACATGCTTAGTAAATATTTTCTGACTTGACTTGTTGACTCGAACAGTCTCTCAGTTCTAGAGTAGTGACTAGTGGCTGACACATAGTAGGTGCTTAATAAATGCTTTCTGACTTGACTTGTTGACCTGATTAGTCTCTCTCCCAGTTCTAGAGTAGTGGTTAGTGTCTAAATACAGCTAGTGGGACTATATGTAATACCTGCTTAGCCAAGTAACAACCACTCCCTGAACCTGGCCAATGGTAATCCTGCCTCCTCCCCACCATTTGTAGCACCTAAGGTGTTGAGCTTTTTGGCAACTGTTTATGTGAACCTCCAGGTTGCATATGAAGGGCTGTCTAAATAAAGGGAACTACCCTAGCTAGTTTGGCAAGGCTTCCATCTCTAGTGAGCCTGTGATGCCAGAACTTTCCCATATAGGTGGCTACCTCAGGATTTTTTTCCAGGATCCTTTCTTCTCCCTCTAACATCTAGTTAATCTTTATCATCTTTAATAGGGTGCTCTTTGCTATCACATAGTAATTCTTATTGTCTTGGTGTCCCTGGGATTCAAACCCGGGCCTTCTGAGGGTGATAACATGGAAAAACTGTTCTATATCTGTATAACACTTCTTCTGGGCTAGTCTCCAACCCCTTACTTGTAGATTGACTCCCCAGAGCATAGCTGCTACTGCGGGTTGTAGGAGTAACTCTGTGGGTGGCTATTTTTACTACTGCAGTTTGTGAGTCCCCACTGTGAATCTTCCCAATAACAATCAGACAGTAGATGAAATTATCTCTTAGCAAAGGCATTTGCTAAGATGGCATAATAAAAACAGTGTCGTTCAGTCATTTCAGTTGTGTCTGACTCTTTGTGACCCCATTTGGGGTTTTCTTGGCATAGATACTGAAGTGGTTTGCCAATTCCTTCTCTGAATAAAAGCAGTAATTATAAGCTATTTTCCCAACAAACTTGAGGCATGCTCTCCCACAAATACACAACATCCTTGGAAAGACTGGGCTCAACTTTAGAGTACTATGGTAGTGAGGTGCATGTATAAGATACATATATGGCAAAAAGGAATGTTCTGCTGATGTTGCAAAGAAGTAGAGACTTCACGCAGCCACCCTTGGGTGCAAGCATCTTTGTTGGGCTGATTCTGCTGAGTTCCCATGGTTTTCCTTCTCTCTATTAGCAACCTCTTCTCACTGTAGCCATTCCCAGAAGCTGCTTTCCTCCTTGAGTGACTATCTCGCTCTATCTATATCTGTCTGGAGTGTGTCTCAACTCCTTCAACTGGATACAGGGTTGACTACCGGTTGAATAGACAGATCTCTTCCAAGCTTGTGTCAACAACCCGGCTGGCAGCCTCTGTGGGGGTATAAGATTCACCCACAGCCAACACCCAGAAAGCTGCCAACAGCACAGGTTCTTTCGATCTGCTTAATTAAGGAAAGCAAGGTGAAGGGGTTGACAAGCTTACTTTTAATTCAAATATCATTCAGTTAGTTCAGGGGAAAAAAACCAGCACCCTGAACTTCAAAACAAAATGCAAATTACAGACATCAATAGACTTTGTCTGATTCAAGTCCCAACAGATAGTTACCACAGTTCAACAAAGTTTCAACATCCGGGTTTACAAGCTGGAGGGCTCCTTAGCTACAGCTGCCCGGAGTCTCCTCATCAACACCATCTCCAGAGCCCTGCACCAATAGCTCTGTCCTCCCTTCTTATAGGGCTTTAGACATCATCAGACATCATCTGAATCACCAGAGCTCAGGCTCTGGTGATTGGTTCTTGAGTTGGCCCCTCCCTGTAGGACCCTGGGATGTTCACATCCACATGGATTACATTAACACCTAATGGGGTTTGGGCCTGGGGCTTAGCACCTAGTAAAGCTCACTGAGATAAATTGAGTCACTCAAAGAAAACAAAGACAATTCTGGTTACAGAGCCAATTGTGAAGAGTGGGGAGGAGAAGGGAGGACAAAGAAGTTCCCTCCTCCCTTCCCTTCAGGGCTCTTCTCCATAAGCAGCTCTCAGATAACAAAATCTCCTACTCTCAAGTTCCAAAATGTGTCCATATTTCAAGCTCTTAGATGCATGACTAATTTCTTTGTTTGGATAATTAGTTGTTCTCTTGTCCCCACCTCACAAAGTGTTCAGGGCATAGGTACCTTTTTCAGTTAATCACCTCAATAACCCTTGGTGATCACATCCTGGGCCTTTGATGACTGAATCTAAAATAGTCCATTGACTTAATAATGTCATGAACCACTGATTTTTTTAAGTGCTATTTTTCATGGAGACAGTTTAAATCCATTATGGTTCTGTCTAACCTTATATCCATTATAGTATCTCTTAAAGAGAATTAAGCAAGTCTTTCATATTAAAGGGGAGGTCAAGCCAAAACCTCATAGGATTCACTTGATATATGAGGATGACATCAAATTCTGTGGCTCCACTGAAAACACATTAAACAGCCCCTTCATCTTGTGCAATCTTTCTCCAAAGATATCAGAATTCATTTGGACTAATAAATTATAATGAATAATAACAATGAATTAAATTGTTACATATGACCAGGAAAGACAGAGATAGAGGGCTTCCAGCTTGGATGCAGAAGTCACCTTAAATCAGTGGGTAAGTCAAACTCCTATATATACCTATACACCCAAGCAAGACCCATCAAGCAGAAGAAGAGAAGGAGAAGGTTGTGGCTGAATGCATTAAGAGACTTCCTGGCATCCTGAAAGCAAGACTGAATGGGAAGGACACATTTAAAGCAATTAACACCTATACAACAGTCAATGTACCCTTTCAGAACAGCAAGATAGATCATGACGGACTGAAAAAGTATCCTAACAAGACCCCATGCAATATTGATGAAACCCAAGGTCCATTACCCTAATGCAGTTCTAGAAATATGAACACTTCCTCACCAAAAAGGAGGATGACGATTAACAGACATTCTTAGAACACACATCAAACAGTTCCAAAAGCTATGAATATCCTTTCAGAACAAGCAGATGTTACCCCACTGAGTAATAGACAAGGCTGAAAACAAGGATACCAGGCCATTGGATTTGTTAAACTTAGATCAAAGTGTGTTACCACCTCTGGATGGTGCCCATGAAATGGTCACAGTGCAAGAATAGAATTAAAAAGCCCTCCAAGTACAACAGCTGCATCTACTCATCTGACACATGTTGTGACTGAGTGATGGAGACTGAGACTGTGACTGAGTCTGTGAAAATAGATGGGCTTATGATGGCAGCTCAAGACCATCGGAAATTACAGAAGGGTTATCCTTAAGGAACCCATTCTTAACAATCATGTAGGTTATACAAAGAAACAATAGAAACTGTGCAACATATCACCGATGGCTGCAAAAATGTAGCACCTGCTGAATACCTACCAAGACAAGACCTAGTGGCTTAGAATTAAACATCAGAAGCTTGCTGACTTTCATGGACTGACAGATAACAAATCCCCATATTAAAAAATCCTCAAAATATCCTGGAACACTCAACCTATAAACTATTCTGGGACTAGACAAAACTGTTACCTGCAATCATCCAAACATAATATTGAATAGTGTGATAGGATTAATATTCGCTAGCATGGATTAGGTTCATGACTCCTCCTTTCCTCCTACAACAGGAATTAGCCTTTCCTAAGAAGAGATGAAGTTGTCCTCAAGATCTGATCAGCCTCTGCTTCCCTGATGCAGCTTCCTGGTGACCCAGTGTATAAAAATTCCCAGCCATCCAGAGTCTAGGCATTTAGTGAGTGCCTGGAACTAGGTGGTGAAATAGCGAGGTGGATAGAGCGCTGGCCTGGGAGTCAGAAAGATCTGAGCTCCATCTCTTCACAAACACTTCCTGGCCATGTGACTGGGCAAGCCCCTTAACTGCTGTCTGCTTCAGTTTCCTCACCTGTAAAATGGGGGTAATGGTTAGCACTGGACTCCTGTGAGAAGCAAATGAGATAATATTTGTAAAGCCCTCTACAAACCTCATCAATGCTATTGTTGTTAATATCACCTTGCCCTGATGACCTGCTGATTAGGCACCTTTCCGTAGGGAGGTGAAGGTGCTTGTGTCTGCCCAAGGTAATGAGAAGTGCCACTGCCTCCTTGTTGCATGAACGGTGAATTAAATCTTCTTCATATCAATTACTCAATGACTCATGAGTTGTTGTTCAGTACTCTCTGATTCTTTGTGACCCCATTTGGAGTTTTCTTGACAAATATACAGGACAGGTTTACCATTTCCTTTTCTAGCTCATCCTACAGAGGAGGAAACTGAGGCAAACAGGGTAAAGTGACTTGCCCAGGGTCACACAGCTAGTAAATGTCTGAGGCCAGATTTGAACACAAGAAGTTAAATCTTTCTGACTTCAGACCCAGCACTATATCCACGGTGCCACCTAGCACCCCAATTCGTGTCTCATTTCATCCCCAAATCGAACCTGAACTAAAAGGGTTCTGTATTACAACAGCCTCTAACAATGTTTTAGAGAGATGTTGCCATACCAAACATGCATAATCTCCCAGCTACATGGAATGGGGGAAGCTTTCAAAAGATCCAGACCTCACAGAGGAGAGAGAAACTGTGGCAGGGGCGGGGGAGGTGAGGGAGGGTGCAAGATGAAGCATATCTCATCTCCCTCCTCCTGTCTGTCACTGGAGTTGTTTCAAGGATGCAAGCCTACAGAGGCCAAGCTTCTTTTCAATAACAAGCAACAGACATTTTATCCACCTGTGCAGCAGTAGTCCATAGAACATTAAATATCAAAGAATAATGGCCGTCCGGTGACTTGTCCCAGAATTGTCTCTTTATGAACCCCTTCAAAAAAAAGATTTGATAATGAGGTAGTAACACACCAGAAGCTCCCTTTCTTTTACAAGCTAAGAAGTAAGAAATCTCCATATCAACAGACTTCAAAAAGTCCTTAAGAATTCAACAAATGAACTTTACCTGCAACTGTAGAATTATTACAGTCCAAATGGTTGCCACTAGTCACCTGTATTCAACATTGACAGGGGACAGAGGGAGAGAATAGACTTGTGATTTCACCAGTGAGGGTGGAGTCCCGGTCTGGAAACTCTTTCTCCCAATATAGTTAGTCCCCAGCCCCCCAAAACTTTAAGTCTTAGAGAGTTGCTTCAAATATTAAAAGGTTAAATGACTTGTCCAGGTTCATACAGCCCAGTAAATGTCAGAGGCAAGACTTGAACCCAGGTCTTCTCGGCTTTGAGGCCAGCTCTTTATTCACTACAAGGTGCCTCTGGATAACATTGCTGTCTAAAAATGTAACGGCTCTGTATTTAGGAAACTGCCACCCTAAATATTTGTACTCTCCAAGCTACACAAAATGAAATGTGAATTGTGAACTGAAAAGCTTTCAAAATATAGAGTGGAATAAACCAAAACAGTGTGGGAACAGAATGTGGGATGTAGCATCCCTGTTGTCCTGGCTGCAGCTGGAGTTGTCCTGCAGATGGTGTCAGTGAGCCAACAGAGGGGCTCATAACCAATACATACTAAATGTGTGAATCCCAATACATTTATTCTGTGCTTTCATATGCTTGAACAACAATAGTCCATAAAACATTAAATATAGGATAATAATGGCAGGATTGAGACGTGGTCCAGAGCTGACACTATCTGAAGTCTCTCAAAAAAGATGAATGACAACCACACAATGGCTGATGTTTCAGCAAAGCTCTTTGTAATCTCCCAGAGCCTCATGAGAACCCAGGGAGCTCGAAATCACAGGTATTATCATCTCCACCTGACAAATGGGAGAACTGAAGGGTGAAGGGGCTTGCCTCTGATTACACAAACTAATAAGTACTAAAGGGAAGATTTGAACCCAGGTTTCTAGGTCTAGAGAGGAGCCTTTAGAAACACTAGTGCTTAAATTAGCATGCTTACCTATCACTAAATTTAGGTAAGGAGGGACCACCTGGAGACCTTGGACTCTCACCGTAAGGTGAGGACCAGAGTGTAATTGACAATGAAGAAGCCCTGCTTATCCAGGTCATCAGCTGGGTTGGGGGGGAGATCTGCCAGCGGCAAGAGAACAAGTCCTAGGGAGCTGGCAAAGGCTTTCCTCCTGATTACAGTGGTTAAGGGCATAATGAGCCTGGCTAGACCATACAAACCCTCACTGCTTCTGGAACCTCAGGAAAGTCCCCCTACAGCTTAGTGGTGAAGTGGGGCGAGCTCCCTGGGAGGACGCTGATACTAGAGGGAGGGATCCCAGCAGAGAGGGGACTTCTGTGTATCAGATCGGTGTGGCATGGCAACACACCTTGTCTGGGAGTAGGGGAGGCGGTGAGATTACTCAGGGGAAATAGTCCCGCCTTCCTCAGCGGCATTATCTGGAATCCAGTGGCTCAGGGAATACAGCACTTCAACAGTTGCTCAGATTCCCTGGACCTGGTCCAGAGCTGCGAGGCTTCAAACTCACTTAGGAGCCATTGATGAACAGAAGACCCCAGAATCTGGCTCACCTGTGGAGAGGGGCTCACTAACAGCCTTGTCATCGATTTCACATAACACTTCCCACATGGTGACATAATATCTCTCTTTCTCTGCATCACAGCTCAGTCACTGTAGGCCTGGCCCTTGTCTCCTCTCCCCTGGACCACTGCAACAGTCTCTGGATTAGCCTGGCTTCTCTGCATGGAGCTCCCCCTCCCCAGATCCATCTTCTATATGCTGCCAAACTGATGTGTCCGAAGCACAGATCTATGTCAACCCTGTGCTTGAGGAGTTCCAGAGGCTTCTTAAAGCTTCTAATCCAGGATGTGTGCGTGTGTCCTAGACCTCTTTAGTGGTGTGGTGAAATCTACGGACCCTTTCTCAGAATAATATTCTTAAATGTGTAAAATAAAATACAGAGAATTATTTTAAAAAACTTACACTCAAATAGTTATCAAAAATTTGTTTAAAGTATGCAGACCTCAGATTAAGACCTATTGCTCTCGAATACATCTCTCAAATACAAGATCAAACACAAATTCCTCTACCTAGTGTTTAAAACCCTCCAGCACACATTTACACAGTCATAGTTATAGTAAAGTTTGTCCCTTCACACATTCTTCCTCGACATCCAAACTGGTCTGCCTGCTCTTTCAAACGAATAAATCCATCAGTAAGCATTTATTAAGCACCTATAGTATGTCAGGCACTGTGACAGGTACTCAAAATACAAAGAGAGGATAAAATATTCCCTATTGTCAAAGAATACATATATGTATGTGATGTGTGTGCATACAGATACATATATATGCATAAATAAAATAAATGTAAGATATTTGGGGGAATAAGGAAGTACTACTTTCATACTTTCATATAGAAGGTAGTAAGTGCTTGTCCCAAATCTTGAAGGAAATGAAGAATTTTAAGAGGTAGAAGTGAGTAAGGGGGTCCATTCCACACAAGGATTCCATCTCTCACCTCCCTGCCTTTGCATTGGCTGATCCTCATGCCTGGAATGCTGTCCTCCCTCACCATCCCTTACTCTTTCAAGACTAAGCTCCAATGCCACCACCCACAAGAGGCCTTTCTTGATTCTCCAAGTTGGTAATGCCCCTCCTCCACCCAGTAAAATTGTTATGTGTGTGTATGCTTTGTGGATCTTCATATCTGTATACCTACAGGTTTCTTCTTTTGTTGTTGTTGGGTCATTTCCAACTCTTCTTGACCTCATTGGGGGTTTTCTTGGCAAAGATACCAAAGTGATTTGTCATTTCCTTCTCCAGTCCAGAGTCACACAGCTAGTAAGTGTCTGAGGCCAGATTTGAACTCACAAAGATGAGTCTTCCTGACTCCAAGCCCAGCACTCTATATATTGTGCTACTTAGCTGCCTTAGCTCTCTTCCTAATCATCACCTAAAGGGCAGGGATTGTGTCATTTCTGTTTTTGTTCCTCCAGAGCCTTGCCCTTAAAAAAATCTGCATGCCTTAGGCTAGTAATATCTAAGGGGAACAGATAGATATAATTCAAGCCTGGTATCCCCTCACTCCCAGGAGAGCAGAATGGCCTCAGTCTCTGGCTCCCAGCTCCTGCTTCCCTTCCTGGAAGGAATCAAAGTCCCTCTTGGAGAAAGATGCAGGGGGGAGATGCTACAGATGTCTCTTCTTGTCCCCCTGTGAGCCTTTTCTGGACCCATATGGACATACGTAATCTACATGGGCATGAGCCCATGTAGAAGAGGACAGTCCCAGATATCTTGTTTAAAAGGGTGAGAAGAAATCCCTATTTCCTTGCTCCTCTTGCCAACCCACCCAGGCTGGGCAGAAAGCAAGAACAGCGTGTCCCTCCTGGGAAGAGTCTGAAATTATAAAGAGAGGAGAAGGAAATGACTGGAATGGCTTTCAACACTGGCCTGTCCTTCAGGAGAATGTATAGGAGGAAGAATTCAAAAAAATGAGCTCAGGATATGGGGCCCTGCCTTGTTAGGCGATGAACTTTCGTCACAGAGCAGCCAACACCAAGGCTGGTGGCCAACCAACTGCAGACCTTGGCACCTACATGGCCTGCCAAGAAATACAGGAAGGAGGGCCATACCCTCTCTGGTGGAGGCCAATCTTCCCCAGGCATGAGTGAGCAAGCCAAGTCACATGCCTCTTCCTGGGAAGGGCAAGGGGAAGGATCTGTGAAGAGGGATAGTGTTAGGACAGTTTGGAAGTCTGGGCAATGGAGCTCTGGAGCACAGGCAGGAGCTGTAGCCAATGACCTTGAAGAAGCTACCTGATTCTCTCTCCTTCGGGAGCTGCCTGTAAAGACTGAATTCTCCCAGGCTGCTGAGCATCACCTCTGAACAGGTCTTCGTAGTACAAGACAAGCTATTTTGTGAGGAGGCAGAAGAGTTGTGTGGTCAGGGCAGGAGTAGAGCTCTGGGGAGTCTGATGACCTTCTGTGTCCTAAGGCCCTTCCTGGCTCTGATATTCCCTGTTCTAAGGTCCCTCCCAGCTCTAAAATTCCCTGTTCTAAGGCTCCTTCCAGCTTTGACATTCTCTGTTTTAAGGCCCCTCCCAGCTCTGATATTCCCTGTTCTAAGGCCCCTCCTAGCTCTGACATTCCCTGTTCTAAGGTGCCTCCTAGCTCTGACATCTCATTCTAAACTCCCTCCCAGCCTTGACATTCTCTGTTCTAAGCTCCCTCCAGCCCTGACATTCCCTGTTCTAAGCTCCCTCCTAGCTCTGATGACCCATTCTAAGGTCTCTCAGTTCTGCCATTCTCTGTTTTAAAGCTCCCCCCACCCCCTTCACCTTGAACATTCCATGTTCTAAGGTTCTTCTTAGCCTATTTTCAGGGCCTTCCCACCTTTAACACCCTATATTCCAAGGTTCCTCCAGTCCCCAACATTCTACCACTCTGGGATCTGTGTGTTTAACAGCTTCCTGGAGCTCCCCATGCTCAAGGACTCTTTCTGTTCATCCCCAGCTACAGAATTGATAAGTAGTTTAGGTCACACCAACACATCCATGCCTATTCTTCCCCTGTGGGGGCCAGCTTGAAGTGAAGGAAGAAGATGATAAGGGAGGGCTGGAGGGGAAGGAGGATTGAGGCCTTTGGCAAAGATTCTGCTTGAATGCAGAGGAGAAAATAACAGACTAGAAATGCAGTCATCTGATGACTCAGCAGGGAGTCAGACTAGGAACTGGGGTGGGGGGAGGAGGGATGGATTCAGAGCTGGCAAGGCAGCCCATAAGCATTTATTAGGCACTTGCTGTGTGCCAGGCACTGTGCTAAGTACTTGGGATACAGCAGAGTTAAGGTGCTTACATTGGAATGGGGGGAAATCCCATGAAAAGGAGCTGAAAGGGGGGGAGGGTGAATGGAAGGTAACCACTTAGGGGCGGTGGCAAAGTCTGGAGTCAGCATCGAAGCTACAAAGGCGATGAAGCCTGATTGACTTGGCTGCCTGCCTGAAATGGAGACCTCCCGGGAAGCAACTGCCCAGTGGGGAGAAGGAAGATACAGGATGGAAGGATCTTCCAGGGCAAGAGCCCCAGGTGATGCACGTGGCCAGGAAATGAACCTCAGGAAGTCTCCCGGATACCCCAGTGTACCCCAACATTTCTTCGATACTTAAAAGATCCTAATGATTTACCCAATTTCCATAATTCCTAGAATAGTTTTAAATACATGAAACAAAATACGTAGAATAGCAAAGGAAGCCAATTGCATTGAAATACAGTTATCACAATATTTTCAAAAGTCTTTCCTTCTAACTATGTGGATTAGAGAGGCAGCCTTGGGAGGAGGAAAGGCTCCTGTACTGGAAGTCTGAGAACCTTGGCCTCAGCTCTCGGCTCTTCTCAATATATGACCTTGGCAGAGTCTCTTCCCTTCTCTGAATTTGTTTTCTCCTTTGTAAACAGTTCAGAGATCTGTGCCCCACGGCAGCCTTCCACGCTTTCTTCTAAGCTCCCTCAGGCCTTTCCATGTCCCCTCGGCATCTGGAGCTTCTCAGCTTAGGAACTTACTTTGTCTTTTTTTAGCCTAGAGATTTGTGACTTCATTAGTTTGGTGACCTCCTGGGTGAGGAGATCCCCTCTACTCAAGCCAGCTGGGCACACCTTCTCTGTACCTCAGAGCCTTAGAGGGCTGCCTGGGGCACTGAAGTCGGTGACCTGCCCAGGGTCACACAGCCAGAATGAATCAAAGGCAGAACCTGAACTCAGGGCTTCCTGACTCTGAGACTTTTTCTCTGTTACCACCCTGCCTCTGTATAACAGGAGTTCACCCCGCTTTTTTAAAATCATGAACCCCTTTGGCAGTTTGGTGAAACCTGTGGGCCCCCTTTCAGAATGATTTTGAATGCATAAAATAAAATATGTAGGATTATATAGGGAACTAATTATATTGAAATAGTTACCACAATATTAAAAAAGAAATTCACAGACCCTGTATTAAGAACACCTGCCCAAGTACAACCTCATCGTTTTGTTTTTTAATTTTTGATTTTATTTTTAAATTTCTTTTTGAAACTTAACTTTTGAATTTAATTTTGAATTTTGGGGAGGGAGGGAGTTATTCAAGGTCACATGGGTCACAGGATTATCAATAGACCGGACCTCAGAAACCGTTTACAAATGAGGGAAGTGTGGCCCAAGGAGGGGAGTAGCTCGTGCAACGTCACAAAGATGACCTTGATCACGGATTTGGAGCCAGAAGGGACACGGGGCCGCCTTTTCTTAGCTCTCACCTTCATTTTACAGATGATGAAATGGAGACCCCGATAGGCAGCTCTTGGCAGGATGTGAACCCCCATTGTCTCCCTCTTTCCACTATGCACTTGGATAACTCGCTATTTAAAACAAAACAAAACTACGATTCTTGCCCATAAATGAAAGAATCTCTTTGTAAGGTGAATCATTACATCCTCTAAGTTACTTTTTTTTTTTTTTTCACATAGTGAGTCTGCTTAAAGGAAGGGTGACCTGCATCATGGCAGCTGCTGAGGTTTGCTCTCTTTGCTGAAGCTGCAGCACCTCCTATGGGAGGCTCTCTGCCAGGGTTTCCCCAGCTGGCTTTGTTCAGTCTGCAGTGGCCAATGGGCACCAGCAGGTGGCAGCAATCATGAAGACTGTTCAATCCTCTTTCCTCTCCTCCCTCTTGGAGATACTGAGCATCCTTAATCAAGGAATAAAACCAAAGGCTCGGATCTCTTTAGAGCTGCCTCCAAGGCATCAAAACAACAGGTTTGGAGATAAAATTCCAGGGCTTTTGTTTCTAAGAGACACCACATTGTCTGGATGGCATTTGTGTTTTCTCCCCTTCTAGACCCAATTTTTGGAAGGAATATGAGACCTAAGGAGGTTTGTTTTGATGACTTCCAAGCCAAAAAGTCCCAAGGAAGTCAGAACCTCCCATCTAGTTTCTCACCTTTTTTATCCGTCATCCCGGAGGCATATTGTCACATCCAATTGCTCATCTCTAGGTGTTCTCCATCAACCAAGCAAAGGACCATTTATGAAGGTCCTGCTGTGTGGCAGGCATTCTCTCTGCTCCTCACACTTGATACTCCATCTCCCATCTCTATACTTTTGTACAGACTGTGCCTCACACCTAGCATGCCCTCCCTTCTTATCTCTGCCTCCCAGAATCCTTCTTTTCCTTTAAGATGCATCTTAAGTACCATCTTCTTCATGAAGTCTTCCCTTCCCCCCACCCCCGATACTACATCCCCAGAATCTTTGAGAACCAGAGACTTTTCTAGGATTTGGTGGTTATCACAAATTTGTTAAGAACTCCTTTGTTCTTGGTAAACCACTGGATGACTTCAGTCATGAAGATATGACAAGAATAAAGGGAGCTCAGAAGCAGAGGGGCAGGGAATGTCTAATTGCCTTGAAAACCCTACAAAGCTCTTTAGAGATGGATGAATCAACAAATATGAAGAAGCATTCAAGAACTTGGCCAGCATACACCAGTGTTGGCCTATACAAATCCCTGCCTAGAGATACCAGCCTGGAGAGCTTGGGAGTTGTTCTGCATCAAGAGACTGATAGGCCAATGGCACATGCCAACAGAGGTCTTTGACTGACTTTGACACTCCTGACCCTATTTACAAGCTAGAGTTCCCATCTTGGAAGTGGGCTCTCAATCAGCGGTTGAAAGATTAAATGTATGGTGCAAATCTCCAAGAATGGACCTGATGAATTACTTTGGCCAGTGCAGAGTTGGATGCTATGTACCAGAGATGTGTAGCAGTGCTAACCAACTATAAGTTCACCATCTACTGTGGGCCAAGGAAAACTAATATGGATGCAGATGTTCTGTCCCAAAGGCCATGTGACAGTGAATCTTTGTTGTTCAGTTGTGTCCAACTCTTTATGACCCCATTTGGGGTTTTCTTGGCAAAGAAACTGAAGTGATTTGCCATTTTCTTCCCCAGCTCATTTTACAGATGAGGAAACTCAGGTGAATAGGGTAAAGTGACTTGCCCAAAGTCACACAGCTAGTAAGTGTCTGAGGCAGGATTTGAACTCAGGAAGATGAATCTTCCTTACCCTAGGCCCAGTACTAACTATCCATTGTGCCACCTAGCTGCCCCAGTGAAGCTATGGTGGGCCAAATGAAGATGTAAGCATTTAGGGAGCTGAGGTACATTGCAGCAGAAGCTTCTTCCAAGCCCCAGTTAAAATGTCTCCTCCTACAGGAAGCCTTTCCTGATTTACCCCTTATTTCTATTTGAAAAAATAATTTTTTGGAGGGTTAACTGACTTGCCCAGGGTCACACAGCTAGTAAAGTATCTGAGGCTGGATTTGAACTTGGGCCCTCCTGTCTCAAGGGCTGGTGCTCTATCCACTGAATTCCCCTTAATTCTAGCACCTACCCTCTATTGATGACTTCCAATTTATTTGTTTACCTGTCTATCTATCCCCTGGTAGAATCTGAGCTCCCTGAGGGCTGGGACTGTGTTTTACCTTTCTTTGTATCATTAGCCTTAGCCCAGTGATTGGGGCATAATAGACAGTGCTTAAAAGTTTAACCAACTTGGAGCCTGACACTTCCAACAGAGAGCTGGCCAACCTTGTTTCATCGAACCCAACTTGTCTTTGCCTCAGTTGCCTCTAGGTGACTGGCAGTGAGAGCAGATGACTGATGAAGGCGTGAGAGAAGTGATCCAAGCTAAACAGCAAAGGAAGTAGCGCTAAAAGACTCAAGCTCACTTGAAGGAACATTGGTGTTGAGACAACGGCAGAGTCTCTTGTCTCTAAGGCAGTGCTTTCAGACCAGGAGCCCAGGACCTTTCTTGTATCTTAGCCATTTCATAAGCTCTATCTGCCGGTGAACCAGTATTGACTACATTTGACAAGTCAAGAGATCAGTCTTTACTGTTTGCTCAGGAAATACTTTTCTATAATCTGTAGCCTGGAGTGGGCTCTTTTGCCACAAAGGCCCCTGGCTCTGGGCTCAGGTTGACCAGGTTCAGTCCTGGGAGAGCCTGAACCCAAAGGGAGGGGGAGAAAGGAATTAGGTTTTTCAATCACTCTCTGGATCACTATGTTCATACTTAAGTTATTCCAGGAAAACTTCCTTAAACAAAGCTTTTTCTTTTTTTAATGGCCCATGTCTAGGGTATTTACAAAAGGGATGAACAGAGTCTCTTCTAGAAACTCACTGTACAAAGTAATAGATTTCGGGTATAGGACAGCTATTTATTTCCTCTATTACAAAAGAAATGCTTAAAACACCCAAGACTCATAAGCTCACATTTGCAAATACTTTGAATATTAAATAAATCTTTCACAAAAGGCTCACAGGAACCTATAAAAAGAAATAGAAACATATGTTACCTATCATCTCTATTACATCCTATTAAGACTCCTGGAAAATTTGTGCAATAAATGTAAGATTTCACTTTCACCTCAGTCTACACTGTCTGAGCAGCAGGTCTTCTGGCCATCCAAGTCATGACCTAAGTTTTTGGGTTAAAGGATGATCCCATCACTGGTCATTCTCTACCTCAAGAAGTGCCATAGTTGTAGAAAGCAGGTGCTTTCTACAGTCAGGGTCTAGAAGGCAGGTGCTTTCCTGCTCCCAGTAAACGCTCTCAGGGCCTGAATTCCTGAAAGTCCACAAGATAGCTTCTCTGGCTAGAAACAACCATCTCAGTCTCACTGTTTGATCACTCAGCTTCAGGGAAAGAAACTCAAAAGTGAAGAGGCAGTTAGGGATTTGAGATCTATTCTTAGGCTCACTTAGCCTGGCACAATACTCACTTCCATGTGTTTACAGCTGCCATAGCTGCTGCTGGGGATGGGGAAAGAAGAGAAATCCCCTCCCCCTTCACTAGAAGTCTAAGAGAGAGGCTGTTTGAGTCCCAAGTGATGAATTCAAAATAGACAAAGAGAAGGATGGCTTCTCTTTTGAGCATACTAAGTAGGAGGTTCTTCTTGGCTCAGTTTCCAAATCTCACTAGACTTGTTCCCCTTCTCCCCAGTCTTTACCCTTCACCCCTCAGGGATCAAGGGAACAGCCAGTGGTTATAGGCTCTCCTTTACCAAGGGCATATGCGTCACTGGAAATGGCTTGAACATGGGGCCACCAAAAGGGGCAAAAGGGCAGGCTCAGCTCCATGGGAAGTACCCCAGTCTAGAACACCAGATGGGGTTCTTCTGATTACTCCCACCGAAGTACACATTTTAAACCAATTTATCTTGTAGTCAGGAACATGTAATATCCCTCTTCTGTCTTTTGATGAAGTGTTAGCCTTTCTAAAGTGGCATTATTATTAATATTAATTTTGCAATTTCATTCTTCTTATTTGAGTTCATCAGAGTTCAGACAGAAACAGTCCTGAGATATCACTATCCTGCTATTCCTCTTTATTGAATTCCTCTTCATTGAATGTTGTGTGGACTATTGTCCATGTGGGCAAAATGATTACTTTTTTGTAATGGAATAAAAGCATTAGTATGTAAACTCGTGGCCTGTGGCTTCACTGAAATCATCTGCAAGACCATTCCAGTAGCGGAGAGGGTGGCAGGGATGGCCCCCAGAGGGGAAGAAGGGAAGGGTTGCAGGATTAGATGACTTCTAAGGTCTTCAGAAAAGCACATGACTTCAAATCAGGAAGTCTTGAGTTCAAATCCATCTTCAGATACTTACTAGTTGTGTGACCCTGGACAAGTCACTTCACCCTGTTTGCCTCAGTTTCCTCACCTGTAAAATGGGCTGGAGAAGGAAATGGCAAACTGCTCCAGCATGTTTGCTAAGAAAGCCCTAGATAGGGTCAAAGAGAGTCAGACATGACTGAAATGATTGAACAACATAGAAGTCTCAAGAGTAGGGACTGGGTTGTTTTTGTTTTTATTTTTATTTTTTTGCCTCTCTTAGTACAGTTCCTGGCACATAGTAGGTGATTAATAAATGCCAGCTGACTGACTGACTTCTTATGGCTGGTGTGTTTACTTGTTTCTTCCAGATCTTTTAAGAGACACCCCAAGAGATAAAGATCTGGCCGCAATAAAGGTTTTCCCAAGTGTTGTTCCAGCCTGTAGCACCAGGTGGCAGCAGTGATGAGAGCATGGGAAAGTTAAAGAGGCTTTTAGAGCTGGAAGCAACCTGAGCCTCAAACCTCAGTGATGTCAGACTCAGTTAGAAACAGGGACCACAAAAGTGTACGTAGTGTTAAGCCTGAAAGTTTGGGTGAAGAAGGCAAACAAGCTAGGTGATAGAAAAATCCGTGTTGTTTATTATTTTCGCTCAAAGCATAGCTATGCTAGCTTACTTGTACGTACAAGGAGTCAGAGCATAGGCTCCAGCTGTCTGAACAAAGGAATGAGAAAACTTATATATGTTGTTTTTAGTGGACTCAACAAGCCTGTATGACCTCATTTTTATGACCCCCATGTATGTTTAACCATGATACAAGAAGAGGATTTTCCTTAATGGAATAGATTTGTAAATACAACAAGATAAGAGTGTTTATGAGCTGAAGTATATACCCATAGAATATTAAGCGAGGTAGTCTCTCAGGATTAGGGTCTCATCCCTTAATGGTTAACAACGGGAAAGAATGTCCTTAGGTCGGTCTGATCTGGCCTTGTTGACAGAGGTAAGGGTATTTCCTGAGCAAACTTTAGAGAACAAAGAAGCCCAGGTCCTGGATCTTCTTCCAGTCACTCATTAATTCAGGCTCTGGGTCTGGCTGAAATTAAAAATGATATAAAATGGTATAATATTTTCCACAATGGGGATCCTTGATGATTGCTCATCGACTCAGACAACTACATTTTAATTTTTGGCAAGGCAATCCAGGGTAAGTGACTTGTCCAGGATCACACAACTAGTAAATGTCAAGTGTCAGAGGCCAGATTTGAACTTGGGTCCTCCTGACTCCAGGGCTGCCTAGCTGCCCCTACCGACATATTAACATTATCTGTGTCCTATTGTATTATCAATTTTTAGGATATTTCCCGATTACATTGTTTTGTGATCCCAAAGGAAAACACATTATAATTCTGGTATGTTACCTACAAAAAATAGAGATAATAAAAATAATATTGAGACCCTCTAAATAGTTGCTCACTACTTAGTTCCCTGCAGGCACAGGTTTACTAGAACTGGAGAGCCTATTGTAAAATTTTCGGTGTAGGCATTTATACCTCAGAAACATCTCTGTAGGCAGAGGTTTACTAGAACTGGAGAGCCTATTGTTAACTTTTCAGTGTAAGCTTTTACACTTCAGAAATATCTCTGTAGGCAGAGGTTTACTAGAACCGGAGAGCCTATTGTTAAATTTTCAGTACAGGCATTTACACTTCAGAAATAAAATGCTACAAATCAGGGCTTGATTTATTTTGTTGATTGTCTAAATTTAAGAAGTGATGGAGAAGATGTCAACAATACACATTCAACTTTAAAATGTGTCATGTACACGTTTTTCCTTTTGAGATCTGGTTGTTAAACACTAAGGAGAGGATTGAGATCTGGTTGTTAAACACTCTGGAAAGAAGGGAAGGAGGAGAGAATTTACATTTACTGAAATCTAATCAAAAGAACCCTCCAAGCTGCCAAGATCTGGTCTGGACTCTTCCTCTCCCTGCTTTTCACAGCCTCAACACCAGGTGAGCACAAATGCCTGATTAAAGCAATGCTCCCTGTGGTCCAAGGGGAGGAATCCTCTCACTGAGATCTGAGTTCAGCTTATCAAAGGCAGCCCAGACCATTCTCCTCATCGGTCCCTTGGCCTCCTGCCTGTGACTCCCATCAGACCCTACACACTTCCCAGATCAATCTGATAGTGTCCTAGATTTAGAGCTGGAAGGGATATTGGGAGTCATTGTGTCAAATTCCCTCACTTATACAGATGAGGAAACTGAGGCCAAGAGAGGTTAAGTGAGGTGCCCCAGGTCACTCAGCCAATCAAGGGAGGATTCGAATCTAGGTCTTGCTGATTCCCAGCCCAGAGCAGTGTCCACTGTGTATTGCCGCCTTTCTCTTGATAAAGCATTATTTTCATCGTGTCTTTCCCCTCTTCTTTTCCTCCCCTGAGCTTTAGAGCTGAAAGAACCTCAGAGACCATCTAGTCCCAGCTCCTTATTACACAGATGTTAAAACAGGTCACAAAGAGTTTCATTGACTTCAATAGGAAGTGGGAAGATTTGAACCCCTTTCTTCTGACTCTAGAGTTGGTCCCCTTCCTCTGTCAGCTTCCCATTGACTTTAGAATAAAACTCTACCTCCTTAGTCCATCAGTCAAGGCTCTGGTTTCCACTTACCTTTCCACCCTTTCCCGCCCTCTGCTCCAGCCATACCATGCAGGCTTCCTTTCATCGCAGACAGAAATTAGAATTGGAAGATTTTAGGAATCCTCCATTCCTGCCCGCTTCCTTTTACACATATGGGCACGTAGAGGCAGATTCAAACCCTTGTCTATCCTGTGACCAGGTACAGAGCTCTTTCTACCGGGCCATGCTATCAATTCAGGAAGTTGAGAAACTCACTTTTAGGGAGAACTTGTCTTATTCCATCGCAGGAGAATGAGTCTGACTCTTTCTCCAGAGAGTAGCAACAACTCATCTGCTTATTTCAATTTCCTAGAGAGGAGTGAGGGCAGCTCTGTGGTGCCCTAGTGCATAGAGTGCAATGCCTGGAGTCAGGAAGACTCATTTTCCTGAGTTCAAATCTGGCCTCAGACACTTAATAGCTGTGGGATCCTGGGTAAGTCACTTCACTCTGTTTGCCTCAGTTTCCTCATCTGTAAAATGAACTGGAGGAGGAAATGGCAAGCCACTCCAGTATCTTTGCCAAGAAAACCCCAAAAGGGGTCATATGAGTCAGACGACTAAAAATGACTGAACAACAGAGGGGAGAGAGGATGGAAGGATGGCAAGGGTAAACTATAGCTTGGAAAGAAGACCCTAAAAAGCTTTTCAGAATCTCTTGGAGTCTATCTCAGAACCTCTTGGGGGTCTATCTCTGAACCTCTTGGGAGGGGAGGTCTATCTCAGAACTTCTGGGGGGTTTATCTCAGAACCTCTTGGGGTCTATCTCAGAACTTCTTGGGGAGTGGGGGATCTATCTCAGAACCTCTGGCAGACAAAGAAGTCTAGCAGCCAAAACTTGTATTTGAAGAGACTAAAGTAATGTCAGGATAAACCAGGCAACAGAGCTCAGGGATAGAAAAGGTGCCTGATAGGTTACAAGATAAAGTGAAAGCATCACAAGAAAGAAGATCAGGTGCATCAGATGTCTGAGCTTAAAGAAGGTCCGGGAGGCATAGATGGCTTCCAGGGCCTAAGGAAGATTTAGGAAGTAGTGAAAGGGAAAATTCTGAGAACCAAGGCCGATGTGCTCAGGATGACTTCCAAGAGTAGGGCCCGCCCTGGGGAGGGTTTAAGAGAGAAGCATGCTCACAAAAGCCCAAGAAAAACTCAGTCCCCTTTCTCTGCTATGATGCTGCTTGTAGGCAGCACACGAACTAGGAAAACCCAGGCCTCTGGGCGCTGTTTCTTTCTTTTTTTTTTTAACCAGAACAAAACATGACTTAAGTTTACTTCAGATTTAACAGCAAGGTCATATTAAAATCGACAGGTTTAATCCTTAACTGCACCAAGAAAACTTCAGTATTTTTAAAAAGTTTATTCCCTCCCCCCCAAATTTCCCACTGCCCCGCAGCACACGTTCCTGGTATTTCTGGGTATGGACAACATATTCTTCATTTTTTCAACTGGTCCCCACAGACAACCTCTATCTGGATGAATATTACTATTCACATAGACTTTCTTTCCCTGGAAACTTTGTCGATTATGATCCCATATCCATTTTAACTGTTGAAACACTAACGACTATTTTCTCTTGTGGTCTTCCATTTAATTGGCTTCCTCCTTTCTTGAAACACCAGAGGTAATGGAATTTTACTACATATCGGCTGCTTTTTCTAAACTGGACATTACAATGAGGCTGAAGAGATGAATGTACTGATGGGAAGGAGACTGACCAAGAGCCAGGTGCGACCTTTTCACTGTGGAAGAAGTGGGGAGTTGCTACCTGGACGGCATTTCCTCTGTGACTTTTTTGTATTTCTCTTGGTTACATGTATCCTGTGCACTGGGTTGGGCTGCACACTGTTTGAGATCTAGACACAAAGAATGTCTAGGCTAGGCAACCATGACTCTCCTTCACAAGACCAACGACCCTGAGACTTGGGAACCATTCCCTATTTTCTGTGGAATCTGGGCACCAGAGATCTCAGGACTGGGGCATTCCATAGTGGATACCAAGCTTGCATTTACCACTGGTCACTGGCATATAAATGTATTGATGCATCCAGGCAGATTTACCCCAGGTTCACCCCTCCTAGGGATGGCCTTGGGCTACGGGTCCTAGCCATCACTGACCCTCTTTCCCTTGGCATGTGGGAGGCAGAGCCAGATGAGGAGGCTCAGGAACACAGCTGGATTCAGGTCCCAAGGGGGCTCTTTCCTTTGATTCCAGAAATGAAGTGCTGGAAGTTCTTCTGGGGATGCCAGAGCTGTCCTCCCTGACGCTTTCAGCTCCAGCTGTGCTTCTTGGTTTGTTTGTCATCGCAGCCAGCTTGGGCACTTAGGCAGGATTGGGTGGCATCCCCAGCTGCTCCTCTGTCGTCCCAGTGCAGGTGGTGGCTCCATTTGTCCAGGTCACACGCAAACATGGTTTTCCTTAAAAGCACCATCATTATTGCTTCGTTGCTTCACTGCTTGAAAGAAAAGGAGGACTGCAGAGGCTGGGGAGCATTCATCACTGAGTTAGCACTTTACAGATTCTCAAGGATTTCCAGCCATTGATTTCTCATGATACTGTGGAGGGGGTTGACAGTTTTACACTATCTTTTGCGTCTGGTGGCTGACGGGAGGCAGCTTGCCCATGGTCACATGGCAATCTGGCTAAGGAATAATAGTAATGACATTCTATGTCTACACAGCCCTCGGAGGTTTACAAAGCACCTTCCTTGAAACAACCCAGTGAGAAAAAGCTAAGAGCAAGTGTTTTTATGCCCATTTTACAGATCCAGAAACTAGGGTCAAGAGAGATTGTATGATTTGGCCAGGGTCACACAGCATGCTGGATGAGGAATCATGGCAGCTCCAATTTCTAGAACTCTGAAAGGCTTCCTTCTAACAACTGACCCGTAAGGGGGGAGGAAGTATTCTATTATCATATGATATTTAGCAGAGAGAAAAAGATAAGGCAAAGTGACTGGCCTAAGGTCACTTTGTAATACAATTAGCTGAATACAAACACCTTCATTCAATTATAAAATATAAAAATTAATCCTATTATCAGCCTGTGCATCCATTTGATGAACATTAAGCAAAAAATAATTTTAGCAGGACAGTGACTTGTCCTGTGATTCAATCTGAGCTCTATCAACCATAAAGGCAAGAAGAAAGAAAGGGTAATAATAATCACTCTTTTATGGCCCATTAAGGTTTACATTATGAAATGCTTTCCTCTTAACACTGCAAGGTAGGTAATTCAGTGATTATGGTTCCCATTCTAGTGATGGTGAAACTGAGGCTTTGAGAAATTTAGTGCCTAAGCAGTGACTATGACAAATACCATGCTATTGTCTTTCAGTAGTTTCGGTCATGTCTGACTCTTTGTGACCCCGTTGGGGTTTTCTTGGCAGAGACACTGGAATGGTTGGCCATTTACTTCTCATTTTACAGATGAAGAACTGAGGCAAACAGGGTTAAGTGACTTGCCCAGGGTAACACAGCTAAGAAGTGTCTGAGGCTTGATTTGAACTCAGGAAAATGAGTCTTCCTGACTTCAGGCCCAGTGCTCTATCCATTATGGCGCCACCTAGCTGCACCAAATATTGTGCTAGGTAGGCATTCTAGAAATGAGGATAGAAGTAAAAAGTCCCGGCCCTGAAGGAGCGTGCATTGTACTAAAGGGATACAACATTCTCACGGATAGTCAAACATAAATGTGTGTATGTCTATATGAAATCAATATATATAGAATAAATTTTAAAAAATACAAGATGGGGTCCTAGCCATTAGAAGGACCAGGAAAGGCTTTATATAGAGTATCTCAAACAAAGAGAAGGAATCCATGAGGTGGAGGTGAGGAGGGAGGGCATACCAGACATGAGAGAGGAGCAGGGCAAAGACATGGAGGTAGAAAAAGAGATGCATGAGGAACAGAGAGACTGTAAGTTAGACAGGACTATAGAGTCTGGGAAGGGAAATGATGTACAGTGAGGTTAGAAAGCTAAGATGCAGCCAGGGATTTAACAGCCAATCAGTGAAATGTTGCTGTTGTTCAGACCTGGGATTCCACATGTGGGGAGAACATCCTATGAGGGACCTCCGTCTACTCATGCAGACCAGGAACATTCTACAATTTAGAATCTTCAAGAGCTGTCTAGAGGAAGCTAATTGAGTATCCTAGAGTGGGGGGTGGGACTTTGTAAGATTGAAAATGGATTTTAATTCTATTTTTAAACAGTTTTTTATTTTATTTTACCAAAACACAAATACAAAATAGATAAAAGAAACAAAAACATATCATAAACTTAAACTTAAAGTAAGAAAGAAAAAAAAGCATGTCATGTGCGTAGCAGAACATAGGAGAGGATTCAAAATATGTAACAAGAAATTTTCATTTCAAGAAAACCTGTATGATAAATAATACACCTTGTGTTGAGAATTGTCCATCATTTCTTTGCTTCCTTGTGTTTTCTTTTGTTGTCTGCAGCATACTTTTTAACTTTGTTCTTTTTTTCCCCTCCCCCGCCCCCCAGAAGGCTACAATATAATTTAGGTATTTTTTGATATGTGTGTATATATATATGTGTATATATATATATATATATATATATAGATATATAGATAGATATAGATATATAGATACACACATACAGATATAGACATGTACTTTCCAAAACATAATCTACTCCCGATCTTTGTTTTTTATGTTTGTGCATATCTTGTGTTTCCTATCCTTCCTGCCTCCTCTACTTTACTTTAATTCTATTTTTAGGACTTGCCTGCCATATGAAACTAAAATGCTTACCTTGGTAACTTCACCCTTCACCTACATTTTGGAGAAACTTGCCTAAGGTCAAGCTTTTATCTTTTAACTACCCTTTACTAGGGGAGCCTCCTGTCATTTGGGTTATTGGAGTCTCATTCTGTATCTCCACTCTGATTGGGGCAGCTGGGTGGATCAGCGGATTAGAGTTGGGCCTGGATTTAGGAAGATCTAAGTTCCAATCTAGCCTCAGACACTGACTAGCTGTGTGACCCTGGGCAAGTCACTTAACACTGTTTGCCTCAGTTTCCTCATCTGTAAAATGAGCTAGAGAAAGAAACGGCAAACCACTCCAGTATCTCTGCCAAAAAAAACCCCAAATAGAGTCATGGACAGTTGGACATGACTGAAAAACAACCATGCTGGCATTGTCCACCTTGGTAACTCCCCCCCCACCAGCTACTTAACTCAAATGCAAGTTGATTCAAATCAAAGACTTTTTTTTCCCAGACTACACTCATGTCTGCATACTAATCCTATCACCTGAGGATTACTCCCAATGTATGGTAATTTGTAACCCAACTCCTAACTAAAATGTCTACTAATTGGGATTGTCTCACCTTCCCCAGGGGAGGTGCCAATGATATATTGTCAGGCCAATCAGAAAAAAGACACATTGAGGTTTAAAAGACCCTGTTGGCCCTCCATGGGGGGGAGGGGGTCTTTGGTCATTGAGAGAGGCCATTGACTCAATTTATTGGTTACTATTAGCCTAACTAATAAATGGATCATGCTCAGAATCTTGTCCCTCAGTTTTCCTCCATTTTCAAATGTAAAAACTTGAATCTATGACTCTATCCACTCTGCCCTAATACCTTTCAAAGACAGGATAGTTAGAAAATGGGGTTGGAGGCATCAGGAAAGGCTTATTGAAGGCTGATCCCAAATCCACTGCCCCTCACAGCCTCTCCTAGATCCTAGCCATCCCCATGCCCAGTCTTTGGTAACTTTATACTTTTCACAAAAGTCAGAGCCCCAGCGGCTCATCTGCCAAGTGGGGTCACTGGGCTAGGTGATCTCTAAGAATTATCTATAGGGTTATCTGCTCTAACAATCCATGACTCTGCTGCCACTGCTGCTGGGGGTATGGGTAGGGTGGGGTGGGTTCCTCTATTGACACAGTGCTAATCTCAGCCTATCAGCAGACCCATTTCTTTCCTTTGGGTCCCAGCCCTTCTCCTTAAATATCTGACTCATGCCTGACTGCATCTATTGGGGTTAAGGTACTGTGTATGTTTTTCATGGGCTCATGAACAAGGTGTGTGTGTTGTGGAGGGGAGGGGAAATGTTGCTGTTCTCACCTTTACCTTCCATCCCCTCCTTATACATCTGCCTTCTTGGAGATCTCCAGCTGAAGCCCTAAATCATCACAGAAAGTGCTTCCCAACCAAATAAAACCCAGCTCATTCTTCCATAGCTTGCTGTAAATACCACTCCATTTCCTACCTCCAATACTCCCTCCACCCTTTTCCACACACTGAGCCAAAGTGACAACTCCCATGTGCTTCCTATTTAAAGATGGAGAAAGCAAGAGCTTGGGGATGTTGAAAGGTTCTTGACAATTTTCCCTTCAGGCACACTGGATTGTCATGGTACTTCACAGATGTATAGAACCTCAAAGCTGGGAAAGGATTTCAGAGACCATCTAGTTATAAATTCTCAGAACTGAGACCCAGAGAAAGGCTTATGCTAGGTGGCTGGCTCAGTGGATAGGGGCCTGAACCTGGAGTTAGGAAACCTGAGTTCAAATCCCATCTCAGACACTTACTAGTTACGTGACCCTTGGCAATTCACTTAACCTCAGCCTGCCTCATTTCACTTAGCTGTAAAATGGTGGTAGTAATATCACCTACTTCCCAGGGTGTGAGGACAAAATAAGGAGATATCTGTAAAGTGCTTTGCGAACTTTAATGCACTGTGTAAATATCCTAGCTATTAAGTGACTTGTTCAAAGTCACCTAGTCAGTAAGCAGTGGAAGGTAGGATTGGAAGCTGGGTCCTTTTCTCACTGTCCCCATTAAAAGTTACGCTGACTCAGTGGCCTAGTGTTCCAATCCTGCTTGTGAACCAGCATTGGGGGAGGTGTCACCCAATCTGCAGCTTTTGTATTATTTGCTACACATCTCCTACCTGTTAGCAATTCAGGTGAAGCTAAACTATGATGGCTCATCCCCTTTGACTAATGTGGCCTATCCCAGTTGTCTTTATCTCATTATGAATGTTATCAACAAAAGTGGCTCCATCTTGAATGTCTTGCTGTATAATATAATGATCAGCCTGGCAACGTATTGCTACCTTGATGTATTTTAATAAACTTCTTTCAATTCTCTTTTTCCCGAGTTTTGCCTCATTAATCAGGGCAAAGCCTGAACAAAGAATTTTACTTTTAACAAGAGTCCTGAGGAGTACTCATCCAGGCATCATTTGCCGACTTCCATATTATCTTCTGAAGCAGCCAGTTGAACTTTGGAAATTTCCAATTGTTTGTTTGTTCTTACATTCACCCCAAATCGTCTACCTCCATACAATTTTTACTCATTGCCCCTAGTTCCTAGATAGAGTGTTGGGCCTGGAGTCAGGAAGACTCATCTTCCTGAGTTCAAATCTGGCATAGTGGTATGGCCTTATGCCATCTTGGCGAGTGGGGAGAAGAGGGAGGGAGAAAAATTTGGAACTCAAAATCTTATAAAAATATGTATTTGTATCTAACGGTAGCCATCTTTGGGGGAGGAAGAAAAAAAAAGAAATTAACATGATAACATATATTTAAAATCTTCCGAAAAGGGAAATTCTTTGTTCAGGCTTTGCTCAGATTAATGAGGCAAAACTCAGGGAAAAGAGAATTAAAAGGAGTTTGTTAAAATACATCAAGGTAATTTACATGATAACATACATTTAAAGTTGTACATAATAAAATTAAAGTTTCATGTGCAATCACCTTTTATAAAATAATATTATGTCATGGAAATGCTTGTTTTATTCCATAAATTTAAAACAATTTTAGTTGAGTCTTTAGAGTTCTATAAAAGGACCGTCATATCAGCAAAAAGCAATGATTTTATTTCCTCTTTCTGTATGTTTATCCCCTCCCCTTTTCATGAGTTATTGCCTTAGCTACCATTTCTAGCACTATATCAAACAATTGTCTGATAAGGGACATTATTACTTTGCTCTTGATTTTATTGCAATGGACTTTAGCTTTTCCGCTTTACATAAATGCCGATTCTTCATTTTATATAGATACTATTTTCTATATTAAGAATTATTCCTATTATTTTGGGTGTTTTTAAATAGAAATATATGTTATATTTTGTAAAAAAAAGCTTTTTCTGAATCTATTGATATAATCCTGTATTTTTAGCATCATTGTTATTAATATGGTCTATTATTTTAATAGCTTTCCTTATATTCAACACTAAAAGGACCAGGTCTGCCAAATGACACAAAAATTTGCTTGGTCCTTCCAAGGATTCTTAAATTCTGGTCTTTCTTATTCAATTTTCCTGGTATAAATCCAATCTAACTATAGTGTGTAAACTTCGGAATATGTTGTTGTAGACATTGTGCTAATATTTTATTTAACATTTTTATATCACTATTCATTAGAGATATTGGTCTAGAGTTTTGTTCCTTGTTTTGTCTCTCTGTGGTTTACATGTCAATAGCATGTTTGTATCTTAAAAGGAGTTAGGACAGATTCTTCTTTCTTTCAATTTTGCAAACAGTTTATGTACTATTGAAAATAATTGTTCTTTGAGAGCTTGACAAAATTCACTTGTTAAAGCATCTGGTTGGTCCTGAGGATTTTTTCCTGTAGGAGATAATTTATGGCTTGTTCAATTTCTTTTCTTGAAGTTAAAGTAACTGTTTCTTGGTCTGTTAATTAGAGTATTTAATCCTTTTGTAAGCATTTAACCATTTCATCTAAGCTATCTATTTTGTTGGAATATAATCAGATAAAGTACTTTCTGATAATTTCCTTTAGTTTACCTTCATTTGGTATAAATTCTTTTTTGTCTCTGATACTGACAATTTGGTTTTCCTATCCTTTTTAAAAGCTCATATTAGCTAACTTTATTTTTTTCGGTTTTTCAAAATAGCTTCATTTTACTTATCAGCTTAATGTTTTGCTTTCAATTCCATTAATCTCTTCTTTGATTTCTAAATTTTCTGTTTTGGTATGTGATTAGTTTTGGTGTGTGTGGGTCTGTGTGTGCATTTCCTTGATCTGTTCCTTCTCTCTTTTGTTGAAGAAGGTATTTATCAATACAAATTTTCCCCTAAGTACTTCTTTGAGTCCATCCCAACAGTCCAGTGATACTGTCTCTGTTATTAATTACTTCCTTTCTAATGACACTGAATCCTCACTTATCTTCTGTAGCACTGGCCATACCTTCTCTCTTCACCCTTCCCCCATCATACTGGTCCTGGATGAGGTGGAATGCTCTTTGAATTTCTAGACCCTATCTTTACCCCCTTCACTCAGTTACTTTTCCTCCTTTGAAACCCACACAACTAAAATTTTCCACCCAACTAAAATCCTAGTAGTTGTGGTATACCAGACCCTAGACTGATCTCCCTCCTTTCTTAAGGAGTTCAATACTGGCTCACCATCTTTCTCTTCAACTCTTACCCCTGGGGCAGCTAGGTGGCATAGTAGATAGAGAACTGGCCCTGGAGTCAAGAGGACCTGAGTTCAAAACCAACCTGACACTTGACACTTACTACCTGTGTGATCCTGGGCAAGTCACTTAACCCCATTGCCTCACAAAAAACACGCAAACACATGAAAACTCTTTCCCTTACACTAAGAGATCTGAATATTCATATGGATGTTCCCTCAGACTCACTAATATCTTGTTTCCTTAAGTCTCTTGACTTTCACTCTGCCTCAGCCACACATAGGAATGGTCACATACTAGGTTTTAACATTACCCACAAGTGTTCTACTTTCCTAATTAGGAATTCTGACATTCCTCTGTCTCATCATGACCTCCTATCATTCCATTTCTCCCTAACCTCATCGTTCCTAACTCTGTTCTCCACCAGGATCTACACCTTTGTTACTTCCACCCTTCAGTACTTTCTTAGGCCACTACCCTTGCTCTGGTTTCGTGTTTCTTCTTCTCCAGCCTCAACCCAGTAGTTGGCCATTGCATCTCTATACCTTGCCACTCTTATTACCACTCTCCTCTTAATAAACCTCATCCCTGGCTTGCTCCCACCATCCAATTCTTTTGTTCCTACTCACAAACCACTGGGAAAAAAACTGGAGGAAGTCTTACAATTGTGTTGAGTTGGTCTCCTTGTAAATTCACATTATCCAATTTCAACTGGATCCTTACTGCAAGGCAGTCCATTCATTCCTCTGTAGCTGATTTCCTCTCTCTCCCCACAGAAGCTATTCCAAGCCTTTTCCACCATCCTGAAGCTCCTTCTCCCCAACCCCTACAATTGAGGGCCTTGCCTCTTCCTCAACTAGAAAAAAATGGAGGCCATTTGATTTGAGTTCCCTCTTCTACTGCTCTCTTCATCTCAAAATCCCTTGACATCATATCCCACCCTCTCCTTATTTCCCAAAGTACAGACCTAGAAGTTGAAGTAGTACATAACACCTTACTCTACCAATCACTATCTTTTGGGAGTTCCCCAAAAGAAAGAGATGGCACTTTTCCTATTAAAAAGGGGAAACTACAAAGCCATCTTTTATGCTGCCAGATGATCCCATTCTGGGGATTTGCCACTTCATTGTCTCAATATTGATATTGATTTGGAGGATCATAGTTCCCCCAGCCTTTCTCTAGGCAACTGTAAAAATATCCTTTAATAAATCTCCTTTGGTGACTTATAGCACATTCTGAATGGGACCACTAAAGAATATACATGTTTCTAAGCACCACATGCTTGGCGCTTTTACAAAATTGAGCAGTATCAATTCAGGGAGCACAAACAAAAACATAGGGCTAAATGGAGATTTGATAATGAAATCCTAAATAAACTGGTCAAAGAACAGATCATAGAAACAATACTTGTCTGAAAGACAATTATGATGAGACAACATACCAAGATTTCTGCAATAAAGCTGATGCAGTCTATGACGGGAAAATTATATCCCTAAAAATATGCATCTACAAAATAGAAAAAGAAAAGACTAACAAAATATGCATTAAAAATTAGAAATAATCCCAAAATAAGCACAAAAGAGGAAACAAAATATATACATACATATGTATATATATAACTCATACATATAATGTATGTATATGTATGTATGTATATATATATATGTATGTATATTACCAATTCCTCATAGCTGTTGAGTATCAGACTTTTACAAGAGATATTTAAGGCAAGCATTTGTTTTCTACGATCTGTATCTTTTCTACTGACTCTAGTTTCATTGATTTTATTCGGGCAAAGTTTTTTAGTTTTCTTTTTTCATAAACATTGACTTAAAAGTCTTCTATCATGTTATAAACATTTCCCCTAAACACAATTATGAAAGCTAAAACATTCCTTTCTTCTTTTTGTTTTTGTTTTTTTAACATATTAGATCTTGTAACCATTGGAAATTTATTGTAGCGCAACTTATAAAATGCTGTTCTAAACCTATTTTCCACCAAACCGCTGGCCAGTTTTCCTAATAGTTTTTGCTGAATAGTTTATATTCTAGGGTTCATTAAACACTAGGAGGCTATGGACCTATATTTCTAAATCTAACTTATATAGCTTATTCCACTGACCTTTCTATTCTATTTTTAATCCCGTATCAGATAACTTTGATAATCAATCAATATGCATTTACTAAGTACCTGACTTCCAGGCACTTATATTACAGTAGAATTTACATTTGACTTACCACTTTGTAATAAAGTTTGAGATCTGATAACACAACTCCTTTTCCCTTCCCCTTCCTTCCAACATTTTCATTATATGCCTTGATAGTTTTAATCTTTTATTCTTCCAAATAAATTTTGGCATTATTTTGTTTAATTGTATGAAGTTTCTGGTAATTTGACCATTATAGCACTAAATCTGTGATTTCCATAGTCAAGTCGTTTCCCCAGGATTGATATAACTGACTCATGAAGAAAGAGCAGTTCTTCAGTTATTTGGGAAATTATATTTGTTTTTACTTCTACACAAATTGTATTTTTTGGTCAACATCTATGCTTTCCTCAGTAGAGAGAACTCCCTGGACTGGACACCAACTCCACCAAAGCCAACCCATCCATTGTATTAGAGTTGGTGGTTTTTTTTTTTTTTTTTGATAAATCCCACTGTCACTTTGTATGCAAATTCCCAGATGTTTAATTTTGTTATCTTAAACTTCTTCCTTCTGGATTTTGTTAGCGATATATAGAAAGTCTACAGATTTTTGTAAATTTGTTTTGTATACTGCTATTTTATCTTGATGAATTTTTTGTTAATTCTCTGGGGTTCCCTATATATATGTATATACATACACATTTATATATACATATATATATATATACATATCATTAGTAATTGTTTTCAAGTAGAGCTATTCCTCCCTCCCCCACACTTATGTTTATGCTTATTCTTTCTTTTCCTTAACTAATTGCTATTGTTAGAATTTTTCATTTTTATTTTACAATCTTTTTAGAATGAAAATTTTTTTCAATCAATGAAAATCCATCTCTTTTCTTTCCCACTTTCTCCTTACCCCCATTGAGAAAGAAAAACAAAGCCTCTGTTACAAATATGTATAACTAAGCAAAACAAATTTCCACATTGGCCATGTCCCCAAAAAAAGCCTCAATCTGCATTCTGAGTCCATCATCTCTCTGTCAGGATGTGAGCAGAATGGTTCACCACGAATCTTCTGTAATCAGGATTGGTCATCGCATTTAATGTTTTGATAATATTGTGGACATTGTCTAAATTGTTCCTCTGTATTTGTTCATTCTATTAGAATTCTAACTGGGGGACCGAGAGGGGGTGCTAGAACCTCTAATGGCAAGCTGCCTCTATTCTAGATATAGCCCTAATTTCCTAATTCTTTTTTGAGGAAAACTTTGGTAATCTTCTTTGCCTGGAAGTTCCAAGTCTCATTCTTTTAGAATGGGAGACCTCATTGGTCAATCCAAACACCTCCCTGCCAGTGATACTAAAGATAGGAGACTAATCAGATGTACCTAAGCAAGATTTCTCCCCTTCCTACAAAACACATGGCTGTCTTTGGAGACCAGGAGTCAAAATGAGTTAATTTTCATTTAATATTGGCATTGTGTCTCTCCTCAAAGCACATGGGAAATCAGGAAACCTGGTGTTAAATCCTGGCTTTGCATTTATATGCTTTTTAATAAATCTTTTCTTGTGTCTGAGCTCCAACTTCCTCATCTCTAACTTGGGGCCAATAATAACTGCCCTACTGACTTCACAGAGGGATTGTGAGGCTCCAATGAGAGCACAGATACAAAAGGACTTTGCAAAGCATTCAGCACTGATCAAGTATGAATGTTTATGATTACTGCTAGGTATCGGCTCATCCCTCAGTACAATGAAAGTGGCAGTCATTACAGCTGGTGGATTCTATATGGAAAAGGTGAGTTGATACTAGATACATTCATTCCTATCCATAAAAATCTTGCTTTTTATTGGGACTTCATCCATCTAATAAGAGAAATGCTGTATACAAAATCTATTATAATTATTCACTATATAACACGCAATCCCTTTAAGGTTTGTTATTGAGTTAAGTCTCCTCTGCTCAGTGTTCTAAGTTATGGTTACTTTGCTAGTTAGTGGATGAGAGTTAAGTCTGAGTCAGAGTCCTGAGACAATTCTTAATGAGTTTTGTACGTGACAAGTTGTTCTGTACAAGAGATAACATACACTGGAACTGCTGTACAGTCATGGGACAAAGATAAATTATCTGGCTGTAGATATGAGCCCAGAAAAACAAGAGAATTAAGAGAAAGTGAAAGTACAGATTTCAGAACTGCATCAGCAAAGTCTGAAGATTGAAATTAGAGTTGTGGTTAATGATTAAGGGAACAGTTGAGAAGAAGGATAGAGTGAATGTAGAGACTCAATAGATATCCCATCCAGTGATATATTAGTCAAGCACAACATGGATCAACTCAGCTTAACAGTGAAAGCATCTGTTCAACCCAAATGTTACATTCATCCAAGAATTTTAGTGATAATTTCAGCAACAGAAGGAGGACACCAAAGTTTATAGTTCTAGAGTCTAGCACTTAGAGTGTAGAATTGTGAGTTACCCTGAGGACATGGATTTTCTTCACTCATTTGTCTCCTTGGTAGATTTCTGTATGTTCCCTGCAGATGCCAAGTATGCTGGTGGGAGAGTATAATATATAGATTATGATATATTTATTATTTATTAATTTGTTTTAATATGAGTACCTGTGATATGATGATGATGATTTTGCCTTTATTGTGACTGGTTGAATAAATGGAAATACAGTATGGGGGCTCAAAAGCTAGAGTGGTGAGTAGGGGAAGGATACCTTGAGAAAGTTTGAGTGTCACCATGATGGACCTCCTCTGAGAACTTAGACCTATGTGAGACGGGGAGAGAGAGAGGCAGGCAGATGGAGTGAGAGCGAGCACTCAAGTCAAAAAACCTGAGCACCATAATGCAAGAAATAATACAAGAAAATTGTCCGGAACTTCTGAACATGGAAAACAAAATGCCAATCAAAAAAAAAATCTATAGATCTCCTCCAGGAAAAAAAATCCAAGGTTGCAAGTTCTAAGACACATAATGCTTAAATTGAACAACTCCTTTAAGAAACAATAAACAATAAATAGGAGAAAGACTGTGTGTGTGTTCTATGTAGATAGATACGTACACACATGTATGCATGTATGTATGTATGTATGTATACACACAAACACACATATACACACACATGGAAATTCAAATAAGACAAGACTATTCTGCACCCACCATAAAATACAATAAGGAATGGAATAATGTATTCCATGAACAAGATGCAGCCCAAGATGCCCTACCCGACATATATGAACCTAACTATAAAGCAAAAGAGATAGAATATTTCAGATGGCTCTTCATTATTGAATATCTTAGAAAGACCAGAGATTATTTGCTCCTCAAACATCCCAGACAATAGAAATACAAGAAAGGTAAACAAATGCAGAAACTGAGGTCAAAGACAATAACAAAATACCAATGGAGACTATTAGGAGATTTCTTTCCCCCTTTTCTTTTCAATCTCTCTCTTTGCTTCCTTATCCATTCTTCTCCAGTCTCTTCTCCCTGAGGAATAACAAGTGAGGAGGGGGGTGAGTGGGGAGGGGTGTTGAGTGTGAGGGGAAGAGAGTTGGAATAAGTTCACATTTATTTTTACCTTTTAAAAAAACTAAGCTAAAACAACTGAAGAGGTAGTATTTACCAAAAAAAAAAAAATAAAGGAAAAAATTAAAACTTGAAAAAACCCAATATTAAAGGCAAATGGAGGAAAATATAAAACTAACTCTCATAACTTTAAATGTACAGTAAAAGGGGAAATTGGAAGAAGAAGGATTTGAGGGGGAAAATAATGAGTTCTGATTTTTTTTGGACGTATTGAGTTTGAGGCATTGACAGAACATTTAGTTTGAGATGTCCACTAGGTAGTTGGTGATTTGAGACTGGAGCTCAGGAAAGTGACTAGAGCTGGATATATATACAAAGCTGGGAATCATTTGCATTGAGATGATAATAAAACCCAGAGGAGTTGATGAGATCACTAATTGTGATAATATAGGGGGAGAAGAGAAGGAGGAAAAGAAGAGAGGAAAGGAAAGAAAGAATAGGAAAGAAGGTGGCTCAGGACAGAGCCTTAGGGGTTACTGACAATTAGTGGGCCTGGCCTGGTTGAAGATTCAGCAAAGGAGACTGAGAAGGAAGGGTCAGTCAGGTGGGGAGAAAACTAGAGGGGAGGAGCAGCATGGAACAGTGTCTGGAGAGAATATTTGGGAGAAGACGATATTAAAAGCTGAATGCAGAAGACAATGAGACTCGAAAAAAGGTCATTAGAGTTGGCAAATATGCCATCACTAGTGACTTTGCAGAGAACTGTTTCAGTTGAATTATGGGCACCGAAGCCAGAATGGGGAGGATGTGGAGGCTCTGAGTGTAGACAGATGTAGCTAGGGGGAATGCAATAGCTAGTAGGGACATAGTTACATGAGGATTTTTTAATGATGTGGAGACATTGCTGGGTTTCTAGGTAACAAGGAGGCAGCCAGTAGATAGAAAGTTAGAAGGTTAGAGAGAATGCGGAGATGATAAAAGGGTCCATCTGCCGGAACAGGGTAGGAGCATGTGTGGATGGAGAGGAGCTAGCCGTGGAGAGGACAAGGACTACCTCTTCCCCTGAGATGCAGGTGAAGAAGCCGCAGAAGGCGTCTGGGTGATGGAACATAAGTAAGAGGAAATAGGAAGCCCTTAGAGAATGGCCCTAATTATTTCCAGTGAAGCATGAGGTTCGATCCTCAGCTGAAAGGATAGGAGAAGACATGCTGTAGAAGGCTTGAGAAAGGATGAAAAGGTTCAGAATATTCACTGTGGTGAATGGCAGAATAAATTGACTGTTGTTGTTTGATCATTTCAGTGATGTATGGCTCTTTGTGACCCCATTTGGGGTTTTCTTGGCAAAGATACTGGAGTGGTTTGCCATTTCCTTCTCCAGCTTTTTTACAGTTGAGGAAACTGAGGCCAACAGGGTGAAGTGACTTGCCCAGAGTCACACAGCTAGTATGTGTCTGAGGCTGGATTTGAACTCAAGAAGATGAGTCTTCCTGACTCCAGGTCACTATGGTGCCACCTAGTTACTTGTGTAAAAAAAATTGCCTGCTGCAGTGAGGACTCAGATGAAATTATGCAATATAAATTTGTAGTGGATCCAGGTGCATGGTTTCATGGGTTTCTCCAGCCCCATTCCATAGTATGTGAATAAGTGCAAATAATCCAAGGCTAGAACTTGTTGAGGCAGACGTAGAAGACAGGATAGAACCGGACTAATTTGGCCGAGTTTGGGGCTGGTCCTTGAATAGTCTCTGGAGTATTGAAGGAGGGCCAGGAAGTGGTGGACAAGGGAGTCAGAAATCATTCCTGATCCTCACTGCCCTCCTGCAGCTTCATGTTGTTTATAGAGCTTCTGGAAGCTCCATTCCAAGTTCTGAACAGCCTCCCTCAGTTCACTGGCCATCTTTGCCTTTGCTCCTTTCAGCAAGTGCCTAGATTCCTCATTGTTGAACCTTTGAAACAGTGAATACCATTGGACAAGAGGCTTGTGGTGCTGGCTGCTGATCCCAGACTCACATCAGCTATTGTGAGTTCAAAGCTCATATTCCCAATTATGAAAGGTACTAGGGCAATCCCAAGGATGCTCAAGACCCCAGAGATGATACCAGTGGAATTGGACACCATGTCTCTCTCTCTCTCTCTCTGTCTGTCTCTGTCTCTGTCTCTCTCTGTCCCCCTCCCCGTCTCTCTGTCTCTCTCTCCCCCCCCCTCCCTCTCTCTCTCTCTCTCTCTCTCTCTCTCTCTCTCTCTCTCTCTCTCTCTCTCTCCTATCTTGTTCCCAGTGGGAACAGTTATTTACTTTGTGCATTATCTGGAATATCCTAATCTGTAGAACTTCTCTGATTTCTGTTTGCTATTTGCTTGGCTAAATGGCTTTGCTTGCTAGAAATAATAATAATAATAATAATAATAACACTATTTGGTAGCCAGAGAAAGATATGTGAATAAGCTAATGTCCCCAGAATGAAGGTGGCACTACTCAGAGCCCATCTGGAGCATTGGGCACAGCATTGTAGAAGGGAGCATTGATTTACTAGGATAAGAGAAGGCTTTGCTGTCTTGGGTGGCTAACTGAGCTCCTTTCCCTTTCATCTTCCCTCTCTTCCCCCTCAAATAAAAGTGTTTCAAGTGTCTTTTGAGGGTTAAGGATAACATTTATCCTGCCAGACTACTAGGATTATTGGGAGTAAAAACACTTTGTAAACCTTAAAGGGATTGTTGACCTTCCTCCAGCGATAGCTCCTGATACTCTACTGACCAAGGGGAGGCCCTATTATTGTCCCACTTTACCATGGAATATTCCAAGCACCCAAATCTTCTCTGGATAATTCTTGGCTCTCCCTCGATGCTAGAGGTGGCTCCTCTTCAGTGTGAGAGATAAAGAAGAAACCTGAGCATCTCCCAAGGTGAGGAGATCTATGTGTCATCACTTTTCAGCATGACCAACCAACCGCCTGGTAGACCTTTCAAGGGCCCCGCCCCCTCCCCACTCCCACTTCAGCTCCCAGGAGTTACCTCTGTGGAACAAAGGGACTTGGCAATCTCTCTCAAAACTGGCTTTTACTAAAGAAGGATTCCTGTTCTGCCCTGTTCATCTTGGCCTGGCGATCTTTCACAGGTTTCTCTTCTAGGACAGAAAAAAAAAATGATTAGCAATTTATTCTCTTGGATCCTAAAGATTTGGGCTTGGAAGAATCACAATTAAAATGTAGAATCTTGTTGGGGGAGTGAGGGGTCATTAATCTGGGATTGGCCATTGATACCTTTTGGGGCTGACCATGTCACTCCTTTACTCTCCTATGGCTCCCTATTACCTCCAGGATAAAGTATTAAATATTCTCTTTTAAAGCCCTTCAGAACCTTTCCCTTTCCTACCTGTCCAGTCTTATACTTTACCTCTACACACATACTGTACAATCTGGTGACACTGGCTTCATGGCCGTTCCTCAGACTTGACAGTCCATCACCCAACCCCCATGCATTTTCAGTGGCTGTCCCTCATGCCCAGAATACTTGCCCTCTTCACCTCTACCTTCTGGCTTCCTTTCAGATTAGCTTTGTCCTGCTTGGCTCCAGTGGGCCAAACTAGGAGCAATGGGTTGATGGGCTTTGCTGTGGGTAGATTTAGAAGATGCAACGGCCAACTTCCTAATGATGAAAGGTTTCCAAAAGTCAGGGCTGCCTCTGGTAGTAGCAGATACCCAGATACCACCCTCCCCCCCGTGTGCCCCCCGCCCCCGCCGCATTGGAAACCTTCAGGAAGAGACTGAACAATCATATGTCAGTGAATTGTAGATGGGATTCTTGGTCAGTACCATGTTGGACAATGTAGCCTCTTGGGTCCCTTCCAACTCAGAGAATCTGTGCTTCTGTGTTAACTTCCCAGGATTATTTCCTCCTCCCTTTCTTTCCCATAGCATTCCAGCCAGCTGCATTACTTGCCCTATCTCTGTGCATTCCCCCAAGCTAGGGATGTTCCACTCAGGTGCTGCCTCCTCCTTGAAGCCTTCCAAGGTTACTCCAGCTGAATGTGTTCTCTCCCTCCTCCCCACATTTTCCTAGTACACTTTGTTTTGATCTCCCCTCTGTCTCTATTGCATTATCCCTATGTTATCTTTATATTATATCCATATATATGTATATATCCTTATATTATATATAATCGACAAGCATTTATTGAGTGCCTACTGTATGTCTGGCACTGTGCTCTCCGTATGGTAGGCATAGCCTAACCCTCTCCTCCCTACCTCCTCCCCAGACAGATGATAAACTACTCAAGAGTAGAAACAGTGTCTCTTTCTAGTCTAACACATAGTATCTACTTGGTGTTACACAAAGTGTAACTGTATCCTTGGCCAGAGAGTCTTAGAATCTCAGGACAGGATCTCAGAAGTCACCTGATCCAATTTCTGCCCAGTACAGGAATGAAGCAGCAGATAGAGCTCTGGACCTGGAATTAGAAAGACCTGAGTTCAAATCCAATCTCAAGCACTTACTAGCTGTGAGACCCTGGACAAATCACCTGAACTCTTCTCAGCCTCAGTTTCCTCATCTGTGAAATGGGAATGATAATTGTGCCTATCTTCCAGAGTTGCTGGGAGAATAAAATGCATTAATATTTGAATTAATAACCTTAAAGTGCAATATGAATCCTAGTTTTTAATCCCCTCTTCTGCATCCTTCTGAGAGGGCCACTCAAGCCTCTGCCTGGATATTTTCTGTGAAAGGCAACTCAACAGCTTCATTTTTGGATAGCTTTACTTTTTAGAAAATGCCCCATATTTATACATCTGGATGATGTAGGCCAAAGAGAAAGAGAGCCATACCTCTACTGGTCCTAGTGGACCCCAGAGGCCTGTTAGCCCCTTGCTTACTCTGTGGCAGCTCAGCAGGAACCGGGGTTCGGCTGGCTAGAGATGGGACTTCCCCTTCACCGATGAGAAAACAGATCTTCATGACCCAAGGTTTAGCTGTGGCTCTCCAGAGAATTGAGTCAACCTCAGACTTTTCCTCCTAGGGCAGCACCATCTTAAACAGAGCTCTCGATTAAAAGTTGGGGTGGCCCCTGTACTCTAAGCAGCTTATAGTCTAGTTGGGGAGGACAAGAAAGGCACAGCCCACGTGAGACAGACCATATTTCCTCATTTGCAAATTGGGCATCGTAATATTTGTCCACCCAGGGACACACCATGGAATGTGTTCAGAAGTGCCCCTTTCTAGTTTTGTTTGGCCACATGGAACATTGGTGCCTGTTCCTGAAGTGACCAGACCAGGAAAGACTACTCTGAGCCTCTAGAAGTCTGACCTGACCCACAGCCTTTATGTCAGTGTGTATTTTATTTCTTTTTGGTGGGGGAATAGCATCTGAGGTTGTATTTATACAATTGATCTCAGAATTGTCAGAGAAACAAGTTGTTTTTCTTTTTGTTGAGTGAGCAGATGTGTTTATCTCTGGGGCTTTTTGACATCTCCCATGCCAACCATCATAGTAGGGGCAAAGGCTTCTCTCTGCTCCTGGCTGTAAAAGCACCTTCCCCAATACAAAGCCAATTCTTCTCCGACAACTTCCACATTTTTCACGTTCTGAATCTTTAGCTCTTCCAACACATCTGCTGCTGACTGAAGTGTGTTTCCTTATTCACTTGTCCTCTTGGGTATTGACCCAGTCATGAGTGTAGCCAGGCTTCTCTCTCCTCATGAGGAACTTGTAACTTGTCCCAGAGCTTTTGAATTTAAGAGCATAGATCTTCACACACAATCTCATTCCCAGCTCTCAGTACCTCTATCTGATGGGAGCAGGTTATGCAGAGCTGTGAGGTTTTCCGATGATAGATCAGAGGTATCTTCATCTTCACATAGTATATCTTTTTCAACACTCTTATCTGGGGTACCATCTGACTCTTCCATAAGGCACAGGATCTGCCTCTTTGCGCTGAGATTCCTCCTGTCTGCATGACTTTGTTTCAGCCAGGGTGGCCAAGGAGCATCTGCCCTGGTCCAGCTCCTCCAAGTCAGGCGCCAAGTTCCTGTCCATGCTGTGGGGGGATGTGTGGAGGAGCCTTTTCAGCTCATGGGGCCTATCCTCCTCCTGCTTTAATCTGTCTTCCAGTTGTATGCATAAGTCCTTCTGCAGCTGCAGTATTCTGATGCCTTCTTCCCCTTGAAAATGTTCCACATTTAATTCAAAGCACAGACTGTCTAGTTGTGGATCTCATAGAATTGTCAGAAAACACTTTTTTTAAACTCTTGAGTGTGTGAGTATGTGTGTGTGTGTGTAAGAGAGAGACAGAGAGAGACAGAGGGAGACAGAGGGAGACAGAGAGACAGAGAGACAGAGGGAGAGACAGAGACAGAGGGAGAGACAGAGGGAGAGACAGAGACAGAGGGAGAGACAGAGACAGAGGGAGAGACAGAGACAGTGAGATGGAGTGAGAAGATAGAGGGAAGAGAGAAGAGAGAGAAAGACAAAGGCAGAGAGGGCAAAAGGAGAAAGAAAAGGAAAGAGAAGAGGGACAAAAGAAGGAAGAAATGAGAGAAGAGGGGAGAGAGAAGGAAGGAGAAAGAAAAGAGAGAAGAGAGCAGGAAGAGAAAGAACAGTAAAGAGGAGAGACAAAAAGAAGGAAGAAATTAGAGAACAGAGGAGAGAAGGAAAGGAAAAAAAGGGGAGAGAAAAGAGAGAAGAGACCAGCAGAGGGAAGAGAAGAGAGTTATTATTAACAATGCTGGATGGAAAGTTCTTGAAGTCAAAGCTTTGCAACTGCTGTGAAAACTCCCATAAAGATCAGCCCCAAGTGGCCTGTTTACTAAGTCACACTTTTTCTCACAGTGATCTAGAAAAGCCATTTCTGAGGTCAACCACCAGATGCAGAGAAGGCAAACAAAATCATTGAATCTTCATGTTGAAAGGGCACCGAGAAGGTCCCTATTGGCCTTTTCTGATCTCCCCAAATGCAGATGTCACCTCCTTCCCAAACTCTCCCCACGCCCCCACCCCCCATTACCTCATATCTATTTCGCAGGTACTTGCATGCTTCCCCAGCAGGACACAAACTCCTTAAGAGCAGGGACTGTTTGGTTTTCCTTTCTCTATCCTCAGTACCCAGGACAGTGCCTGGAACACAGTAGGCATTTCATAAAGGCTTGTTGACTTCTTGATTGCAAGTCTCTCTTCGGCATGTCTGGCAAACAGTCCAGTCTCTGCTCAGAAATCTCCCAAAACAGGGAACTTGAAGTATCAGAACATGTTTCATTTCATTGTGGGACATTCTGTCATTATGAGGAACTTTCCCACATTCAGACAATTTCTGCACCTTAGCAACCTGCCCTCCCACTTGCCCTGGCAGCTATGGACTCCATGAGAGTCCTAATGAGGGCCTCTACTACCTGCCTGTGTGTTGGCAACCAAAAATGGGCTCCTTAGCACTTAGTCAACAAGTGGCCTTGACTAGTTTGGCCTTTTCCCCTGAACTGAATGCTGTTTGTATGTTGGACTGGAGTAAGCTTGTCGGCCCCTTCACCTTGCTTCCCTTGCTTAAGCTGATGGAAAGAACCTGTGCTTTCCCGGTCAACCCCTTCACCTTGCTTAAGCTGATGGAAAGAACCTGTGCTTTCCTGGTCAACCCCTTCACCTTGCTTAAGCTGATGGAAAGAACCTGTGCTTTCCTGGTCAACCCCTTCACCTTGCTTAAGCAGATTGAAAGAACCTGTGCTTTCCCGGCATACCTTACACCCCCGCAGAAGCCGGATGGTTAAAAGCAGCTCCCGTTGGAGCCAGAGGCTGCTACAGCCACAGCCACAGCCACAGCCACAGCCACAGCCACAGCCACAGCCGAAGCAGGAGCTGCCAGTAGCAGAGCTGACCTACGGGAGGAAGCTGAACAAAGACTTCAGGCCAGTGGGTAATCTTTTTACCATAGAGGGGGAAGCATGATTTTGCTTTACGCAATCATGCTTCTCTGTAGCCTCCTGGTTACTCTTTCAAGGCGTACTTATTGGGCCTGGAAGCTTTTGATCAATATATCAAAATGGGGTTGCTGGTTCATGGGTTGGTTACTGTGGAGCCTAAATATATGATTCTAAATATTTGATTCTTCTGCCTTCTACTTTGAGAGTTTCTTATATCCGGCGGTTCCGAACCTTTCAGACATGTTTATGATCCTCTTTGAGATTATAAACTCTGCCCTCCTAATACAGCCTGGTAGTAGGACTAGACTAGGGGACCAACTCTATAGACCCCAAGAGCTGATACCTGCCGGATAGTGAGGAAGAGGGAGCAGTCAGAGGCAATCCCAAGCTTTGAATGTGAAGGCCAGCCTGGCACAGGACATGAAGAGCCTTCCTCAGAGCCAGAAGTGCTCCCTCTGACACAAACTGACTGTGTGACCCTACAAATCACATCACCTCCCACTGGACCTGGAAACTTTCTCCAACTGAGTTGCAGAGCAGGTGCTGATTTGTATCATTAGAGAGAAAGTCAAATTGAGAAGAGAGCTTGGGCCATGCTGAGTTTGAGACGTTGGCAGAGATGTACTGTAGGCAGCTCGGTACATATGTGTGGTATTCAAAAGAGGGGTCAAGACAGTAGAAATGGGGCTATCAGTGAGAGACACTAAAGATGAAGCCATGAATGGGGGTGAGGTCGCTGAGAAGAGGACAAGAACAAAGTAAGATTCTTGGTGGACAACTGGCCCAAGAGGTCAGAAAGCAATGAGGAAGCAGTAGAGGGAGAGAAGGAATGAGGGTGGGGGATGTATTAGGAGGGCAGAGTTTATAATTTCAAAGAGGATCATATATATGTCTGAAAGGTTCGGAGCCGCCAGCTATAAGAAACTCTCAAAGTAGGAGGCAGAAGAATCAAAGCATATATTTAGGCTCCACAGTAACCAATCCACAAACCAGCATCTCCATTCTGATATATTGATCAAAAGCTTCCAGGCCCAATAAGTCCACCTCACAAGAGTAACCAGGAGGCCACAGAGAAGCATGATGGTGTACAGCAAAATCATATACATGCTTCCCCTCTATGGTAAAAAGATTACCCACTGGCCTCAAGTCCTTGTTCAG
This sequence comes from Trichosurus vulpecula, assembly GCF_011100635.1. Lineage (NCBI taxonomy): Eukaryota > Metazoa > Chordata > Mammalia > Diprotodontia > Phalangeridae > Trichosurus > Trichosurus vulpecula. The sequence goes on from NC_050577.1 coordinate 294,633,386, forward strand.
CTTCCTCCCATAGGTCAGCTCTGCTACCAGCAGCTCCTGCTTCGGCTGTGGCTGTGGCTGTGGCTGTGGCTGTGGCTGTGGCTGTGGCTGTGGCTGTGGCTGTAGCAGCCTCTGGCTCCAACGGGAGCTGCTTTTAACCATCCGGCTTCTGCAGGGGTGTAAGGTACTCTGGGGAAAGCACAATCTGCTTAAGCAAGGTGAAGGGGTTGACCGGGAAAGCACAGGTTCTTTCGATCAGCTTAAGCAAGGGAAGCAAGGTGAAGGGGCCAACAAGCTTGCTCCAATCCAATATACAAACAGCATTCAGTTCAGGGGAAAAAAGCCTGACTAAGTGCTAAGGAGCCCATTTTTGGTTCCCAACTTGAGGAGAACCTCAAGAATTTGGTGCCTTGGAACCTGAGGAAAAAGAGTATCTACTGTTACGGGTGGGTGGGGGTGGTAAACAGAGAGGATTTGGAAGTGGCAGTGAGACATCCAGACAGGAATTCAAATGGGTGAGAGAGGAAGGGAGGGCATTGTGGGCATGGGGAACACCATAAAAGAAGGCAGAGGGGCAGGAGAGCACATGTCCTCGGGGAGCAGAAGATTGTCCAGTTTGGTTAGAAGACAGAAAACACTGAGAGCAGTGCTATAAAGTGAGGATGGGGGACAGTTTTAAAAGTCTGAAATCAGAAGAGAAGTCAGAGAGCTAGAAATCAAGATTTGGGAATCAAAAGCAGGTAGGCAGCTAGGTGAGAGTATTAACACCTCATCCTCATGTCAGTTTTCTAGCAGGGAGAATAGAGCAGCTGGGAGGGGTAGTGGATAGAGCACCAGCCTTGGAGTCTGGAGACCTGAGTTCAAATCTGACCTCAGATCCTTCCTAGCTGTGTGACCCTGGGCAAGTCACTTCACCCTGTTTGCCTCAGTTTCCTCATCTGTAAAATGAGCTGGAGAAAGGAATGGCAAATGATTCTAGTATCTCTGCCCAAGAAAACCCCAAATGAACAATACCAAAAGAGATAAAGAGAAACAGGGCTCCAGAAGGATGGGACTGATGGCAAATGGACTAGAGTAACCTTCAGGTCTAAAGTGGTCATGGTGTAGAGGAGAGGACTGTTCCCTCATTCTGGTAGGAGTCAGCAGGCAGCAGGACCTGGGGACTGGATGCTTCCTGTGAATTCCTGTGGGATGCTTGCCAGGGCTCATCATAGGAAAAGAAGGGTCAGGGTGGAATTATCATCTTGTCTCTGTGGTACCATGAAAATAAAAATGGCTCTGGAATCTGAGGACCTGAGTTCAAATCTTGCCTCTGATGCTTACTACCTGGGTGACTGTGGCAAGCTCCTAACCTCTCTGGGCTTCAGTTAACTCCTGTATGAAATGAAGGACCAGCCCTGATGCTCTCCAAGGTCCTTCCAGTTCAAAATCATGTCTTCCTGCTTGGTCCTTAGCTGCCACCTTGGACATTACTGCTTCTCTGACCTTGTAGCTGAACCGGAGCACGTGGGCCATAGCCATCTCTAACATGGGGATTACCAATAAAGCCCTGACCTAAGTCCTTACATCTCACAGTCTGTCCCTGCCTTGGTAGTTGTGGAGGTCTGAGCCATGTTGCTGCTTTGCTACATTCTAACAGAAGCCATTGACCTTAATCAGAAGAACCATAAGCTTGCCAGATCCCCAGCTTCCTGTTGAAGTGTGACCCATTTGGAAGAAGATTCCTTCTAGGTGGATCATGACATACAAAAGAATTCCAAAAAAGGGACAACTTTTCACTATCCAAATCCAAAAATGAAGCTTCTCTATTTGTGATGTTTAATAAAACCAAATTCTTTTTATCTTTGCAGAAGAAAACTTTGGGAAGCCCATTGATACTATGATCCAGTGCATTGGCATCTGGATGGTCATGCTTTCTTCCTGGGGTAGGTCAAAGACCGTCTCCCCATGTGTCATAGTCTTCCCAAGGAGAGGGCTACTGGCTACCATCCTCATGGTTCTATGACTGTGGCCACATTTCCCCCTATGGAGTGACAGGCTGGACTCTCTGAGGACCACACTGTCCTGTGTGTTGCCTCTTCCCTCCAAATCACCACCCCCTCCCCCCCACCTCCTAACACAAACAACTGTTTTAACCCCAGGTTTAAAAAAAAATCCTGGCTTTGGTCAGTGGGCTCTAGGCATTTCCTACCTGCTTCTCCTCTGGTCCTTCTTTTCATATATATGTATATTTGTCCCTAATTCCTGGATTCCCAAAGATCCTTGATTCCATGCCCAAATGATGATTGGCCTGGCTTTGATAATAATAGGTCCTGTTTCCAAGCTGAGGCAAGAGGGTCAAAATCACATTTTCAAAACAAGCTGCTTTATTCTGCTGAGAATCAGAGCCTTGCCCATAGTCCCATGGAAAGTGTTGAAACTTAATCTGAATGAAGTTCTCAAGATTCTAAGGGCCAGGGCCTTCCTTTCCACCACAGCTGCCCTTTCTGGAACCTTGAGCACCAGGAGAACCATTAAAACACCCCTCACTCATGTAATGGCCTGACATTAATCACTGTCATTGGATGGGGCCTTGTTGCCTCTCTGAGTCAAGCCAATAAAACTCTAACAACTGAAATGCCTGGATTCCTAAGACCTCTTCTTATTATATCTTTGTTGTGTGGACATTTGGGTTACTGAAAGGGCAGAGAAAGAACAACGTTTATTAAGAAATGATCAAATGAGCCAGATAATAAGCAGCTGCTCAGATAAAACAGTGTTATGAGGACCAGAGAGAAAACTTACCCCTTTACAGGTACTCAGAGGACTGGGTAGGGGTGGCTGCAATGCATTGTGGTCCATCAGCTCATTTATATTTGATTATTTCGGTTGTAACTTCAAAACACTGAAAACAAATTGAGTCTGCATCTTTTCATTGGATCCTATTTACAATTCATTGATTTTTGTCCTGTAACTAAGTCTTGATTCTTTGTCTCTGAACTTATTACAGGCCAACTAAATTTCTGAATTCAGTTAAGTTTAGAAATCCAGTTCTCCTGTTAATCACTATTCTATTCTTGTACCAAGGAAAATGGTTACCTTTGAAGGAAGCAGGTAGACACTGGGGAGTCTGGTTTAGTATCTTTACACCACCAAGCTATCCATCAAGGATGTCTGGTTTGTTATCTAGAGAACCATGTCAAAGAACTGCTGACCAAGGATGTCAGTGGGGTTTTATAGTGTCCTTCAAGGATGTGGTCCCCTGGACAATGTGTGTGTGTGTGGGGGGGGTGCTATCTTCAAGTGCAAGGTGAACAAAAGCCCACCCAAGGTCCTGACCTAGGCTGTCTCAATTATGGTCTTATGCCAAGCAATAGGCTAGAAGATGATCATTTGTTGGAATGCACAGTCAGGGAAGGCCAATGTAGAGATATATATATATATATATATATATATATATATATATATATATATATATATATATGTGTGTGTGTGTGTGTGTGTGTGTGTGTGTGTGTGTGTGTGTGTGTGACAGAGAGAGAGAGAGAGAGAGAGAGAGAGAGAGAGAGGAGGATCAACAAGACAGTAAGTTCCCATAGCAAATGAAAACTGTATTACAATTCAGGTAACAAGAAGGACCTCAGGTCACAAAATGGAGTCCAAGAAACAGCAAAGGAATCTACAGTAATGCACACTCCCATGATGCTATACCAAAACCATTGTTGGGAGAAGTCTAGATGAGACTCTGTGACTTGGTTATCTTCCTCATTCAACCAAAAGACTGGTAAAACATCCACCCGAGAGAAGGTTTGGGGCATTAAAATAAAAAAAAAACCTTCTAGTAACTCTGGACATCTTGTCCTCACTGTGGATGTGATGAGCTCTGTAACATATGTTAATATATTTGGAAGCAAAATTGTCCTGGAATGGCAGAAATTCCTAAACAGAGATAAGAGAATGCAAATACAATCTTGCATCACAGTACATATCACAAAAAGCTAAGAAATGTATATGCCATCTGGCAAAAAATTATACTTCAGCAGCCTGGGAACTAGCCTGATTCAAACCTCATTGAAAACCTTTGAGCTATACAAACTCCATTCCTCTTTTTTTTTCTTTTCTTTTTGGGTGATGTAATTGGGGCTAAGTGACTTACCCAGGGTCACACAGTTAATAGGTGTCAAATGTCTGAGGTGGGATTTAAATTCAGGTCCTCCTACTTCCAGGGCTGGTACTCTACCCACTGCACCACCTAGCTGCCCCCAAACCCCATTCCTCTTAAAAACACTAGAAAGCATAGGAATAAACATAGGGTTTTCTTAAAATGATAAGTACACACACACACACACACACACACACACACAAGAGGAAGCATTATCTGTAATGGGGATAAACTAGAAGCTAGGATGTCCTTTATCACCATTATTATTCAATATTGTACTAGAAATAAGAAAACAAAACTATCACCCTTTGCAAATGATATGGTGGCCATAGAGAATCAACTGAAAAACTAGTCAAAAAATTGACAATTTCAGCAAAGTAGTGCGATATAAAATAAACCCACATAATCATCAGTATTCCCATATATGACCAACAAAACCCAGCAGGAAGAGATAGAATGAGAAATTCCACTTAAAATAATTGTAGAGTGAGTACAAATCTGGCCTCTGACACTTGACACACGTACTAGCTGTGTGACCTTGGGCAAGTCACAATCCCAATTGCCCTGCTTTCCCTCCTCCAAAAAAAACAACAAAAAACAACAACAGCAGCAAAAAAATAATTGTAGAGAGTGTAAAATTTCCATAAACTAATGCCACACATTTACTAAGTAACCCTGCATCAAACTCCCAACATGCTCCTGGCAGTAAGGCTGCACAACCAATGGGCTTGCAACGAAATGCATGTCCATGCCCTGGCTCTCCTTCCCTCTTCCCAAGGCTGTGGAGATTCAAATTCCAAACTGTTGAAGTCTGCTGAGGCCACAACAGCCAGCTCCATGGCCACATTCTGTGATGCAACAGCATTCTCCAGGAGAGCTAATTAATAGAGTCTTGTTCATCCTTCTTTCTTGAAGAGGACCAATGACTTCACGAGGGTGATGTCTTGACTCGTGTGTGAATTGGATTTGAGTGAGGCAGAGCTGTGGAAAGTCATCAGCCTCACTCTCTCCTCCAAAGCCATTGAAGTCCAATGGAAAGACAAGAAGTCCAGCGGCAATGGCCAGAGATGCCCACACAACTTAAAAATTACATAGTTTCTCTTAGTCTTTACCAATTGTTTCAAGTGTTTAAACTGCCAGAATGAGATTCTATGCCCTTCAAGGTCAGAACCCAAACCACACATTATCAGTGACACTCTATTTCCCTTAGGATAAAATACAAACTCATCATGAAGGTTAAAGACTTTAAAATCTGGATTTTTCCCTCCATCATACCCTTTGGTAGCCTTGGTCATAAACATATCTATGCTTGTAGTAGAGCTTAACTTTATGTCATGATCCCCACCTCCTCCTAGTGCCAAAGAAATCCAAACTACAAAGGGCAGAAACTTGTTCAAACTGTAATAGCAACATCATGGAAGAGCTCTGTATTACTGGGTCAAGGAAGTGAGAAACAGAGGGAATGGGGCAGGATGGGGGGGGCAGGGTAGGGAGTGCTGTGTGGCGCTCTACTATATCAGAAGGAAGGAGCCTAGCATCTAGTTGGTGCCAGTTCTGTCCCTCCAAAAGTAACCTGGGGCAGAAACCTAGGCTGATGAGCCATGAATTGCCCAGTGTGGGAGAGGACTAAGATGCTTTGAAATCTAACCCTCAAGGAAAACCATTGCAGAGGAGAGGGAGTAAGAAAGTAAACACTAGATACAACTTAGGGAGAAAAGACTGAAATTACCAAAGATCTCAAGAGGACGAATACTCAGAGACCTTGAGTACAAACAGATAAATCAACAGGGAAAACATCAACAGCAAAAGGAAATATTGCCTCCAGATCTAGTAAGCAATTTCAAACATTCATGAATAAATACTACAAACAAAGGAAAATGACTCAAGACCAGATAAGGCAGAGGACCCCACTGATTTTGAGGAGAGCATGGAAGCACAGCACATTGTTCCTGAGTGGTTTCAAAACAAAACAAAACAACTGAGAATTATGAGGGCAGAATTTCTGGCCTGCATATCAAAAATAATTGGCAGAGTAGAAAAACTTGAATCTACTGTGGCAAATCTCACCAAAGAAACAAAAGAAAGGACAATTGATTGGGAATGCAAATACATAGGAGTGAAGAATAATTTAGAAGAAGAGAAGCAAAAAGCAACAACATTCAAAGAAAACATGCTCTCTATATAAGCAAAAGATGTTGATTCAAAGACAGGATGTATAGAAATAATGGAAGGATTACAGACTTCCCCCCAAAGCATGAGAGGTCAAAAAACTTAATTATCACAATGCAAGTAATAATACAGGAACACTGCCCATGACTCCTATAAACAGAAAACAAGTGAAATCCAAAAGATTACATCTAGAAAAAGAACAACCCAAGACTGCAAACTCCAAGACACATAGTGGTTAAATTTAACAATTCCATTGAGATATAACAAATTTGTGCAAGTGATGAGGAGAAAGCTCTTCAAACACAAAGGAAAAGAAATATGATTATTCTGCACCTACCAGAAAATGCATAAAGGAATGGAACAATGTATTCCAAAGAGCAATGGAGCTCAAGATACAAGGTGAGCAAATCTGACTTAACCATAAAAGGAAAACAATGTTAACATTCAATAATAAAGAGGTATTCAAAGCATTCTTAGAAAGAAAACCAGATTTGAAGAGGTTATTTTGTAAATGCTCCAAACAATAGAAATGCAGGGGGAGTGAATGAATATAACAGCCAAGGATTGTAACAGCAATAGAAAGCAACAGAGTGGCCAGTAAGAGACCTCTTTCTAAATGCACGTGAGAGACAAGGGTCTTGAAGTCAGGTGGATATGATGGTGGAGAGGAGGCCATGTTGAAGAGGCAGGTCTTGGGCATTATGAAATGAACCTCATGGCACCCCACCTACAGGTAAATCAACATTTCTTGTGGGATGAAATTACAAAATGGGAGGGTGCATGCAAGGGAAGGAGGGGAGAAGGTGGATAGATCAGGTACTCTGGTGAAATTGAGGGTTAGCAATGAGGGGAAGGTGACTCCTGTGGTTTCTCAGGAAGAGGAGGGCCTGCAAGGGAGTTGTGAGTGTTGTGGTTTGGGGTGCTGAGAACCCCCAAATACAAGGGTACAGGGTGGGTCTGCTTGAAAAGAATTTGACCACTCAAGCCTTCTTTCAGTCAGATTAGGGAGGTTTTGTTATGACACTGGTTGGGGGGGAAGGTGTCTAGTAAATCTTCAAATTTGATGAGAATGGGACTGATCCTTTTATACAGAAAAAGACTGTGGGAAGATGTGGATGGGATTAAGGAGTGGCAAGTAGCTTGAGGTGGGCCAGGTGCAGACAATGAAAGAAGTTAAGTGGTAGGGACACAATGAAAGAACAGTTAGAAGGATTGGGTATCTAGGTAGACCAGGATGGACCAGATACCTCAGGCCACACCAGAGACTGATTTGTGTAGGAAAGTTCAGGGGAAAAGACATGGTCTTTTCTTTTTAGGGGTCCAGGTCTCATCCCATAACCCCATCAGTGAGAAGGTGGGAAGAGGAACTGAAAAAGGGGAGAAAGAGAGAGGCCTTGTTTTTGTCTTGGGAAGGAGTGCATTAGATGAGTACCCCTATGGATGAAGAAATGTTCTGTGAAGGGAGATGGAGACCTTGCATTAAATGTTATCTGTGGGAATTTGATGCTTTAAAAGACTACTCATCTGTCTTAGGAAATGGGAAGTGGGGATCAGAGCTCCTGAGGCAACAGAAGTCTGTGGGAGTTGGGAGGGCATGGACTTAGGGGGGACATTTTGAGACAAATGGGGAAGGAAGGTAACCAGGGGGAAAGTATAGATCAGTGGTGTCCTACATAATCAGGGACATTTGGTGTAGGGGGAAGGTCCTGCCATGGGCAGCATCCTCTCTATAACCTGCAGGAATTGGCATTTTTTTTCTGGAATGGAAAAGGGGTGAGTTGGAGTGAGCAAGGCACCAGCAGAAACTGCTTAAATGGGATGACAAGATACAGGGTCTGGAAACCCCCTTGAACTCTCGAATTTCCCCACTTGATCTGGGGTTGGCTTGAGGCTATATGCCTTTTAATTTCAGAAGCTGAGACCTTTTCCCCTTAACCCAAAAGAATTTGGGTCCCATTGTCTACAGGCCCTGAAAAATGCCACCTTGAACTCTCCTTGAATCTTCCCACTGATCTGGTGTTGGCCTGAGGCAACTACCCATCCCAGTCAACTGACCCTTCTTTGTCTGCATCTGGCCCCAGCCTATACTTCCCACCCTTGTTCCCATCTAGACCTCATTCTCCCTTGGCCATGTGGTCCAGGTCCATGGTGTTCATGGCCCTTCTCTGTTACCTCACAATCATCTCAGCCTATTGGCTATTGCCATAAAGATAGATCCTTCCTCCAGTCATCCCAGACCACTTGGCCAACCCTAGACCCCTCCTTCAGTCTTTTCTGTATATAAGATCCATCTTGTTTCCATGAAAAGACTCAGATTCAATCTGGCCACTTGCCAAATGCTCAGATTCCTTAAGAGTCTAGCCAATGCTGAGATTTCTTAAGATTCTGGCCAAAATAGTGGATTTTTAATAAACTTTGTTTTTCTTTGTCTGAAAGAAGGCTTGGGTGAATTCATTTGGGCAGGACCTGTGTGTCACTATTTCAGGGTCCCAGCACCACTAAACCTCAACAGGGAGAGTCTAGAATAGGTACTTTGGAAGTTTTTATTCCATAAAGAATACAGAGTTTTTTTATGAAATATTTATGAAATAATTTATGAAATATTTTATGACATATTTATGAAATAATTTATGAAATATTTATGAAATAATAATAATGATGATACTAAAACAACTAATGACCATGATTAGTTGAAGGGAAGAAGATGAAACAGGAAAATAAAGAGGGGAAGAAGTAAATGACCAGATAAAAGCAGGAGGGGGAAAAGAAATAAGAAACAAAAATCCAAAGAGAAAGATGTAATAGATTACACTATGTTAACTGAAGAGACATAGTACTATGTTTACAATGGAAGAAGGGGGAAAATCATAGCCTTAAAAAAACAGTATTAGAGACAAATGGAAGAAAATACAAAACTAACTCTTAGAACTTTAAGTGTGAATGGATTAAACAAGTAAAAAAAATGAAAAAGTGATAAATTGGATAAATCCTACACTCTTTTTGAAATGTGTGTCTTGTAAGCAAGAAATACATACACAGAATAAAACTGAGGGAATGGGGAAAAATTACTATGTACTAAATGAACCAAAAGAAGGGGTTGCAATCATGGTATCTGATGAAGCAAAAACAAACATCCAAAAATAAAAAAGGAAAAAACAAGGAAACTCCAGTATGCTGTAGGAACTGTACGCAACAAATCAATATCAGTAATAAAGGACAGGAGACAACAATATTCCTCTTTCAGTTTTGGATAAGAAAGATAAACAAAAGGGAAAATATGGAACTGAAAAAATTACTAGAGAAAATAGAACTAAAAGATTTATGACATCTAAAGGGGACTGCAGAAGAACATATGTATTTATCAGCACCACATGGAACTTTTACAAATTTGACCATGTATTAGAGAAAAGAGATATTGAAAACAAATATAAAAAGGTAGAAATAGTAAATACTTCCCTTAAAGAACATAATGTAATAAAAATAGCCATTGATTCAGGGACCTCAGACAAAAGACATAAACACAAATAGACTTAATAATGAAATCCTAAATAACGAGTAGTCCAAGAATAAATCATAGAAAAAGATATGGAAAAATGGTAATAATGAAAGAACATATCAAAATTTCTGGGATGCAGTAAAACAGACCTTGGAAGGAATATTATATCCCTATAAACACAGGTTAACAAAGTAGAAAAAAGAAAGGATCAATGAATTGAATATGTGTTAAAAATAGAAAGCCAACAAAAAGAAAAACCAAAATCATGAAAAAGAAGATATTAAATATTAGAGTAGAAATAGATAAAGTGGAAATATAAAAAATCCATTGAAATGAGAAGTGAAACTGAAAGCTGATTCTGTGAAAAGACTAATACAACTAATTAACCTTTAAAGTTGATTTTTCTGATTAAAAAGAATGGCAAAAAAATCAAATCAAAGAAACAGCAAATAGCATGGCAAAACCAGAAGAAATAAAAAGAATAAGCAGAATCTGTTACATACAGTAATATTCTAAAATAAGAAATGGAGGAACTCAAAAATATAAAATACTCAAACTGTGAGAAGACCAGATAGGAGATTGAGTTATTTAAGATCTCTATTTTCTAAAAGGAAATAGAACTACCTTTAAAGACGCTTCTAAAGCAAAAAGCTCTTGGTCCTCAAGTATTCACAAAAGAATTCTCTCAAACTGTTAAATTTGTATTCATGCTACACAATTTATTATCAAAAATTAAGAAAGAATTCTGTATTTCATTAAAACAAAGACATTTCATTAGACAAATATAGTCCTAATACTTAAACAAAGGAAAGACAAAGATCAGAAGAAAAATAACAGGCCAATATCATTAATAATAATTGAAAATTTTTAAACAAAGTCCTCTCAAATAGGCTACAGAGATTTATCCAAGAAATCATTTATTATGGCCAAGTTGAATTTATACCAGGGATGCCAGGATGGTTCAACATTTGAAAGACAATCCATATTGAACAATCATATTAAAAACCAAAACATCCAAAACCACATAAAGGCTTTTTCTGCATCCATTGAGAGAAAGTACAACACTAATTCATGCTAAAAACCCTACAAAGTATAGGTATAGAGGAACTGTTTAAAAAAAATTATTCACGTGCATTCACTTCCACTTTTCCAAAAAAACATTCATTTCCATAAGATTTTGAGTTCTAAATTTTCTTCCCCTCCCTTCCCTCCCAGCTCCCTGAAACAGCATGCAATCTGATATAGGCTCTACATATACGTTCATATTAAACGTATTTTCACATTAGTCATGTTGTAAAGAAGAATTAGAACCAATGGGAGAAACCACAAGAAAGAAGAAACAAAGAAAAAGAGAGAAAATAGTGTGCTTTGATGTGCATTCAGACTCTGTAAATCTTTCTCTGGATGTGGATAGTATTTTCCATCATGAGTCCTTTGGAGTTGTCTTAGATCCTCGCATTGCTGAGAAGAACCAAATCCATAAAGGCAGTCATTGAACAATGTGGCTGTTACAGTGTACAGTGTTCTGGTTCTGCTCACTTCACTCAGTGAGGAACCTTTAAAAAATGCCATGAAGAGCATGCCAGAGCTACTAGGATCATATGTAATAGGGATGCACTTGAACCTTTTCCTAGAAATAAAGGAGTAAAGTGAGGATGCCCACTCTCCTGACAATTACTTGACAGAGCTCTCAAAGTATGTGTGTGTATGTATGTATATATGTGTGTGTGACTATATATGTATATACATATATACCTATATGTAACCATAAAACTTTCACAGTTTGCTGAAGATATGACAATATACTTGGAAAATCCTAAAGAATCAGCAAAGATACTGATTGAGACAATAGCTCTTAGCAAAGTTGCAAGTTACAAAACAAACCCTCAAAAGTCAACTACAATGGATATGATAGCAAAATCTAAGAGGCAATTTTAAAAAAAGGGAAATCTCATTCTAAATAACTAAAATGCTCATAAAGTGACAGTATCATTGTGGGCAAATCATTCCCTTCTTCCATCTGCACTGCCCTGCCCCCTCCCTTCCCCAGGCAGTTAACAGTAATTGAACTGGTCTGTAAGATAAGTCAGTTAGAAGAATTGAACTGTAAGCATCCATTCAACTCTCAACCCTTGGCTTCCAAAGTGGCTTGTTCAGAGTCTTTCAGCTAGCATGATACAGATACAGGACTAAATTCAGATATTCGGTCTCAAAAACCTGAACCTAAAATAGGGTTCCCTTCGTTCTTCTCCTAGGACACCCTCATCCATTGTCCATAGACTGCCCCAGCCTACTGCTTTTAGGTTGTCGATTGCGTCTCCATTTCCTGCAGGGTCTCATAGATCTCAGAAAGCTCCTGCAGTTTCTCTTTCAAATTCTGAGCTTTCTCCCTCAGTTTTGTTGCTGTTGGAGCCTTTGCCCCCTTTGATAAATGCATGGAATCTTGCACAACGGCAGCTATATCCATTAGAACAAAAACTCCTGCAAACATTGCACCCCTTATCCTGGCTTTTTTGGTCATGGCCAATACTGTGCCTGTAAAACTCTTGTTGATCAAGCCTGGGCTGGATTTGACCAGGCCCAAGGCACGGGCGTTTGGGATGACATCATGGAAGGATTTACTCAGGCTCCTCATTGCACCAACAATTCCACTTATCAATATAGTTAGAGGTTCCACAATACCTTTTATCTTTCCCTCAACCTCATCTAACTCTTTCTTCCCCTGTGAGTCACTGCTAATATCAATAACACTTGCAGCAATACCAGTCAAAGTAGCTGCGACTCCCAATCCCGTCCCAGACATGCAGAGGGCCAAGCTCCCTCCTGCTGTTACAGGGGCAAGAGCAAACCCTGCTATGGTCAGGAGGCCCGAGATGGCACCCGTGGAGCTGGCTGCTACACCGGTAATGGTGCAATTCTTGTGAACCTTGTCAATTTTGTCTGCCAAGCAGCGAAGCTCTTTGATAAGTTTTTCTAGTTGCAGTTTTGTGTCGGGAAAAGCCTTCAAAAACTTTTTCACTTCAGTCTGCATGTTTTCGTACGTCAGATCTTCATCAGCACCATCCATGCTTTTGTATTCTAGGTGCAGGGTGTCAGACAGTCAATCGGCTTCACCCCTGTGAAGAGCAAAAGTCAACAGATGATGAGGATATAACAAGAGATGGGAAATAACATTCACTTGTCTATAGAGTTCTAACTATCCTGGGCCATCTCCAGTTGTCCTCATAAAATATCAGGCCACTGGACCCAGATGGCTCTGCAGGAGAAAGTGAGGCTGGTGACCTTGCACAGCCCTCCCTCACTCAAATCCAAGTCAACTGCAAGTCATATCATCATTTCCCTGATGTCATGGTCCTGATGAAGGACAAACACAACAACAAGAGTTTTAATGCTGACCAAGTACTTGTCTCACCCTTCCCTGCCAGAATCCTAGAAAGAATACTCTCAATGCACTGCTTCTACTTCCTTACCAACTGCTCACTCTTCAACCCTTTGGCATCTGGTTCCCAAACCTAGAATTCTGTTGCAACAGTTCTCTGAGGTCACTGATGACCTTCATACTCCCCAGCACTCTTTTATGTGTTCTCTTCTTTATTCTCCCTGTAGCATTTAATCCTGAGCACTAACCACACATCTTTCTTGATATCTTGGCTACATATCCATGGTTTTCCCTCAGTGTCGTGGAAAGGGCATGGAACTAGTATACAAGAAATATGAGATTAAGAATAATTCCCCAAAAGGTAAGAACTTAAGGAAAAGTAAGTGATCAACCACCTGAGAAAGGACTCCAAACCACTAATAGGAAGAAAAATACAAATTTAAACAATCTGGAGATTTTTCCTGCAAATCGATGAAATGGACAAAATGTGGTCAGAAGGACCATAGCAAACTCATCCACATCCATACAGTATATGTGATCTACTTGCATTATATAATATAATCCCAGTGTTTATTACAGTGGTGGATACATAGTAAGTGCCAGCCAAGTCTTTCTCTTTCGTTAATTTATTCACAGGGAATTCATCGGGAAATGTAGAATTTAAAAATATTTTAGTTTCTCCCCAATTAAATGTAAAAACAATTTTTAGTATTCATTTTTTAAAAAGTTTTAAGTTCCAAATCCTATCCACCTCCCTCCCTTCCCTGCTCCCTGAGATGATAAGCAATCTGATATAAGTTATACCTGTACAACCATGTAAACATTTCCCTATTAGTCATTTTGTGGAAGAAAACTCAGAGAGGGGGGGAGAGAGAGAGAGAGAGAGAGAGAGAGAGAGAGAGAGAGAGAGAATATAAGTATGCTTCAGTCTGTATTCAGACATCAGTTTTTTCTCTGGAGGCGGATAGCATTTTTCATCAGGAGTCTTTTGGGATTGTCTTGGATCATTGTATCTATATTGCTTGGCACAATGCCTCACACTTTCATTGTTGTCCAGTCAATTCAGTTGTGTCCAAGTTTTCCTGACCCAATTTGGAGTTTTCATGGCAAGATACTGGAGTGGTTTGCCGTTTCCTTCTTCAATTCATTCTATAGATGAGGAAACCAGGGCAAACAGGGCGGAGTGATTTGCCCAGGGTCACACAGCTAGTAAGTGTCTGAGGCTGGATTTGAACTCAGGAAGATGAGCCTTCTTGACTGTAGGTCCACATTCTATCCACTATGGCACCACCTAGCTGCCAGCCTGTATATATCAAGTGCTGAATAAATGTTTTATCTATATCTATCTGTCTATCTATCTATCTACCTATCTGTCTGTCTGTCTGTCTATCTATCTATCTTTCTACTTACCTGTATATTTATAGACTTATCTATCCATCTATTTATCTACCTACTTATCCATATATCTATTTATCTGTGTACTTATCTATGTATCTAGTTACTGACTTATCTACCTAGTCCATTTATTTACCTGTTTATGTATCTATGAGTGTACTTATCTATATATCAATTTATGTATTTATGTGCTCACCCATCCATCCATCCATTGATCTATCTATCCACTGGCATATATGTGCACATATACATGCATACATGTGCATAGACACATGTGTTGTGTACGTGTGTCCCTATGCATAGATGTGTATACACGTGTGTGCATGTACATGTGCAGGTACATATGTATATATGTGTATATACATACATACATATATACATACATACACATACATATACATATATATATACATACATACACACACCTATATCTCTGTTTGACACTCAGTGCTCTCCCACATCAAGCCCTTCCTATCTTTTCAGTCTTCTTGTACTCTACCCCCTTCTATGTCCAGTGACATCAGCCTCCTGGCTATTGCACAAAAAAGATACTCCGTGTCTTGGTAGCTGGAATTTTCTCTAGCTGTCCCCCAGGCCTGGCATGCTCTCCCTCCCCATCTGTGCTTACTGGCTTCCCATCTTCTAAAGGAAGCTTTTCCCAACCCCCCTTCCTTCTGATGCCCTCCCTCTTTTACACATTCCCTATTTATCCTACATGTAGTTTCTTTGTACATGTTTATTTGCTCATTGCCTTCCCCATTAAATTGGGAGCTCCTTGAAGGCAGGCACTATCTGCCTCTTTCTGTGTCCTCAGCCCTTAGCAAGGTGTCTAACACATAGTAGGACCTTAATAAATGTTTGTTTATTATGATTTGTCTACTCATCTATCTATGTATCTATCTTATCTCTATATCCATTTAGTTATCTATCTACTTATCTATGTATCTATTGACCATCTTCTTGCCTATCTACTTATCTGTATGTCTATCTAGCCAGAAAACTTCAATAAAACTTTTTTTAAAAAGAAGAAAAAAGATGAGACTGAATGTGTATTTTCTATTCATAATTGTCCTTGTGACCTCAGTAAAGTTCTTTGTGTTGCTGGAACCTGGGGGAAAAGTAATCAAAATATTTTGAAACCAAAACGAAAGGAAAAAAAAGCCACACAAATATTTATAAAGTGCCTGCCCCATGAATGGCACATCAGATGGTGCTGGGAATGAAAAAATGGTTCCTCAGCTACAAAATGAGGAACTTGGACAAGACAACCTTAATTGTCCCTTCCACTTCTCAAACTATTTTTTCCTGTAGTTCTGGGCCATGAGCCATGGGATTACCTCCCCAAAACCTTCTTACTGACAAATCTCTCCCAAACCTGGTCATCATAGAGCAGTTGATTCAATTCCCTTTGAGATCTCCTTAATTACCCATTTTTGACCAGGAAGAAGGGAAACAAAGTGTAAGAAAAACACTGTATAAGTAATTTTTGTCCAAATACATTGAAAATGTTCAACTGCAGGGAGTGGTGCTGGTTGACACCAGTAACCCCAACGGTCTGATTCTCTTTCAGGGAGCCCCAGGTCGAGGGTAGCACTATGACTCTAGAAGACTATGTAGGTCCCTAAGGGGGAAGGGAATGGGGATCTCCATAGAGCCAATGGTTTTCTCATTCAGGACAGTCTCAACTATGTGGTACTTTGAGGCAATGGGACTAAGGAAGTCGCTGAGGGAGAAAGTAGGACTGAACAGAGAGGGAAAGCAAGTTGTTCTCTTTATGTGCTTAAGGCACTTGGTTTTTGCAGTTTGGGTTGGTTGAAATAAAGGCTATCCAACTGACCTGATATACATTGTTAGCCTGAGTGCTTGCATAGCAGTGGAGGTTTCTTTTTATCCACAACCATTGATACTTAAATATAAGCTATATAATGCTACCCAGAGGAGAAACTGGGTAGAAATTAAGTGCCCCAGACAAAACGACATATTGGGAAGGATCCATGCAGTTTACCACACAGCTCTCTCCCAAGGGGCTCTCACCTGGCTCCCTTGTTCTCTTCCTAACAAACTCATCACTCATGGCCATTGGACAAAGGCCAATAAGAAACACCAGCCCAGAGCTAGGGCTCTCTTGCTCTTCTCTGTTATCTACTCTCCTTTTAAGAGGGATAGAGAGACTCCTGCCTTTCTTAGGACCAGTGGCCTCAGCTGCTCACTTCCTTTCCCTAAGACTGTGGTGACAAGCTGGCTCAGCCCTCCTCAGACCTCTGGAGGACATCCTCTGCTTTTCAGGTCATGCTTAAGTTCAATGTTTGTGGTCCTATCTGTGATTTCACAGGGTAAGGAAACTCCCTCAACCAAAGCAGACATAGGTATGCCTGGTCTAAAATGGTCTTGTAGGGTTAGCTGGGGTTCCCAGAGAGTTAAATGACATGGGCAGGGGCAAACAGACACTAAGTGTCAAAGGTCAGACATGAATCCGGGTCTTCTTGTTTGGAAGCCAGTTTAGATTATTTGGTAAACGTATGTGTTGCTATCTGCTGGCACAGATTAGGGGCTGAGGACATCCTAGCCTGCTCCTATCAACTCCTGGTTTCTCTGCATGCCCAGTGAGGACCTGGACCCTGACTCCTGTTGTCCCAGATTTGATCTGCCACCTCTCTTCTCTTTCTTTTATTTTTTTTTGGAGGGGGGAAAGCAGGGCAATTGGGGTTAAGTGACTTGCCCAAGGTCACACAGCTAGTAAGTGTGTCAAGTGTCTGAGGCTGCATTTGAACTCAGGTCCTCCTGACTCCAGGGCAGGTGCAACCTAGCTGCCCCTCACCTCCCTTCTCTTGACTGGGCTCCAAGTCCTGCATAATTCAGCCATGACCCACAGCTTCCCTCCCCTGATGAACTACAGGGGGAAGGGACTACTTTTTGTTTTTATCTCTGACTCCTGGTTGCTGGTACATAAAAGAGTAATCACCTAAAAATGTTTATGTGCAGAAAATAAATTGAGTCAGCATGATATAGTGAAAAGAGCACTGACTGACTCCCAAGGCAGAGGCCCTGGATTCCAATTCTGCCCAAGATGCTCACTACCTAAGTGACATTGGGGAGGTCTGTCTCTGGGTCTCCCCTGTAAAGGAGGGGCTGGACCAGGTGGACTTTGAAGTCCCTTTCAACAATAGGGCTGACCCAGGCAGCAGACAAGCGTTCATATAAAGCAAGGGGCCATCCCTCCCGCATGGCGCATCCTTGTGACCATCACTTGAACCCAGTCTAGAACCAAAGCAAGCCTTCTCTCACTCCATGGAGGATGCACAGGCTCAAGAAACTGGGTGACGGAATAGATGGGGCACTTGACCTGGAGTCAAGAAGACAGAAGACAAGAGTTCAAATCTTCTCTCAGGTACGTACGTACACCTGTGTGAGCTTGGGCAAGTCAGTGCTTCACTTCATGCCTCCATCTCCTTATCTGTAAAATAAAGGGCGTTGGTTTAAATGGCCTTCAAGGTCTCTCCAGTTCTACAACAATGATCCCCGTTTTACAAACACAGTCATTCCAGCTCCTGTTTGCAGAGCGCTTAGAGGTTTGCAAAGCACTTTACTAACAGCAACTCAGGGAGTATCATCTTATTAGACCGATTGGACAGATGAGGAAACTGAGGGTCAGGGATGGGAAGTGACTTGCCCAGGGTGACACACAGATGGTAAATGGCAGAAATGGAATTCGAACCCAGGTCTCTTGACTCCAAATTCAGATTTCTTTTTCCTCAATTGCCCCAAGAAACTCCAAGAAACAAATATTCCTATTTTTACCTTCCCTCATATGTCCCCACTTCTACAGTTATACAATCAAAACCCTAGGACAAGGCCTCATCACCTCTTGTCCTCTGTCCCCTGGATTTGGGGTTGCAATAGTCCAGAGAGAGACATAGCTCACCTCCTAGCAGAAAGCCAGTGGACCTAAAATCCAAAATGAATCGTGCATTTTGGGGGTATGGTCAATGCGGAAACTCATTTTGCTGGTCTCTATGTCTTTGTAATCGGGGTTTTCTTTTTATAGTTTTTTAAAAAACTGTTTACAAGAGACAGACTGGGAAGGGAGAGATAATAAATGTTTGTAAGAATTAATGAATAGGATTAATTGTAGGATTCCTATCCCAGAATGATGAAAAGTCCAGGCACCAAATGTTCCTTGGGGGTGGTAAGAAAGGCCCTTGCTCTAAGCTATTGTACTTGTCTGATGTCGTACAGACACTGTATTCCTAGTTACCATAGAAAACAAATTGTTCAAATAAAGATGCTGATATGAAAAAAAGAAAGGCCCTTGAAACTTATTAATGGCTGGGACCTATCCCAGGCTTCCAGGGATACCAGCCATGATTGTTGAACTTGTCAGGGTAAACGAGGCCACCTGAGGCCCAGAATTACATTTTGGGCTGATTGATAGTCTGGGAGAGTGAAGTACAACTAGGGGCTCCTGGGCCAACCTAGGTGGAGGCTTCTAGATCCAGAGCAGGAGGAAACCTTGGTGGCAGCTCATCCCATGGACTCATTTCACAGAGGAGGAAAGTGAGTCCCAGAGAAAGTCAATGAGTTACAGATAAAATCCTAAAAGAGCCTTCAGGGACCATCTAGTCCAATGTCTTCATTTTACAGATCAGTAAACTGAGTCTTTGAGAGGCTAAGGGATTTGCTTAAGGTCATACAGCAAGGATCAGAGGCTGGACTGTTGAAAATGTCTACATTTTTTACACCACGACTTTCTCTCCACTCCCAAAGTTAAAAAAAAAGTTTCTGAGAAAAAGGAGAAAAGTTTTCACTAGCAAAGATGTATAGGATAGAAAATGCAGATTGTCTACTTAGCCTGACTCCTCGCCCAGGTTAACCAGCTCTCAGCTTCCATACTCTTACAGCCCTTGTTAACCCCAGAGAAGCTGGGGCCTTTAGAAATACCCCAACACACACACACACACACACACACACACACACACACACACACCCCAGAACTGCAGCCAAGAATCATCCTCATGTTGACCTTAAGAAAAGTCCTCAGAGCAGCCCCAAGCTCCTTTACCAGCTGCCTGCCTTCTTGCATGGGTGGCTCTGTTCCTGCCTCCTGCAAGTGAAGCCCAACTTTATCATCTTCCCAGGACTTGGGGTCAGGGCTCCTGGTCACCAGCACAAAAGAATCCTCAATCTAACACAAATGTTCTTACCTCTCCAGGGTCTGTTCAGCCAGCCAGCAGGATGGAATGGAACAAAGTCTCTGAGAGATGATGCTGTCCAACCTGTAGCATATTATTCAAAACCAAAACTGAAACCAGAATATCTTCTTAGCTTATTGTTAACAAAGGAACTGCCACCCACACACTGGATGACCCACCTACAATTGTGCAGCAGTTAGGGACATGGTTTAGAGAGTCATGGAATGGGAAAGAATCTAGAACTTGGGATAGCAGAGCTGGCAGGGAATTTAGAATGTAGAAGGGCAGGTACCCAGTAGCAATGATCCTATTTATCTCCTCACAGCCTTGCTTCCAGGTTCAAACAAGACAATATGCCTAAAGTGACTTATAAACCTTAAAGTGCTATGTAAATGACTGTTAATATTAAATTATTGTCTGCATACTTATCTGTGGCCTGCTCCAGTAGAATATAAGCTACATGAGGGCAAGGACTGGACTTGGTTGGTTGATTTGTCTTAACCTTCATATCCTCAGTGCCTTGGTGCTCTATATCACTTAATAAAGATGAGTTGAATTGAATTGGAAGGGAAAGATCTTTCTCTCCCTACATTCTAGTCTTTAAACTGTTGGCTAAATAATCTCTCTTATATAGAGATAATAAGCCACAATGAAGGAGATCCACGTGGGGCTCTCAAAGTACCTACCTGACCTGAGGGTGAACCGGCAGTGGCTGCCCAGCTCTGCTCCCCAAGTGGGTGGAAGGGGGGAGCTGTCCTTTGAGAAGACAAGAAGCTACATCCTTAGATGTCTACAGGTCCACCCACATGGGGGCTTCTCCATGACCACAGAAGCACTGATGCCAAAGGACAGGAAATGCACCAGGCTGAATAGTGTCCATATCAGGGGTGGTGACAGGAATGGGAGTACCATGGGCAGTGCTTGCACCAAGATGATCCATTTTCTGAGCTAGGGCAAAAAAGGAAATCCAGAAAAGGATGACCAATGTGGAGAGAGACTCGGAGGCCATGCTAGGTAAGAAACATTTGAAGGACCTGGGCTTGTTTTCCCTGGAGGAGAGAAAACTCAGGGGGTGGGGTGGGGATGGGGGAGTGGGAGGAGGTCCATGAGGACAGCCTTTCAAATACTTTATGGCAGCCTAGTGGAAGAGGATTTGAGCTCATTCTGTTTGGCCCCAGAACATAGAATTGAATGCATTTGGTGAAAGCTGCATTGAGGCAGATTCCATCTAATCCCAATACAACTACTGAGATGCTGGGTCCCCACACTATAGAGGGTGTGGGTGAGGGGCCAGGAAGCAGGCGGCCCAGGGGCTAGAGGTCAGTGATAATTAAAGGGAGCAGAGGAAGAGAACTGGGGTGAGGATGAGGGTGCTGAAAAGGAACCCACACCTGAGCTGGGTGAGTGCAAGAAAGCCAGATCAAGGTCAAAAGGAGGCTTTTTCAGGGGGCGGAGCCAAGATGGCCTCGTGAAAACAGCATCTTACCAGAACTCTCTCACAGGTTCTGTCAGATTCCTATAAAAACGTGAATCTGAGCAGATTTGAAAGAGTTAGAAACCACGAGCAGTCTGAGCAAGGCAAATTTCCAAGCCAGGAGAGTCTGGAAGGCCAAAGGGAAGAATCTGTAGGTTGGGAGAGCGCTCAGCCTGCAGAGCTGCTCCAGACACCACCAAAGCGGAAGTGGCTGGGGAAACCAATGTGGGAGACAGGCTGGGAGAAAGCTGGGCACCCAAAACCGGCGGAGATCCCCAGGCCTCCCAACACAGGATGGCAGCCTGCGGAATCAACGAGAGGCAGCGCAACGCCACTGGCTGTGAGATATCGACTCCTGAGTCTTGCATCCCAAAGGTTTGAAACACGACTTCTTGAACTACCGGGAGACATAATGACCAGGTAAATGGCTCTAATCCCTCCCCCTGACCCAGAGAATTCCTTGGGAAAAATGCTGGAATAGAGGAGACAGAAGTGGGGTTTCAGTGGCCCAGTAGTGGGAGTTCCTGAGTCCCAGAGGGGCAGAGCCAGCAGGGGTCAACACCAGGAGCCTTGCTCCCCCAGGGGAAGTGCCAGACACTAGCTTAAAAAACAAAGAGCTGAGACCATTGCTGAAGAGCAACAGTGCTGGAGAGCAACCCTAAGGGAAGAGACTTCAGGCAGTCAGACCCCTCCCCCACAGCTCAGGAAACTGAAGGCTGTAAATCACAAAGCCAACAACTAGACTCACAATCCCCAGAATAAGAAAGCTGGGACAGAGAGCCCTGAGCCCCAAAAGAAGAAATTTATTGTAAAGTCAGGAAAAAGCTAACCAACATGAAAAAGAACACAAAAAAACCGAGGGCCATTGATTCTTTTTATGTAGACAAGCATGATCAAAATTCCAATTTGGAAAAGGATAGCAATAACACTATACCAACATCTGATACCTCAAAAGGGAATGTGAACTGGTCTCAAGCCCAAAAAGCATTACTGGAAGAGCTAAGGGAAGATTTTGAAAACCAAATTAGGGAGGTAAAAGAAAAAATGGAAAAAAAGGAAAAAAATCCAGTGACGAAATCAAGTCCCTAAAGAATAAGACTGGAGAAATGGCTATGGAGATTCAGAATCTAAACAGAGAAAATGACACCCTGAGAGGTAAAATCAGCCAATTGGAAAAGGAGACTCAAAAGTAAAATGAAGACAGTAACTTATTAAAAATTAGAGTTGAGCAAGTGGAAGCTAATGACTCTATGAAGCATCAAGAAGCAGTAAAACAAAATGTAAAGAATGAAAAAATAGAAAAAATTGTGAAATACCTGATTGGGAAAACAACTGACCCGGAAAATAGATCCAGGAGAGACAACTTAAGAATTATTGGTCTACCGGAAATACACAATGAAAAAAAGAGCCTTGACAGTATCTTCAAAGAAATTATCAAAGATAACTGCCCAGAGGTCCTAGAACCAGAGGGCAAAATAGTCATTGAAAGAATCCACCTATCACCCCCTGAAAGAGATCCCAAACTGAAAACACCAAGAAATATTATAGCCAAATTTCAGAATTACAAAGTCAAGGAGAAAATACTGCAAGCGGCCAAAAAGAAACAATTCAAATATCGTGGAACTACAGTCAGGATCACACAGGATCTCTCAGCTTCTACATTACAGGACAGGAGAAATTGGAATATGATATTCTGAAGGGCAAAGAAGCTGGGACTACAACCAAGGATCAACTACCGGCCAAAATTAAGCATAGGTTTTCAGGCAAGGAGATGGACATTCAATGAAATAAGGGAATTCCATACCTTCCTGATGAAAAGGCCAGAACTCAATGGAAAATTTGATTTTCAAATACAAAACTCAAGAGAGACATAAAAAGCTAAGAATTGGAAATCAAAGGGATGCCCATCAATTGGGGAATGGCTGAACAAGCTGTGGTATATGAAGGTAGTGGCATACTATTGTGCTATAAGAAATGGGGATGATACGGACTTTATAACAACCTGGAAAAACCTACAGGACATAATGCTGAGTGAGTGGAGCAGAGCCAGGAGAACATTATACACAAGCACAGATATATGGATTTTGTGAGGACTAACTCTGGCAGACTTTGCTCTTCTCAGCAACACAAGGTGCAAAGATATCTCCAAAGGACTCACTATGGAGAATGCTATCTACATCCAGAGAAAGAACTATGGAGTATGAATGCAGATTGAGGCACACTTTATGCTTGCCTTTCCCCCCCCTCCTTTTTTTTTCTTTATTTTGTTTTTGTTTTGGGGTTGTTTTTTGGGGGAGTTCTGTTTCTTCTTTCTCATGATTCATTCCATTGGTCATAATTCTTCTCCACAACTTGACTAGTGTGTAAATTAATTCAATGGGAAATTACATGTGGAAGATGTATGGGATTCCATGCTGTCTTGGGGAGGGAGGCGGGGAAGGGAGGGAAGAAAATCTGGAACTCAAAATTATGTAGAATCGAGTGTTGTAAACTAAAAATAAAAAAAAAAGTTGAATTTAAATTCTGCTTTCTCAGAAGCTGCCGCAGTGAAACCAGACTAGAAACTGAAACTCTTAGACTACATACCAAATGTGGGCAGGGCCCGATAGACCCTGCTTCCTCTTCTCACTTCCTGCTTGGTTGTGTGTCCTGGTTATTTTGTTTTCCTTCAATTCTTGAGATGGTATTTTCTGACAGCAAGTCCAAAGCTGGGCCCTTCACCCTCCCTGTTCAGTGGTCACATTCTATAGGAAGCCTGGGTGTTCGTAATGCTGTTTCCCTCCCTCCTCTACTGCTTTTGATTTTTGTCTTTGGGCACATGTTCTAGCCTCCCCACTTCCTCCACCACACAGCAAGAATGGAACCTTCTGAAAGGTAGAGGCTGTTCTGTTCCTAGTGTGCTGGTCAAGTACAATTCCTTGTACACAGTAGGTGATTCATAAATGATTCCTGAGTTGAATGGAATTCTCCATCCCAGGCATCAGGGCTACACCGAATGAGACTGGGAGTTTAAAAAGGTCTGGTGGAGATGGACCAGAGACCAAATGGCTTCCCCAGTGCACACACAAGTACACCTCTTAACACTGAGCCATCTGAAAGAAACATGGTGGTCCAAACTCTAGTCAGAGGATCTGGCTTTGAATCTTACCTCCAACGCTTACCTCCAACACCCACCCTGGGCAAGTCACTTAAAAGTCTTTGTGCCTGAGATTCTTTAACTGTCAAATGAGGAGGTCGAGGTAGGTGGCCTCTGAGGCCCTTTCCAGCTCTAGGTCTGAGATTCTATGTCATGTAGCCTTCCTGAGACTACCATACGTAAAATGTTGGTGTCTGTGGTCTCTGTGGTCTCTTCTGCCTCTATACCTCAATGATCCTAAAGGTTCACTATTACCCGAAGCTGCAGCCTTCCTCACCTCACCCCAGAATCTTCTATTCTTGACTTGCTTCCCATCACATGGGCCAACATCCCACAGGATAGATGGAAGAGGACAAATTAGAGGATGTTAGAGATTCCCAAAGGGAGGCCTGCTTTTCCCAGGCTGAAGGGAGGGCACTTTGTCTGGAGAACTTAGACCATTTTTTTAAAATAAAATTGTATTTTCTTCATTTAACAAACATTTATATTCTCTTCCTCCCACCCCTTGCCACTGGAAAAAAAAAGAAAATTCTTAAAAAATAATGCCAGTCAAGTAAAATGAATGCCCTATTCTTGGCCTTATCCAACCAAGCAGGCCTCAATCTGCATCTTCTGTCCATCCCCTCTTGGTCAGAAAGTAGGGAGCAAGCTTCCTCATCAGTCCTCAGGAATCACAGCTGGTCAGTAGCTACTAAGCTACTAAGCTATCAGAGCTATTAAGTCTTTGAAAAATATTCCTTTTTATCAGTCAATAACATTTATTAAGCACCTACTATGTGTCAAGCAATGTACTAAGCAATGGGGATACAAAAAGAGGCCAGAGACAGTCCCTGACCTCAAGGACTTTACAATCCAATGAGCAAAGTAACATTGGAACAAATACGTACAAAGCAACCTGTGAGTAGTCGGAGCTGTCTGAAAGAACCCAACCAATTGGGTAACTCAGCTTGTCCTCTCCCTCTTCTCCCCTCCAAAAGAAGGTAAATTTTGACGGCTGGAAGCTCCCCAGTTAACTTGGGGCTTACTGGCTATATTCCTGCCTTTCTCTCTCTCCCTCTCTTTCTGTCTCCCCTTCTCTGTCTCTCTCTGTCTCTGTCTCTCTCTCTGTCTCTCTGTCTCTTTCTCTGTCTCTCTCTCTCTGTCTGTCTCTTCTCTCTCCCCCCCTTTCTCTTTCTGTCTCTCTCTGTCTCTGTCTCTCTCTCTGTCTCTGTCTGTCTCCTCTCTCTCTCTCTCTCTCTCTCTCTCTCTCTCTCTCTCTCTCCCTCTCTCTCTCCTTTTCTCATAGATCAAACCTTAAACCCATTTCACTCTGAAGCTCATACATTGGACCACAATAGGTCCCTGACTAAGCTCCACTTAATGCCTAAATTTTGGACCCTCCTGGCTCAGAGTGGATGTCAATGGTAACTGTTTCTCTTTGGAGTAACTGTTTCTCTTTGGAGTAGCAACCCTGAGGGGCTTCCTCTCCCAGTTTGATTTTTTTTTTAAATTGAAGGGGCCATCCCTTCACTAACTGCTAAAAGAGGTTAAGTCACTGAATGGACGTTACCTCACTTTAAGTGAGAACCTGAAAAGATCTTAGCCTAAAAGGGATAGGGTCTCCCAGTGCATTCTGGGCCATCTCCAGTCATCCTGATGAATATCTGCCCACTGGACCCAGATGACTCTGGAGGAGAAAGTGAGGCTGTTGACTTTGCACAGCCCTCCCTCATTAAATCAAAGTCAACTGCAAGTCATGTCATCATCTCCCTGATGTCACGGTCCTCTTTGAGAACGAAAGACAAACACAACACACACAAAGATGGTCATACCCTTGATCTTGCCATTGCCCAGAAATGTACCGTCTCTACA
Source organism: Trichosurus vulpecula (assembly GCF_011100635.1). NCBI lineage: Eukaryota > Metazoa > Chordata > Mammalia > Diprotodontia > Phalangeridae > Trichosurus > Trichosurus vulpecula. The sequence goes on from NC_050577.1 coordinate 294,659,595, forward strand.
TTCAGGAATTCTGAAATTCCCCTATCTAACCATAATCTATTGACTTCACTTCTCCTTCTGCCTTCCCTTACATAACCTAACTCTTCATCTGCATTTAACCTCCAGTCCCTTGACTTGTCACCTCTCTCCCAGGTCATCTACTCTTCCTTCTCCCCATCTTGACTTCTTGGTGAACCAATTCAACTCTCCACAATCCTCCTCTCTTGAATCCCCAGTTAACTTGGGGCTTACTGGCTATATTCCTGCCTTTCTCTCTCTCTCTCTCTCTCTCTCTCTCTCTCTCTCTCTCTCTCTCTCTCTCTCTGTGTCTCTGTCTTTCTGTCTCTGTCTCTTTCTCTCTTTGTCTCTCTGTCTCTTTCTCTGTCTCTGTCTCTCTGTTTCTCTCTCTCTCTCTCTCTCTGTCTGTCTGTCTCTCTCCCTCCCCCCTCTGTCTCTGTCTCTCTCTGTGTTTTATCATATTGCCAATTATGTCTAGTCAAGCCTCAGCCTTCAATCACTCCCACCATGGATCACCTACACATGAGCTGCTGAACAAGGTAGAAAAGAGCATGCATTCATTCTGACAGGGTCCTCTACAAATATGTTTGTTGTTGTTGTCATTCAGTTGTTCAGTTATGTCTAATTCTTTGTGACTCCATGGACCATAGCATGCTAGGCTCTTCTCTCCTCCACTACCTCCCAAAGTTTGCCCAAGCTCATGTTCATTGCTCCCATGACACTCTCTATCCCTCTCATCCTCTGATGTTCCCTTCTCTTTTTGCCTTCAACCTTTCCCAACATCAGGTCTTTTCCAATGAGTCCTGTCTTCTCATAATGTGGCCAAAGTGTTTAAGCTTCACCTTCAGTATTTGACCTTCCAGCAAATTAATTTCTTGCCTGATTGGATCACCCTGTTGTCCAAGGGACATAAATAATCTCAACTGGGCTCTCACTGCTGCCAGGCAGTCCTGCTATACCTCCCTTATTAACTCACTAGCCCACTCTCCACAGCAGCTGTTCCAAACCTTTTCATCCCTTCTCAAACCTCCCACTCCCTCAGCTGAGAAACTGGCCTTATATTTTATAGAAAAAATTGAGGTCATTCACCATGAGCTCTCTCTTCTCCCCTCTTCCTATCTCCTATAGAGATGATGCCTTCTACCGCTATTTCCTCCTTCATCCCTGTTTCACACGATGAGATGGCCTAACTCCGCAGCAAGACTAACTCTTCTGCCTGCTCAAGTGATCCCATTCCATCCCATCTCCAAAAGACTGGCCCTTTGTCATCCCCACTCTCTCACTTATTTTCAATCTCTCACTCTCTACTAATTCATTCCCTTCTGTCTACAAACATGCACATGTCTCTTGCATCCAGAAAAAAAGTCCTCACTTGAACTGTCCATCTCTGCTATCGGCCCAGAACTCTTCTGCCTTTTGTAGCTAAACTCCTCAAAAAGGCCACCTACAGTAGGTGGCTCCACTTTCTCTCCTCTCACTCTCTTCTTAATCCTTACAATGTGGCTTCTGACCTGCTCACTCCACTGAAACTACTCTCTCTAAGATTACCAGTGATCTCTTAGTGGCCAAATCCAATGGCCTTTTCTCCAGCCTCACTCTCCTTGACCTCTCTGCAGCCTTTGACACTGCTGACCACCCTCTGCTCCTTGATATTCTCTTCTCTCTAGGTTCTTAGGATACTCCTCTCTCCTAGTTCTCTTCTCAACTAGATAGGTAAGATAGGCTAAGTCAGATGACTGATCCTTTTCTGTCTCATTTGCTGGATGCTCCTCCAGATCACATCTCCTAACCATAGGTGTCCCTCAGGGTTCTATCCTGGGCCCCTTCTCCTCTCCCTATATACCTCTTCACTTAGTGATCTCATCAGCTCCCACGGATTTAATTACCATATCTATGCTGATGACTCTCAAATCTACATTTCCTGACTAACCTTTCTGCTGACCTCCATCTTACATCTCCAAATGCCTTTCACCCTTCTTGAACTGGGTGTCCAGTAGACATCTTAAATTCAACATATTCAAAACTGAATTCACTATCTTTCCCCCTAAACCCTCCCCTCACCCATCTACTTATACAAAGGACAACACTCTCCTCCCAGTCTCTCAGGCTCACAATCTGGGAGTTATCCTGGATTCCCCACTATCTCTCACCTTCTATATCTAATCTGTTGTCAAGTTCTATTGACTGCAGGCTGGCAGAATCTGTTGAATACACCCCCCTCTCTCCTCTAACATCGGGCAGGTCTGTATCATCTCACACCTGGACTATCACAATAGCTGCCTGCCTCAAGTCTCTCCCTACTTCAGTGCATCCTATACTCAGCCACCCAAATTACTTTTCTCTAAGTCCGGTCCTCTGGTTTTCAAAGCCCTTCCTAAGCAAGCCCCCTGCCCCCTTTGCAGTCTTCTTCCACCTTACTCTCTGATGCATGCGCTTTGATCCAGTAACACTGGCTTCCTGCAGTTTCCATGAACAAGCTGTTCCATCTCTCTGCTCTGGGGATTTTCCCTGGCTGGCTTTCACCTCTTTTTTTTTTTTTTTTTTGGTATCCCCAGCACTCACTTTAGTGTCCCTAGCACATAGTAGGTGTTTAACAAATATTCATTGATTGATTAGTGCCCAATTCTGCCTCCCTTTGCATCCCTAGCACTGAGCACAGTGCCTGGCACATAGTAGGTACTTCATACATGTTTCTTGATTGCTTTTATTTAAGCTCAGGTCTACCCACTTATTTGCTGCTTAATTTTGGAAATTTTCTTAACCTCTCTGACTCTGGCTTGCTTCCCTACCAAAAATGCAGAAGTCTCTTGCTCTGCCTGCCACCCCAGGCTATTGTAAAAAACCAAGTGAAATAAGGCAGAGGAGGTGGTCTAGAAACAGAAAATTGGTATACAAATGACATGTATAATGATCGTTTTTATTACGGTTTTCTGCTGACGTCTGTTTTGGCCTGAGTTCAAATCCAGCCTCAGACACTTACTAACTGTGAGCAAATTATTTCATTTCCATCTTCCTCAGTTGCATTATTTGTAAAAATGGGAATAATAATAGCATCTGCTTCTCCGGGATATTGTAATGATGAAATGATATAGTGTCTGTAAGGGGCATTATGAACCTTAAGATGTTATATTAATACTGGTTACCTTTTGTTGTTCTCATGATGCTTATTATCTATATTGGGCAGCAGTCGTGTGTCTTCTTCCTCTCCTCTGTCTCTTGAAGCCCCAGGACTGAGCACAAAACGTTGGTACCTTCCAGCATGGGACAATCGCCTCCCCATGTTCCTAAGGCAGGGGCTTTTCGCTGGTCCCTTTGGCAGTCCAGTATGGTAAAGCTTATGGAGCCTTTCCCAGAATTGTGTTTTTAAGTGTATAAGATAAAATGCAAAGAAGACCAGTTATGTTGAAATGCAGTTATCTAGCTCATTTTATTTTAATATATAATATAGTTTTAAACTATATATGAACTATTATATTTAATAATTTAATAGTTTTAAACTGTATATACAAGGTACTACATTTATGTATTTGTGTATATGTATATTTCTAGATACACAATTTTAATAGTGCATATATACATGCACACACACACACACACACACACACACACACACATATATATATATATATATATATATATATATATATATATATATATACACAGATAGACATAACAAGTTCATAGAAGTCCTACCCTAAGCCCTTCCTAAATCTCCACGGCTATTTCCCAGCTAATGGGCTGTTGTCCTTTCTAGAAGGTCAGACATGAGGGTGAGGGTGAAGGGGAAAAGAGGGTAGGGAGGGCAGGTCAGCTCTGGAAGAGGTATCTGCTGCATCTTCCAACTACCAGATGAATAATTAACAGGGGTCTGGCCCTAAGAGCCCTGAGCCATCATTTCTGGGATGACTCAAGTGGCCAATCTGTCACCAGAGGCCAAGCTCATAAAGCTCTCTAGGCTAAGCTGAGGGATCTTAAAGGCTAAAATGCCAGGGAAGAATGAGATCATAATACTGATAACCACGATAACATCCTTCATTTTTACATCTCTGTTTCTGCTAATGGCGCCAGCAACTTCACAGTCACTTGGCGTCATCCTTGACTTGATTGGCCACCGAACTAGGAAAAGCTTCCCCTTCAGGAGACCTGGCTTGCTCTTTGTCTCTCTGTCTGTCTCAGTCTGTCTCTCTCTTCCTCCCTCCCTCTCTCCCTCAAGTAGAGTAGCTAATAATTTCTTGACTTGCCAATAATAATATCATATTTCAAATGGCTGAGCAACCAATGAGGGAAATGGCTCTTCTGTGTCTGATTCTCAGCAACAAGAAGAAATTGTTTTCTGGGATGGATGTTATGGGGTCCTTGGGGGGAAGTAACAAATCACAGAATGTGTAATAAAGAGAGGAAAGGCAGGAATAATCTGACGTGTCCTGTAGATGTTTGAGTGTTCAGAAAAAAAAGCAAGTAGGACATCAGATTCTTTGTAATCTGAGTCCATGGGCCCATGGGTGGCAGCAGGCCCATCATTTCAGGTAATCACCTACTACCCTGGAGTCTGGACGGACTTCAAGGAGACTGTTGCAAGAAACTGTTTAATCGCATTTTATGACATGGGTAGAATGGAATGGGCTGATAGGACCTCCCTATTCCTTGGTGTTGTTAACATTTAGGGGGTAATGAACTTTTCTTCAGGGTCATGAATTGACCTGCCAAGTTGGAGGTTGTAAAGGGAGGCTTAAAAACTTAATTGAAAAGATCAGAGGGCAGGAGCTTCGAGCTCAGCTTTGGAGGGCTAAGTCAACTTTATGGGATTTTTAAAAGGACCTATAAAAGCCCTTTAATGGGAGGCAGTATGGTACAATGTGAAGAGCATTGTTCTGAGGTGGGAGGACCTGGCTTCCAATCTCACCTCTGATGCTTAGACAGCCCCTATAATCTGACAAGCTGAGCCCTCAGACAAGGTGACATCCCCCCTTCTTGGGGCTTCGGAAACACCCTTGAAGGGCTGGAGCAATGCTACTGGCTTGAATGCCCATTCCAATGTATTCTCCAGAGCATCAGCTGCCAGTGATTAATGCCTAGCATCATTTAATCAATTAACATCAACCAGCTTTTGTTGTTGTTTGGTCATGCCTTACTCTTCATGACCCTTTGGATTTTGTCCATGGGGTTTTCTCGGCAGTGATACTGGAGTGGTTTGCCTTTTCCTTCTCCAGCTCATTTTACAGATGAGGAAAATAAGGCAGGTTAAGTGACTTGCCCAGGGTCACACAACTAGTAAGGGTCTGAGGCCAGATTTGAACTCAGATCTTCCTGACTCTAGGCCCAGCACTCTGTCTACAAGGCCACCAACTACCCCCAAATTTATTGTCACAAAACAATATTTACTAAAAATATATAGCAAGAAAAGAAGTACTAAGGTTTCTCCCCAATGCCTGGGAGAGCATTCTGTCTTAATGCTACCTTGGTCTCTGGAAGAGTCAGTTCAGATTTAAAGCAGTTGCTGCAGTGTTGGCCCCACCAAGCTGAACTATCCCCTCTTATGAAGCTGAGCATCTTGGCTGGGGGCAGAGGCCACAACAGTCTCTTGCCGGGCTGGGCCTCAGAGCTGTGCTGGCAGGTTAGGCTCAGTTGAACTCTGGCACGGACTCCAGCCTAACCCTTGAACCAGAACTGGCAACCAAACATCTGGATTTGCTCCAAGGTCCACATGGGGATTGTAGGCATTGATACATACAATGCGTGCTCCAAAGGGCCAAGTCCCTTTCACATTCGCTGGGTGTGGGACTTTGGGCACAGCACTTAATCTCCCTGACCTCAGCTTCCTTCTCCGCAAAATGAGACAGCTTTATGCCTAGTAGCTATAAAGCCTTTGATGCTATGATTGGAGAGGGGAGAGTGGAGCCAAGTCTAGGTTATTGTCCTGTTATATAGGGGGAAATCTCTCTAACAGTGAGAGTGACTTCAAAGTGGGCTGCCTCTGCAGGTAGTAAGTTTCCCCATCACTGTAAATCTTTAAGTAGAGGCTGGGAAACCACTTGTTGGGGATGTTAAAGAAGGGGTGTGTGTGTGTGTGTGTGTGTGTGTGTATGTGTGTGTCTGCGTCTCTGTGTGTCTGTGTGTCTGCATGTCTGTGTGTCTGTGTCTGTGTGTGCAGGGGTCTAATTCAGGTACTAGTTGGACTAGATGGTCTCTGAGGTCCCTTTTCAAATCTCAAATTCTGTGTTTTTGTATGAAACAGAGATGGTGTTGACTAATCTGATCTCTTTGGCCATGAGATTCTAGGAAGCATTGAGGACCCAGAGTCAATCCAGAGTTACTGACAGCCTGCAGATTTCAGTACTTGTATGCTCTTCTTTAGAAGTGACCAGTGGCAGGAATCCTTCCTGAGAAAGCCTGTCCCATCCAAAGAGAGGTCACTATCTGTCTTCTTGCCCCTACCCTAGATTGGTACAACAGAACTCTCCCCTAAAAGGATTAACAACTTTCCTCAGAAGAATCTGGTATGGGACAGCTATTTATCTCCTCTACCACAAAAGATATTTTTAAAAAATTATACAATAGATATATATTAAATAGATATTTCTTAAAACCCCAAACCTGAAAGGCACATATTAATACATATTTAAAACATAAAACAATAACCCTTCAACAGAGGTGCTTTTGTACCCTCAATAACAACAATAACCCCCCAATAAGTACTATTACACCCTCTTGAAAGGCAAAGGCACTTTGTGAGACTACTGAACAGACATTTCCCTTTTACCTCAGATCTGTACTATCTGAGCAGCTCACAAGATCTAGGTCTTCTGGGCATCCGGGACATAGCTTAGGCCATCTTAGTCCTTCTGGCTATAGCATCTTTCTGGTGGTGGTGCTCTGCCCTGAGAAACCTTCTTTCTTTTTTTAATTTCTTTATTTATTTTTAGTTTACCACACACGGTTCTACATAGTTTTGAGTTCCAGTTTTTCTCCCCTCCCTCCCCCCTCCCTCCCCAAGACGGCATGGAATCTCATATAACTGTCATGTATAACTTCGCATTGAATTAATTTATGCACTAGTCAAGTCGTGGAGAAGAATTTTGACCAATGGAATGAATCATGAGAAAGAAGAGACAGAACCAAAAAAAAAAAACCCAAAAACAAAAACAAAAAAGAAGCAGAAAAGGCGAGCATGTAGTGTGCCTCAGTCTGTATTCAAACTTCGCAGTTCTTTCTCTGGATGAAGATAGCATTCTCCATCGTGAGTCCCCTGGAGTTATCCTTGCCCCTTAGGTTGCTGAGAAGAGCGCAGCATCTCAGGGTTGGTCCTCACGGAATCCATATATCTGTGGCTGTGCACAACGTTCTCCTGCCTCTGCTCCACTCACTCAGCATTATGTCGTGTAGGTTTTTCCAGGTTGTTATGAAGTCTGCATCATCCCCATTTCTTATGGCACAATAGTATTCCATTACCTTCATATACCACAGCTTGTTCAGCCATTCCCCAATTGATGGGCATCCCTTTGATTTCCAATTCTTAGCTACCACAAAAAGAGCTGCTATAAATATTTTTGTACATATGGGTCCTTTTCCCGCTTGTGTGATTTCTTTGGGATACAACCCTAGAAGTGGTATTGCTGGGTCAAAGGGTATGAACATTTCTATAGCCCTTTGGGCATAGTTCCAAACTGCTCTCCAAAATGGCTGGATCAGCTCACAACTCCACCAGCAATGCAACAATGTTCCAATTTCCCCACATCCTTTCCAGCATTTATCATTTTCCTGTTTTGTTATATTAGCCAATCTGACAGGAGAGATGTGGTATCTAAGAGTTGTTTTGATTTGCATTTCTCTAATCAGTAGTGATCCAGAGCATTTTTTCATATGCCTATAGATAGCTTTAATTTCTTCCTCTGAAAACTGCCTGTTCATATCCTTTGACCATTTCTCAATTGGGGAATGGCTTGTGTTCCTATATATTTGGCTCAGCTCCCTGTATATTTTAGAGATGAGGGCTTTATCAGAGATACTAGTTGCAAAGATTTTCTCCTAATTTTCTGCTTCCCTCCTAATTCTTGTTGCATTGGCTTTTTTTGTACAAAAACATTTCAATTTGACATAATCAAAATTATCCATTTTGCATTTTGTAATGCTCTGTATCTCTTGTTGGGTCATGAATTCTTTACTTTTCCACAAATCTGATAAGTAAGCTATTCCTTGCTTTCCCAAATTACTTAGAGTATCAACTTTTACTCCTAAATCATGAACCCATTTTGACTTTATTTTGGTATATGGTGTAAGATATTGGTCTATGCCCAGTTTTTGCCCTACCTTTTTCCAATTTTCCCAACAGTTTTTGTGAAATAGTGAATTATTAGCCCAGAAGCTGGCCTCTTTGGGTTTATCAAAGAGTAGATTGCTAAACTTGTTGATTTCACCTACTTGTGTACCTATCCTATTCCACTGATCCATACCCCTGTTTCTTAACCAGTACCAGGCAGTTTTGATGACTGCTGCTGTGTAGTACAGTTTAATATCTGGTGTGGCTAAGCCACCATCTCTAGCATGTCTTTTCATTAATATCCTAGATACTCTAGACCTCTTGTTTTTCCAAATGAATTTTGTTATTATTTTGTCCAGCTCAGTAAAAAAAATTTTTGGTAGTTCGATTGGTATGGCACTGAATAGATAGATTAATTTAGGTAAAATTGTCATTTTTATTATATTAGCTCGGCCTAACCATGAGCAACTGATATTTCTCCATTTATTTAGATCTGATTTTATTCACGTGAAGAGTGTTTCATAGTTATGTTCATACAGGCCCTGGGTTTGTCTTGGCAAATAGACTCCCAAATATTTTATAGTGCCTTCAGTAACTTTGAATGGAATTTCTCTTTCTATCTCTTGCTGTTGGGCTTTGTCAGTAATGTATAGGAATGCTGAGGATTTATGTGGGTTTATTTTATATCCTGCAACTTTGCTAAAGTTGTTTATTATTTCAAGTAGTTTTTTACTTGATTCTCTAGGATTCTCTAGAGAAATCATCATATCATCTGCAAAAAGTGATAATTTAGTTTCTTCTTTTCCTATTCTAATTCCTTCAATTTCTTTTTCTTCTCTTATTGCTACAGCTAATGTTTCTAGTACCAAATTGAATAATAGGGGTGATAATGGACATCCTTGTTTCACCCCTGATCTTATTGGGAATGCATCTAGTTTATCCCCATTACAAATAATGCTTGTCGATGGTTTTAGGTAGATGCTATTTATAATTTTGAGGAAGGTTCCACTTATTCCTATGCTTTCTAGTGTTTTTAATAGGAATGGGTGTTGTACTTTGTCAAAGGCTTTTTCTGCATCTATTGAGATGATCATATGGTTTCTGCTAGTTTTGTTGTTGATATGGTCAATTATGCTAATAGTTTTCCTAATATTGAACCAGCCTTGCATTCCTGGAATAAATCCTACCTGGTCATAGTGTATTATTCTCATAATGAGTTGCTGCAATCTTTTTGCTAATATTTTATTTAAAATTTTTGCATCAATATTCATTAGAGAAATTGGTCTATAATTTTCTTTCTCTGTTTTAACTCTACCTGGTTTGGGTATTAGTACCATATTTGTTTCATAAAAAGAATTTGGTAGGACTCCTTCTTCACCTATTTTCCCAAATAGTCTACAAAGTATTGGAATTAGTTGTTCTTTAAATGTTTGATAGAATTCACATGTAAAACCATCTGGCCCTGGAGATTTTTTCCTAGGGAGTTCGTTGATGGCCTGCTCAATTTCTTTTTCTGATATGGGGTCATTAAGAAATTTCACTTCCTTCTCTGTTAGCCTGGGCAGTTTATGTTTTTGTAGATATTCATCCATATCTCTTTTAAGGTAATCATTTCCCACTAGATAGTTAGCCAGAACCAATTCACGAGCCCAGGAACTCTTGAATTCAGGAGACAACTGGAAACATTCCTTTCCTAAGATTTTTGGTTGCTGGTGACAAGAGTTGTGTTGAGGGAAGAAACACAAAGACGGAAGGAGGCAACCGGGCTCAGGCTCCTGCTCAGAAGCACATGCTGATCGCCATGTCCTGGTGCTGCAGTCACAGGGATGGGGGGTGGGGAGCAAGGGACAATGAAAAGAATGAGGAAAGAGAAATTTCCTCCTCATTTGCTAGAAGTCTAATGAAAAGCTGGTGCTTCCAAAGGGATGAGGAGCTCTTTAATAGCCTAACTTGGGGTGGAGGGCATGGTGCATTTTTCTATCCTCCACAATGCTCAGTGTTCCATTTTTTCTGACTCTACCGAGCTCCCAGCCATGGGGAGGTGGAGGTGGCAGTGGGGAGGGAGCAATACAGAGCTGCTACATCACCCCAGCAAAGCGCGGCCCGTGTCCTCTGGCAAGAGGCCAACGTACACGGCCAACTCCTGGGATCACCCCTATTGTATACACAACAGTTGATGTCCTACAAAACTGGCAGAGGGTGAACGTCCACAAAATGGATCACAAGGGCAGTTTGGGGAGCCATACCGTTCACACACTGTGGCCAATCAGATAACAAAAGATGCCTTTACTGTTTATCATGTCTACATACGCAGAAAGATACAGGATAGAATAATTACACAGTTAGAGAGATCTTCATTCCAAAACTGGAGATGCATTCCATTGCCACCACTAATCATACTTCTGTCTCCTTGAAGACAGGGAGATCCTTGCTTTTGTTCTTTTATACCCAGTGCTTAGTACTTAAAATGCAAATAATAATAACAAACCACCTACTATGTGCCAGGCACTGTGCTAAGCACTTTATGTCATCTCATTTGATCCTCACAACAACCTATGCCCATTGTACAGTTGGAGAAGCTGAAATGAGCAGAGGTTTAGTGACTTGCCCAGGGTCATACAGCTAGTAAGTCTCTGAGGTTAGATTTGAACTCAGGTGTTCCCAATGCCCTCTGTTCTTGGCGCTCTGTCCACAGTGCCATCTAGCTGCCTATACTTAGCAAACAGTTGTGCCTAGATTGAGAGTTGAATTGGTATAATGGACAGAGAACTCAGTTTAGTATCAGGAAGACCTGCCTCGGATACTTGCTAGGTGTGTGTCCCTGGGCAAGTCATTTAGCCTCTCTGGGCCTCAGTTTTCTCATCTGTAAAGTTAGGGGGTTGGGCTAGGTCCTTTCCAGCTCTAAATCTATGATCCCATGATCACTGCCAATGGGTCAATCACCAAGCATTTATTATGTGCTGGCTATAATCCATTCTCTTCCTGGCTGCTCTTCCATCTCTCCAGACTTCACCACCATGACCCAACATCGTGGAGAGGATGTCTTCTCTTCCCCACCATGACCCAACATCGTGGAGAGGATGTCTTCTCTTCCCCACCATGACCCAACATCACGGAGAAGATGTCTTCTCTTCCCCACCATGACCCAACATCACGGAGAGGATGTCTTCTCTTCCCCACCCTCTTTCCAGTTTTCTCTATGGTGTCTTCCTCTACTAGAATGGAAACTCCTTGAGTTCAGGAACTGTCTTTTTGCCCAGTGCTTGGCATACAGTAAGTGCTTAATAAATGATTGTTGCCCATGGCCTGTAAGTCACTATGCTAAGTAATAGGGGTATAGAAACAAAGCAAAAACAATCCCTGTTCTCAAGGAGTTTACATTCTAGGAAGTGCCAGAGACATGTTCTTCCTTTGCAGTGCTTCCTGGGAACAGCAACATCTCATGAAGGCTTTCCTGAAGTCTCAGTAAAAACAATGGTGGCTTGGGTCATGAGGACAGTGGAGTGGCATGAAAAATGTTGGATTTTGGTGTCAGAGAGTCTAGAATAGAAGCTTGGCTCTGCTCTTTTATTGGCCATGGGCTAGTAAAGGCAAATACCTTCCCTTTTCTGGGCTGTATCGTTGGTGAAATGATGTCTAGGGTCTCTCCCAGTTCTAAAGTCTGGTCTTTAAGTCGGAGTGGGTCTGTTGCTACAGAATCCATACTTCTATTTTCCTTGAGTCTTCCAGCCATGACTTTGTAGACTGAAGAATTCTCAAGTTGAGATCTCCATCTAGTGGTCACATGAGGCACATGAGTTAGGAATATGAGTTTTGGGAGTCTAGCTCCCCACTCTGCCGCTGACTTTCAGTGACCTTGAGAGAGGCACCAGTCCTCTCTGGGTCTTTGTAAAATGAGGCCTAGCTAAATCGTCCCTAAACTCCCTACTGGTTCTGAGATTCAATGTATGGATAACCATTTTAAATGATTAAGGAAGTTGCCTGGTTGGGTAGCTTTATGTGGACTCTCCAGAGTCATCGAAATCCAGTGGCAAGAATGGCCCTGGATGCAGTGGGTGACCTTGGTATCTTTGATTCTTAACCAAGCTCTAAGAGCTCCTCGGCTTCCAATTCAGCCATCTTCATGACCTTTGGAACAAATTGTCTGCATCTGGGGTAGACAGCCCCTATTATATATTAGATAAGAACTCTGTTCCCCATTTCTTTCTGCCCCTGCCTTCCATTAAGACCCCAACTGAGAAGCTTCTCCATCCACAAAGTCTTCACAGAACCACAGAATCTCAGAGTTGGAAAGGACCTCGGTGACTCTTCCATCCACTCATACCAGAAAGTTCAGACCACTGTTTGCTTGAAGGCTGCCAGTGAGTGGGAACCCATCAGCTCCCAAGGCCACCCATTCTACTCTGAACTATCTCTAATTGTTAGGTGGCTTTTGCCTCGGGTTCGACTCTGAGATATTAGGTGACTTACTTGGCAAATTTCCCAGTGGGATTTGAAAGCAGACATTCCTGAATCCACACCTCTAGCCTCTAGCCACTTCACAATGATCCCTGTTTGTTGTTGACTCAGCCTGGCCATGATTTATTCCACCAGGGGCCAGAGTGAGGATGGGAGCTCTACACCATGACCCGGAGCCTGTGGGAAAACACAGCCTAGGTCAGGAGACCTTTTCCCATGGTAACCAGTAGGGATGGCCCAGACTGTATAACCTGAGCACATTGTGGGGATGGGGAGAAGATGAAGTGTGAGCTGGGGTCAGAGGGGCCTCCTGCTCCTTTACCCCTTAAGAGAAAACTGAAAACACAGAATGTCAGAGCCAAGAGTGATTTTAAAATGGGGAATGAAGCTAGGAGGGCCCTCAGGACAGGGGATGTCAGAGCTGGGAGGGCCTGAGAACAGGGGATGTCAGAGCTGAGAGGGCCCTTAGAACAGGGGATGTCAGAGCTGGAAGGGCCCTTAGAACAGGGGATGTCAGAGCTGGGAGGGCCCTTAGAACAGGGGATGTCAGAGCTGGGAGGGGCCTTAGAACAGGGGATGTCAGAGCTGGGGGGAGGTATTGTCCTCAGCCTCGATCTCTGGTTCCTCATCTCTAAAATGAGGGTGTCACCCAGTCTAGTTCATCTCTAAGGTCCCTATGTGCTCTAAGCATCTCTCTGGGAAGAGGGTGAAGGAAGGAGACATCCATAGAGGTCCTCTGGAACAAAGCTGGGTTTGGACTACCCAGTCTCTCCCCAGGCCCTTCCAGCTCAAACATTCAAGGATGCTGTGAAATCAAGAGCCAGGAGACAGAAGAGATGCCATCTCTGTCCCAAACCCTTCTCCCCACACCTGGCCCCACTCATCAAGCCAAGGGTCTGATTGGGAAGCGGGGTTGGGAGACCATTTGGAAATTAGATTCCAGCTAATGGGAATGATGCCAGAATGCTCCGCCATCATCATGCCCACAATCTGAGCTGCTCAGATGAAGCCCCTCCCACATCAACAGGCCTTCTTCAGCCAGCTCTAATTTTCCCCCTGCCCTTCTATAACTCAATGCCCCTGGGCTTTGGAGTGAATGGAGGAGAGAGCACAGCTTGGGAGCTCCCAGGCAGCCTGACCATTCATCATTCTCCTTCTGACCTCCAGGGGCCTCCTTTGTCTTCAGCGCCCCCCTCCATCCCCCTGCCCCAGTCTCTACCACCTGACTTTAGACACATAGAACACAGCACCTGCTGTGTGCAAGGCCATTCCTTCTAGACTGGACATTCTCTGTCATGTGCACTAATAGGCATCAAAGCTTTACGTACCTAGATGTAGATTTTTTTTCCTTAATAACTTTGTTTTTATATCAATCTTTTCCAGCATAGCTGTTAAATGGTTATCTAGTGTTTGCCCTTAGATTTTAATGAGGTGGAACCCACCAGCACCTAGGCAGTCCAGTCCACTAAATTTTAAGCTTCTTTTTTTACATGTGACAGCTAGGCGGTACAGTGGATGGAGGGCTGGCCTTGGAGTCAGGAAGACCTGAGTTCAAATCAGACATTTCCTAGCTGTGCGACCCTGGGCAAGTCACCTAACCCTGTTCACCTCAGTTTCCTCATCTGTAAAATGAGCTGGAGAAGGAAATGGCAAACCTCTCCAGTAGCTTTACCGAGAAAACCCCAAATGGGGTCATGGAGAGTCAGACGCGACTAAACTATGAACAAGACATTTTTTTTCCCTTATTCAGCATCAGTTCACAGAAACCTTCACATCTTTGCCTTTTTCGCATCACCCAGAACTCAGCACGGTATCTGGGAGATAGTAAACACTCTACGAATGCCTGTTGACCAGCCTTCACTAGCAGCCATTTTATATATAACGCTCCATAAGCTCCAAGATCTCCAGGGGGGAGTGAGAAGAAAAATCACCTCCCTCCACCTGGCACTGAAGGCCCCTCTTCGTTCAGGCTCTGTGCTTCCTTTTCAGTTTTATTTCTTGTTTATTTTCTTCCTCTTCACTTAGGTTCCAGCCTCATCCTTGCCCACCTCCTCCTCTGTGCATCCCCTTCTCAGACTCCTCCCAGCTCTGACATTCCCTCTTCCAAGGGCCCTCCCACAGTCACTCCAACTCTTCATCTTCTGCAGGGTTCTTTATCTGGGGCCCACAAAACTTTTACAGTACTTTATTTTATGCATTTAAAACATTGTTTTGAAAAGGGATCTGTATAGAGGCTTCACTAGATTGCCAAGACATCCATGACACCCACACAAAGAATGTTAAGAACTCTTACTCTAAAGAATTTTCTGGTTCTGATGTTAATAATAAAGCTCTGAAGATGTGCAGGGCCTATTACATGCTGTCTCATTAGATCACATCCTGTAAACTGTACTCCTCTCTCAGCCACATTCACACATTGCTCATTTCCTTTGGCATTAAAAATGATAATTCCAGAGGGCCATGGATAGGGATGCCCATCAGTAACCCATCTCACCCCACCCATAGGGAGGACACGATTTTGGAGAGAATGTTATCCATCTCCATTTCTCCTCCTCCTCGGCCATTCTAGCCTATGCCTAGATTTGCTTACTGCTTATTGGCCAAAGTTGGGTGCCAAGGGCTGCCTCTCACCCTCCTCTGTACCATCTCGAAATTCCTGAGTTGAGGGAATGCCAGAAGGAACCAAAGCCATATCCATGGGATCACCCTTAAGGATCGGAATGAGGTCCCATCCACCTCCATTCACCAGCAATGTAAACTGAGGCATGAGCTGATGTGGTGAACTTCTCCAGGGTCCATAGCTAGTTGGTCCAAGGGCAGGGACTGGAGTCCAAGTATCCTGACTCCCAGCCCAGGGTCTAAGCCAAGCCTCTCTCGCATCCTGAAATTTCCCAGTTAACCCTACCTTCTGTCTCAGAAGATGACCAGTGGCCTCAGCTGCCTGTCCACCCTTCAGCAGCAGCAGGGGGTGGTCAGCCTGGGATGTGGTCTTCAGAGGTGACATCATGACACTTGGGTTTTCCCAAATGCCTTCTACAAAGCTGGGGAAGGAATTGTGGAGGGGTGCCCTAGGTGTGAAGACAGGCAAACACTCCCACTTTGGGAAGGTTCTGTCAGTCCTCCTCTCCTCTTCCCATTGTTCCTGTCCATAATTCTGACCCCACTCCAGGTCTCCTCTTATCCAGCGGCTTCCTGAGTCACGTTCCTTTTGCTTGGCATTCAAGGATCTCCACACCTTAATTTTCCAGCCTGATCTAATTTTATTCCTTCAAACACTATGCTCTACTCAAAATACACAGTCCTTGGCCAACATGACAAAACAGGAAAAAGACAAATGCTGGAGAGGACATGGGAAAACTGGAACATTGTTACATTGTTGGTGGAGTTGTGAACTGATCCAGCCATTCTGGAGAGCAATTTGGAACTATGCCCAAAGGGCTAGCTATAAAAATGTGCATACCCTTTGACCCAACAATACCACTTCTAGGGCTATATCCCAGAGATCACACAAAGGGGAAAGGGACCCGCATGTGCAAAAATATTTATAGCAGCTCTTTTTGTGGTAGCAAGGAATTGGAAATCAAAGGGATGCTCAACAATTGGGGAATGGCTAAACAAATTGTGTAGGAATGTAACAGAATACTATTGTGTTATAAGAAATGAGGAGCAGATGGACTTCATAATAACATGGAAAGACTTATATGAACTGATGCCGAGTGAGGGGAGCAGAACCAGGAGAACATTGTATACAGTAACAGCCACACTGTGTGATGACTGACTTTGATAGACTTGGCTCTTCTCAGCAATACAAGGTTCAAAGACAGCTCCAAAGGACTCACAACGGAGAGAACTATCTACATTCAGAGAAACTATCTGCTCTCTTTTTCTTTTTCTGTCTCTTCTTTTTTGGCTTTGTTTCCTTTCTCATGATTCACTCCATTGATCATGGTTCTTTCGACTATTGTGTAAATATGTTTAATGCGATGGTATATGTAGAACATATATCAGGTTCCGTGCTGTCTTGGGGGGGGAGGGGAAGGGAAGGGAGAGGAAGAAAATTTGGAACTTGTGGAACTGAGTGTTGTAAAATAAAAATTAAAAAAAATCTAAAAAATAAAAATTACACACACACACACACACACACACACACACACAGAGTCCCTGGCTGCTGGGGGGGGGCTTGGAGTCAAGAACACCTGAGTTCAAATCTAACCTCAGATACTTACTAGCTATGACTAATTTTTGAAGTGATTGACAACTTCTGTCTGCCTCAGCTTCCCCAATTGCTAAATGGAGATAACAGCACCTTCCTCTCAAGGTTAGTGAAAAGTACTCCTGTAGCAGGCACTTAATAAAATCCTTCCTTCCTTGCCTCCTTCCTCGTGCCTTCACCTCCTTAGATCAGGGGTCCTGCTATACCTGGAGTATCACTCCCCACCCCCCAATTTCACTCGAATCTGTCCTTTAAAGCCCAAATGAACCTAAACCGCTGTCTCTAGAATGCATCCCCCCACCCCCACCCCACCCTTGGCTTCACATCTCACAAAAGCACAAAATCGCATTTCCCTTCCTCTGGCTACAGCCACTCTCCAGGGCTCTGCTCCTCCTAGGCACTGGTGGAACGTCACGTGGTGGCATTTACCTGTCCTGGCTACAAGACAGAGATGGGTTTATCCACCCTTCTTTGAACCTGGGGCAGGCAGCTCAGCAACAGCAGGCACTTTCTAGTTGATGGCAGGCCTCTCTCCCCTAATCAGAGGGCATCTGGAGTCCAGACCCCATGAGCACATTTTACGATGTTACACTGACAGGCTGGAAAGCACCAAGGGAACAAGGGCCCACACCCAATACAGAGCAGAGCCCCAGACCCAGAAATAAGGCACCAACTACCAGCCTCCACCGCCACCTGCTCTATCACTAATGAGTCCCAGACAAAACTTCTACCTGGCAGCCAGGACTTGCTTCTTTTTGTGTTCCCTTGATTGATAATGGTAGGAGGAGGAAGCTAAGATTCCCTAGATGGGCTTTAAGATAAAAAGCTTGAGCATATCCCCTATCACCCAGGCTCACCATTTGGGTGCTCTGCTAACTCTGGGATCTGAACATACCAAGGCAAGAGTCCCCTGGAGATCCTTCACAGCGGGGATGATTTGGAGGGCCTGGATTCAAATTCCACCCTGGAAGCTCATTCCCTGGGTGATAAGCCCTGTTTCCTCCTTTGTGAAATGAAGCAGTTGGCCCAGAAGACTTCTAAGCTCTCCATGCAGGGTCTTATGAGCCTCAGCTCCCGGGGGGCATCTCCTTTAGTCCCTCAGGGACCCTCTCATGCCTCTGCTGGGCTCTGTGCACAGCTCATAAAAGCCCCAAGAGCCATGGCCCTTCTGTTACTCTAGTCAGGTCCCTTTCAAGGCATCTGTGGAATTGGGTGGGGAAAATGACATCTTATTTTCCCTAACTTGACCTGAAATTTAGCATTTCCTTCATTTGCTTCAAAAGCCTTCTGAGAACGGCCCAGAATGCCAAAGGGGCGGGGGTGGGGGGAGATCCAGGACAGAGTTCTTGGCCCTTTTTCTCAGCATTGCACAGATCATCGCTCCATCCGCTTCAGGGTGGTGAGAAAGACCAAGGCTCTCGGTTCTGCCCCACACTTTTCAGCTAACAATCTCCTTTCTACCTATTACAAGGCTCTTGATCATTGCCTTGATACAAGGCTATAAAGCAAAGAAAAGCAGAAAAGACAAGTTGGGAGCAAGAGTCTGGTCTAAGCTGCTCCTACCCCCCCAAACCTCTTAAACTCCCTCCTTCACCTTCTCCCCCAAGAAGCTCAGGAGTGGCCCCCACTGCCCACGGGAGGAAGGCTGGAGCAAGGCCCCAGGGCGGCCCCTGGCAAACCCTCAGTCATACATGCACCCACAACATACAAGAACGCACACAAGACACAGGTTGGTCTGCAGCACGTGGTGCTCTTTATTGACACACAGGTGGCTGCAACATACACTAAGGCACTTTTCTTATATAAAAAATGGGCGGGGCTTGAATGAATTTCTCCGTGACAGCCGCTGGGACCTGACCTCAGAGCTTAGGCATAATGGAGCTTCATAGAGTTTATGGTCTGGGGAGTTGATGGTGGGTTTTTTTTTAAATTTTAAAGTTTTCTTTGCTCATAGGTAGGTAAGTCTGAGTAATGCAGCACGTACAATACAGTTAAGAATACAGGTAAATCCAGCAACCAGTGTATGGTGGAGAAAACGCAGACTGCTCCCTAGAACCACGGTCCCGGGGGGAAGGCAGTGATCAAGACCTTTCTTTTATTCTTGAGAGAGACACGAGACTGTGCAGGCTAAGGACTTTCTGGGGTGCAGAATGAGCTCCCCCTTCCCTGGGCCTCTGCCCCTCTCTCTTCCAGCCCCGCTACAGCCAGGCCAATGAGAGGAGTCCTTGAACCATTAAAGAGATTTGGTCCCCAAGAGTTACCAGAAAAAGCCACCTCCGCCTGCCCCCCACCCTCGCCCCCTGAGCCAGACAGAGAGCACCCAAAGACGGAGAGCCCTAAGCTAGGAGCATAATCATTGCACTTGAACAAGGCCGGGGGGCTGACGACTTTGGCAGCGGCTCCTGGAGGCCTCCCTTCACCTGACTCCAGCCCACAGCCCCTTCTCCTGCCCATGGGTCTGGGGCTTATGTGGCCAGGCAGGGCTGTGAGGTCACCCAATGTGATTGCCAACAGCAAAGGAGGTCTAGGGTGAGGGTGGGGGTGTGGCAGGAACTGCCCTAGGGCTCTATCAAAACTCTAATTTGAAGAAAAATAGATGAATAGAAAACCACCTCCCCTTCCCTCCCCCTCCCCAGCACTCGTGGCTGGCAGCTGGGCTTCAGGGGGAGAGCGGGCCTGGCTCCCCAACGCCGCTGTGTCAGGCCAGAGGCCCCCAGCCTGGGCTCTTTGGTATGTGATTCAGGGGAAGAGGAGGAGGAGAAGGAGGAGGAAGAGGAGTGGGGAGGAAGCTGAGTGCCTGCACCAAGGCACACGATGGGGAGGGGGAGGAGCAGGATGGGGGGCACCATCACAGCAGGCTGAAGGGGAAGTGGGGAGAGGGAGGCTTGGCTCCAGCTCAAGTAGCCTGGGGGGCCCAGGAGATGGGACTTCTACTCAGTAGCCTTGGCATCACCCGCATCAGCCTTGCCGTCTACTTCCTCATCTGAGCACTCTCCGGGGCCTTTCCGGGCTACGCGGCGGGGCACGACAAAGGGCAGATCACCACGCCTAGAGAGGATGGGAGACATCAGCAGGACAGCTCTGGGGCCAGGCTGGGGGCTTGGCCCCTGTGCCCCCAGCCCTCGGTCCCTCCTGGGCTGGACATGGGGCCTTACCTGAGCTTGTTCTTGAGGGAGCTGACTTCCCGGTTCATGGCGTCAGCTGTCTCTGTGGCATCCTCCAGCTCCCGTTGAAGCTTCCTGCGGGACGCATTGGCACGCTGCGCCTCCTCCTCTGCCTCCTCCAGCTGCCGCTTCAGCTGCTTCAGACGCACGGTCACCTTGTCAGCCTGCAGAGGACAGGGGGTCAGCCGAGGGCGCCCGAGGATGTGTGGCAGGGGAGAGGGGGGTAAGGGGGATGGGGGCGCACACCTACCTGGTCCTTGTACTGCTCGGCATTGCGCCGCTCATCATCCACCTGCAGGATCACGTCCTTGAGCTTCTTCTCAGCCCGCCGCACCTGCTTGCAGGCCGCCTGGCGCTCCCTGCACCCCGGAAAAGAGCTGGTCAGTGGGAAGCCGCTGAGGGTCCCGCGGCCCTCGGGCGAGGCCCCGTCCCCTCTCCCGTCCACCCCCTGCCAACCCGCCCCGCAGGCCCATACTTGGTCTCGTTGTCCAGCTGCTCCTCGAGCTGGGCGATCTTGGCCTCCAGGGCAGTGATGGACGCCTTGTACTTGGACTTGACTGTGCCCTCCATCTCCTGCAGCTTCACCTTTAGCTCCTTGTTCTGCCTCTCCAGTTGCTGGCGTGCGTTCTCGTTCTTCTGGCCGTGGCTGCGCTCCATGTTCAGGTCGGTGTTGATCTGGTCAATCTAAGGGCGAAGAGGCAGGTCAGCCCGGAGCAGGTGAGGGGGCAAGGGCAGGGCGGGCATGCTCCTCACCACCTCCTGGGGCTTTCCCCGGGGACACACCTGGAGGTTGGCTTTCTTGAGCCGGTCATTGACCAGCTCCGTGTTGCTCTGTTCCTCCTCCAGCTCCTCCTCCAACTGTGCTATGCGGGCCTCCAGGCGCCGCTTCTCCTCCAGGGCCAGGGCGCCTTTGCCGCTGCTGTTGGCGATCTCATCCGCCAGCTCGTCCCTCTCCTGCTGGGCCTGACGCTTGGCACGCTCAGCAGCTGCCAGCTCCTCCTGGAGCTGAATCATCTCCGCCTCCATGCTCTTGAGTTTCTTCTCGTTCTCCTTGGACTGGGCCAGGATCTCCTCTCGGGAAGCCCGGGTGTCGTCCAGCTCCCGCATGTAATCCTTCATCTGGGCCTGTGGAATGAGGAGGGAGAGAACGGTGCTGGTACCATGAGCGCTCGGTTCTAGAACCAGGGCTCAGTTCTAGAGCCAGGGCCTGGTTCTAGGGCCCTGGAAGCCTTACCTGCAGTTTGCGAAGCTGCTTGATGGCCTCGTCCCGGCTCTTGTTGGCCGAGTCGATGTGGGCCTCCAAGTCCTTCAGATCCAGCTCCAGCTTCTTCCGGGCGGCCACAGCCATGGAGCGCTGCTTCCGCTCATCCTCCAGCTCAGCCTCCATCTCCCGGACCTTAAGGGGCACACAGAACAGAAGCTAAGCCTCCCCACCTTGCCAGCCAGCCTGCAGGTGCTACCCACGCTGAGCCCCAGTCACTCTGCTCTTGGGAAAAGATGCCAAGCTGGGGGAAGGAGGCCCTCTGCACTGGACTGGGCCACAAGGAACAAAAAGGCCTCAAGAGCAGGGAGCCTTTGGCAGAACCTTGAACCTGGGCCATTACAGGTGGCAACAGGGCTCTTCCCATTGAATGCAACGGGAAACAAAGCCCTGGGGACTAAGTGCCTGGTCCCAGACGCTGACCTGAGGGCCCAGATGCCAAATCTGGTGCTGGAAGGGTTGGGGGCCTCACCTGTCGGACCAGCTGCTTCTTCTTCTCCTCACTCTGCTCATCGCGACCCTGGAGATCCCGTTCAAACTGGGCCTTGAGCGCCTGCAGGTTCACCTCGAGCCGCAGCTTGGCATCCTCAGTGGCCTGGAGCTCATCTTCCAGCTCCTCCAGCTGGGTCTTCATCTCCTCCACCTGCTGCTCCAGGGCCCGTTTGGACTTCTCCAGCTCATGGACCTGTGGGCCAAGGGTGTGGCTGAGGGTCTGTGTCACTCCCCACCCTCACTTGTCCCAAAGTTTGCATACGTCTGAGCACTGTTCACTGCTGGAACTTGTGCTCAGATGGAGCGCCCTCAAATCATTGTCCCACCACAAGCTTCAAGTGCACCCTCTGCTCACAGCCTAACACAATTTGGGGGGTGGGGTGGAATGGTGGAGCTGCGGCAGTCAGACCAAAGCAGAGCCAAAGTCAGGGCCTTTAGGTTTATGACTGGAAGATAACCGATATCCAACAGAGAATATAAACAATGCAGACCTTGATTAACACTTCATTCTTGGGTGAATCAGAGGGCATTCCTGGGGGCGGAACCTTTGCCTCACACCACCCAGGGTTCAACAATCAGGGTTTGTCTGTACCTGGCTGGGTCACGGCCAGAGCCCCTGCCTCCCATCCCCGTGAGCTTGTCTGTCCCGCAGCCCAGTGACTCACACTCTTGCCAACATCGTCCTTGGAGCTCATCAGGTCCTCCATCTCGGCCCGGAACTGCTTGTTGAGGCGTTCCAGCTCGGCCTTCTGCTCGATGGCTTCCTCCAGGGCCCGGGCAAGAGACAAGGCCTTGGTCTCCTTCTCCCGCGCCTCGGCCTCGGCCCGGTCACGCTCCTCGGCATACTTGGCCGAGATGGTCTTCTCCTCCGCCAGGAGCTGAGGGATGAAAGGCTGTCAGTACCTCGCACACCACAGACGGATGGCTGTCATGGACCCCCAGAGTGCCCCCATCCCTTCCCATGGGCCGCCTCACCCACCTGGTCAAACTTCTTCTGCTTCTTCTCCAGGTTGGAGACGATCTGCCTCTGGTGATCCAGGTCGACCAGAAGGTCATCCAGCTCCTGCTGCAGCCTTGTCTTGGTCTTCTCCAGCTTGTCATAAGCTGCGGCCTTCTCCTCGTACCGCTGGCTCACCCCCTCCAGGTCCTTCTGGAGCCTCCTCTTGGCTTCCTCCACTGACTCCAGGCAGCCCACGCCATCATCCATCTTCTTCTTCATGTCAGCGACCTGTGGGCGGGAGCGCACATGTGCCCGTGGTCAGTGAGCTTGGCCACCCACACTCCGAGGCTGTTCTGCCCCACTCAGGCAACAGAGCTGGGATCACAGCCACATCACAGAGCTTGACAGGGGGACAGACTTAGTTACTCCCCCAAACAGTTCCCTCTGTCCTCAGCCAGGGAAGCTGAGTCTTTAGGATGTCCTGGTCTCTGAAGCCCAGGGGGCCAAGGGTCCTTACAATCCATACAGCCTGACTTCATGCCTAGGACTGAATCTCTTCAAGTCAATGGGGAGCCCTGAGTGGTCAGGGCTGGAAGGAGCCAGAGAGGTTGACGGCCAAGGGGACTGAGGCGGGTACTTCCCAAAAGTCATTTCTTACCAACTGGCTTCACATCTTGGTTGGCCAGTAGGGCCACTGCTGGGGGAGTTGGTGCATAAAGGGAAGCCAGTCTTTTTCTCCACGGGCAGGAAACAAAGCAACCAAACCCCACCCCATCCAAGAAGCTGGCCTTTTTGGTGACCTTTGCCCACCCTCCTCCAGCCTTGGTACCCCATACCTGAGCATGGAGGGTGGTGATCTGCTTTTCTAGGTTCCTCTTGGCCTCTTCCTCCTCCTCCAGCTGCTCCTTCAGGGTGCCCTTCTCATCCTCCGTCTGCTTCAGTTTGGTGCTCAGGCTCAGCTTCTGACGAGTCTCCTCCTGCAGGAGCTCCTATAGAAAAGGAAAGACAGGCCACAGTGGTCCCCATGCTCCCCATTCCGTGACCTAGGATTACACTGGCGGAGGCAGATCGGCACTGCAAGCTTCATAGATCTGCCCTCCAGGGTCCCATGGACTGTCAAGGTGACTTCCAGAAAATGTGATGAGGATAAGGACAGTCCCCGCCCCCTAGGTGAGAAGTGAGGTCACCAAGGGCACCTCTGAAGCCACCCACATGCCCGCACGCTCACCTGTGTGTCTTGAAGCTGAGACTCCAAAGCAGAGAAGTCTTTGGCCAGCTTGCTGGACTTGCTGTCTGACTGATTAAGGAGGCCTGTGATGTTGTCCAGCTCAACCTGCCGTGCAAGTGAAAAAGGTGCCAAAGTGGGTGCCCAGCTCAGTCACCACGCATGGGTGCCAGGAACAAAACCTCCCAAAGTTGACGCTCCCCCAAAGAGCTGCAAGTGGGTCAAAGCAAAGTGCCCACCAAAGACCATTCCCAGGGTCCTTTAACTCCTACATGTTTTGATAAAACCAGTGTGGAAATCCTCTATGCTTCCACATGCACATTTGTTACAGGGGCCTTGCTTTTATTTCCTTTCCAGGGGTGGGAGGGAGAAGAGGCACGGGAGTCCCTGCCTTGATACCCTGGGTGACTTGTCCCGGGTCAAACAGCCAGGATGTATCAGATCGGGGATTTGAGGCCAGCCTAACGCCAACCACAGTGTCACCAGCATTTACTGTGCATCTGCTCTGTTCCTGCATTGTCTCTGCCTCCAGGAGTGTGGGGGTACAGTCTGCTCGTGGCTAAGCACCCCCAAAACACAATTTAGTTTGGAGAACAGGACAATTTAGGGAATTAAGACAGCCCTCTTAAAGGCAAGAAGGGGGAGCATTCCCAGCCTGGGATCAGCCTGGCCCAGCACGTCACATAATGTAAATTGGAGCAAATGTAAAATGGAGCTGCCAGAGGTGGGGAGTGCCTTAAGTGCCAAGCATGGGCACCAGCATCTCTCTTTTCCCTGAGAGGTAACGGGAAGCCACTAATAGGCAGAAGCAGCATTAGGAACCTCCTTTCAGCAACTGTGTGGGATGGAGTGAAACGGGGGGATGATGAGGCCCTGAAATAAGGTGGTGCCAACAGGAGCATAGAAGGAGCAGGGTAGGGGAAGGGAGGGAGGGCGATACAGGACATGTTGCGAAGGTCGAACTTGGGAACTTAGGGGGTGGGCAGAGTGGTCCAGGATGACTCCAAGGCACAGCCAGTGGAGGTGGGGCATTTAGAAGAGCAGTTGGAGCTGGAGACACCCATGGGACACCAAGGTGGGGGGTAAGAAGATGGCAGCTGCAATGTGGAACAAGTCTATCTAGGAGTCACCGGCACAGAGATAATGGAAAAAGCCACAGGGGCTGAAGAGGCCTGGGAACGGGCCAGTGCTGAGAGAGTGCTTGGCAGGGCCAAAGGCTGCAGAGATGAGGACAAGGAAAGGCCTTTGGATTTAGGGAAAAGGGATGATGGTGACCTTGGGGCAGACTCAGTGTGAGGACAAGAATCAAACGGCAAGGAACAGGGATGTAGTGAGGAGGCTTTTTCCTGGATAGACACAGAACCACAGCTTGAAGGGAGGAGAGGCGGGTGAACGTGTTTGGCAGTGAGGGAGTCATGTGTTAGAGGGGGTGAGACAAGGGGCACACGGAAGAGCAGAGCAGCAGCTGGGCCACCCTAGCCTACCTGCTGGCCTAAAGCGGCAGACCCACCTGCAGCTTGGTGACCTTGTCAGCCAGCTCTGTCCGCACCCGCTCGCCCTCAGTGAGCTTCACCTGCAGCTCCTGGAGCTGCGTCTCCACCTTCTTACGCTTGTGCTCCGAGTCTCCTTTGCCCTGTAGAAGGGCCTTCACCTCGTTGGAGAGTTCTGCACGCTCGTTCTCCAGCGCCTGCTTGGCTTTCTCCAAGTTGGCTTTCACCTGGGGGTGGGGAGAAGAGTCAGGATGATGGCAGGTGCCCTGGAGGGCAGTGGGCCTGGAGCCGGTGCCCAGCCTGGGGCATGGGCAGAAATCAGGCTCACATCCCTCTGGCCCAGGAGAAAGGACGCCTTCCAAGCCATGCCTCACGAAAGGCTGACTAGGAAATGGCCAGGCAGCTCGGCCCAGAGGTGGCCCCCAGCACAGCAGACACCCTCCCATGCGTGTCCCCTGGTGCTGCCAAAGACACACATGGCACCTTCCCATACGGCCACATTGGGAAGGGAGCGAGGGGCAGTGGGAGGGAGCACTCTGCCGGCTCTGCTGCCTCCCCAGGACCCCATGTCCTTATCCGGGTTGAACCCTGCTCTGACCTCCGCTCCCCAGGCTGGCCCGAGCCCCCATACCCGTCTGGTCTGCTCCAGCTGCTCAGCCAGCTCCTCCACGGCCTGGGAGTGCTTCTGCCTCATCTCCTGGATCTGGGCTTCGTGAGTCCTTGCTTCATCATCAAGAGTCTTCTTCAGAATGGTGACTTCCTGTTCCCGCTTTGACCTGGGCAGAGAAAAGTCCATCCCTTAGCCCAGGCTGAGACAGCCTAGTGGTCTCTTTCCAGGGCAGAGAAAGGTCCATCCCTTAGCCCGGGCTGAGACAGCCTAGTTGTCTCTTTCTAGGGCAGAGAAAGGCCCGTTCCTTAGGCTGGGCTAAGGCAGCCCAGAGGGGACGCTGCTGCCCTGGACCGCCCTCCCCAGGGAGTTGTGGGACACCTGTGTGTCCCTTGGTCCCTCTGCCCCAGGGAATGCTCTGGCCTTAGCTGAGGCGAGGCCCTGTCAGAAGGGCCATGCTACGCACCTGAGCTCCTGCTGGGCAGCGGTGGAATCCAGGGTGTCCTCCAGCTCAGTTTTCAGAGCCTCCAACTCCTCACCCAGATCACGCTTCTGTTTCTCGGCCTTGTTCCGGGAAGCCCGCTCGGACTCCAGGTCCTCCTGAAGCTCAGAGATCTGTGATTCCAGCTCGCGGATTTTCTTCAGGGCCAGGTTCTTTTGGGCCGCTTCCTCCTCCACTCTGGAAGAGACCAGGACACCAGCACATCAGGGCCAGGGTACCCTGTGCTGCAGAAGCCCCCTGGGAGACCTCAATAAGGCAGCCCCAAGATGCCCCAGGGAGATGGCAAAGGTCAGTATTCGCTTCACGCTCCAAAGAAAGACCCATAATTTCAGGGTTGGGACTCTTCCTTTCCTCCATAAAGGACTAGCCTTGGTACTGCCTGACACCATCAACTCCACCCAGACCATGGAACCACCTCACACTGTTCCTTCCCCTTGACCCACTCACTCACGTTCTGGCCAACAAAACCCTAAATGTGCTCCTGTTACTTGCCCGTCTGATCCTTCAGGTCTAGAAGGGACCCCGCCTTTACCCCCTCAGCCCCCTGGATCTGTCTGCTTGATTCCCTCCCTCCTTCCTTCCTTGTCCAACTCTGAGACCCTCCCCTGCTCCTTGGTCCATTTTTCTCTCTCCCTCATAGTATTTAGGGCTGTGCTTTCTCCATTCAACTCAAGGTTCCTGGCAAGGAGGACCCGGGCCAGGTCTTACAGGTGTCCTTGCTGAAAGTACTGGTATGTATGGTGCAGGCCGGGGGATAAGGGTCCCCGGGGCTGCTTCATGCATCTGAGCCCTCACCTGGCCAGGGCGGCCTGGAGCTCCTCTTCCTTCTTGGCAAGCTGCATCTTGAGCTCTGCGATCTGGGCCTGCAGTTCCGCAATCTGGTCATTCAAGTCTGTGGAATCTCCCTCTAGCTTCCGCCGGGTCTTCTCCAGCTCCTGCCGCTGCTTCTCTTCCCTGCGCAGGCGCTCTGAGGAACAAGGAGACAGGAGCAATGGCTCATTCTGGCCATCTTTGACTGGGACCCTCCAACACTGGACCACAGGCCATGAGACTCATGGCCAATGAGGGGGGCGCCCGGCAGGCTCTGGGCCTATCTTCAGGATCCTGGGGGGCCCAGACGGGACCCTCTCTTCCTCCTCCTAACCCTCATGAAAACCACAGAGTAGCTTTGTGTGTTAGACAAGATAATATGAATGTGAAGGGCAAGAAATAACTCACACCCTGAGAGTGCTTTAACATAAGCTGCCAGGGAGGGCAAGTATCATTATTTCTAATTTACAAATGAGGAAACTAAGACCCCGATGGGTTAAGGGGTCTTAGTTAAGGGGGGAAGATGTGAAGTGGTATCTTCTGCTCTCAAATCTACACCATCGCCTCTTCTGATCACAAAAACACTCATGCTCCAGGGCCAAAGAATTCCTAGGAGGGAGGAAACCTGAACTACCAGTGAATCTTTTTAGTGACAGTGAAGTCACAGTGTAGCTTTGGGCCTCGGGAGGCCTTGTGGAGTTGGGGGAGAAGGCTGAGCTGGTGCCACACCCTCCCAAGGCCCTCCCAAGGCCCTCCCCATCCTACCTTCCAGGTCTGTGATCATGGCCTCATGCTTGTTCTTCAGCTTGGCCAGACTCTTGGACTTCTCCTCCTCTTCCGTGAGGTTGGTGGTGAACTCTGAGATCCTGTCCTCTAATAGTTTCTTCTCCTGTGAAGGGACAGATGGAGGTGTGAGCTCACCACAGAACAACCCCCCTGGTCCAAAGCCCCTGAGCCACCCTATTCTTGACCTCAGGGAATTCCTGGAGGAAAGCTGCTCAGGGAGGCCAGAGACCCGGGGGTCCATGCCTCGAAGGATGCTCCCAAGATGCTCAGCTCTCATTCTGCTGGGGGAGGAGGCTCCTGATGGCTCACCACTGAGCACACATCTCTCTGGAGTGTCCCCCAGTGCTCCTGGCTCTACCCGGCGCAGCAGCAGAACAAGGCTAAACCCTTTCACACAGCAGAAGGTGGCTGTCCTGTGCAGGCCAGCCCAGTTTGCCCCTTTGCTGTCCTGGAGATCCTCTTCTCCACCTGTGCCATTCCCACAGTGGGTCCCCAGCCCTGATCACGGTTCTCCAGCTGCACAGGCCTGCGGCTCTGCTGGCTGTAGAACCACTCCCAGCTACTGGACTAAGTTAGGCCTTAATGGTGCAATGAGTGTGGCTCTCATTGGTCTCTCTAGTACCTAGAGTTTATCTGTCTTCAGACACCATCCCTGGACTAGTCACTAGGTCTGTCCTGAGGCGATGGCCACAGCCCTCCCAGCCTGGGCCAGGCCTCCTGTGGGCTGCTCTGAGCATCCTGAGATCTACAGAACTCTCGGGCCTCCTTGACCCCTAGCACTATTAGGTCCCTGGGCAGGGCCCATGCACAGCTCCGGGCAGCTCACCTTGGCAAGTTTGCAGTTCTGGTCTTCTAGGATAATCTGATCTTCTTCAAGCTTCTTCAGCTTGGCTTCTGTGGTCACCTTCTCCAGCTGCAGCTTCTGCCTCGCACTCTCCTCTTCCTCCAACTGTTCCTCTAGTTCCTGCAAAGAGCCCCAAGACAAGGTGAAGGAAGCGCTGGCCCAGGGGCTTTGGGACAAGAGGCCCGAGGTGACAGAGCCTTCTTCTGAAGGGCAGATCATGAGAAATGGCCCCTTACGAAGGAGTCTAGATGCCCCCACCTTTACTGAATATTTCATCTAAGGTGAGATTTTGGGGTTCATGCGTTTTATTGATCTCTTTTCTCTTCCTTTTTAAAAAATCCTCCTCATGAATGACCAGGCCTTCCCTCTCAGGTCCTCCTGGCTGGGGGTCCAGCTTTGCACTCGCTTATGGCCTCTCTGGGCAAACTGCTTTCTCTCTCAGGACCTTTCCTCCTTGGTAAAACGAGGGGGAAAGTCCTTGGATGGCCTCCAAGGTCCCTCTCAGCTCTGGCACTCTGTGATCTGATGGCAGAGCCCAGGATTCAGTGACAGAATATTAACCACAATCCTAAACATCACCAGGTCCTTCTTCCCTCCTTCCAATTTCCACTTGAAGTGCCTTGAGGGCAGGGGCCCACTTCAGCTTTGCATCCTTGGCACACAGTCAGGTTCCCTCACCTGGATGTTTTGCTGCATCTTCTTTTTCTCTGTCTGCAGGTGCTGGCAGCGCTCCTCCTCCTCCTCCACTCGGGCCTCCAGGTCGTGGCAGATTTCCTCCAGCTCCTGCTTCTTGGCCGTCAGGCGGGCCCGAAGCTCCTCAGCCTCAGCACACAGTTCTGTCTCAGCCTGAAGCTGTTCCTGGAGCTGTAACTTCTCTGCCATCAACTGCCAAAGACATAGGCCTAGAGTCACTTCCAGTCATCATACAACATCCTGCCCAGAAAAGAGGCTCTCTAACATCAGCCCCTCCAACACGGGAATGGATTTAGCCCAGAATTCTTGGCTGTGAGGGAAGCCAGCCCTCCACCTGCTGAACAGCTTCCTTAAAGGAGCCCCGAAGGCCTGAATCACAGTCCACGTTGGTCTAGGGCATCAGCAAGGGGAAGCTGACCAAGAAGAAGCTTTAAGTGGTGAAGGCCAAGATGGAGCAGTCAACAATGGGACCCACTGAAGATGGGGGACCAAGAGCCAAGAAGAGCTCGCCAGGAGAATGTGAGCTTCTAGAAAAGTTATTAGAGAAAAATTTAACTGGTATAAAGAAAGCCAATGTAATTGAGATTAGAAGGGAAACAGTTTACAGGGAAAAAAATCTTTGCTGAAAGTCTCTCTTATTAAGGTCTCACATCTAAGATACAGAAGGAACTAATTTGAATTTATAAGCTTAGGAGGCATCCCCCAGCTGGGAAAATGGTCAAAGGTTATGAATGGATAGTTCCCAAGCTACCAAAAACCAAATGAATAAGCAGTCCTAACGAATTGAGAATTAAAGAAATGCAGGTGGGCAAAGAGAACGACAAAGACACATGACCAATGCAGGAAGGACACGGGGAAAACAGTTCCATTGATGTGGGGCTGGGGGCGCTGTGAACCGGTCCAGCCATTCTCAGAAGCCTGCAGGCCCAGAGTGAGGCTCTGTGGGTGGGTGCCCACCTGAGACTGCAGGGTCTCCATCTCAGTGAGTCGGTTCTCTGCGGCCAGCTGCTTCTCCTTCACTTTGACGAGCTCCTCTTCCTTGGCCATCATCTCCTCCTCCTGCCTGCTGACCTGCAGCAGGGGCTTGACCTAAAGAGACGCAAATCAGAAGAAACCAAATGACACTGGACAGACAGGCACACCCTGACATACCTGGACACAGTTCAGCCTTTGACACCAAGAAGAGGGTGATCCTATCACTATGGACACGCATGGCCCCTGTGGGTCACTGTGTAGCCAGGCAGGGGGCGAGCCCCGGGCACACAGAAGGGTGAAAAGCTGGTCACTGAGCCCACCCAAATACTGGAGGAGCCAATGAGGAAGAACGAGGGATGGTCTTAGGAAACCCCTCATGCATCTCCCAGCACCCACCACCAAGGACCTCTGAGCCTGTGCCCATACCCCCACATGCCCCGTCCACCACACCCACCTTGGTGAAGAGGCGCCACCATTGCCAGTTCCGCAGCTTCAGGTAGGCTGCGCAGTTGCGCTGGAGGACCTTCATGGCTGTAAGCTGCTGCTGTCGCTTGGCAAAGGCCCTACACAGAGGAGCACAGTGAGGCCTGCTGCCCCAGGGGCAGGCCCCTCACAGGACTCACTGGCTCCAAGCTTCCACCCTTACTGATGAAAAGGCTGAACTGGGAGCCAATGAGGGGCATGGGCAGGGCTTGTCCAGCTCTGACTCTATGGTCTAGCATCACTCCTATGTAGATATAAGGCCAGCAGACTTACAGTCACCGAGAGCCTTAATAGTGGCCATGTGGCAGCAACCCCCCCAGGAGTGGTTTGTCCCATGCTGGGAGGCCCCCTCAGCCTGCCTCTTTCCCAACCTCCCCCTCTCCCACTGTCTGGGAGGAAAGCTTTGAGTAAAAATTCCTCCCCCACTTAAGTTTTGAAACTGAACGTGGCCCCAGTGGCAGATCACATGGACCCCCACAAGAGTGAGGCCTTGCCAGTCACCATGCTAACTTACCCCCATCAGCCAGATTCCCCACATGTCCCCCCCTCACTGACAGCTGCTCTGCTTCAGCAGGCAGCTCCCTTCCCAAAGGCTGGGCACAAGAAGGGTCTGAGGACCCACCTGGGCGATGGGGAGGGAGGGAAGAGCACAGCGTCCACTTACTTTCTGGCCAGGTAGCCCCTGCAGCATGCCTGGAAGCCTATGATGACATCTGTGATCTTCAGGTCTCTCTCCTCTTCCAGGTGGGCCAGAACCCCGGCTCGGAAGAACACTTTGCTCTGGCCAATGCGGTAGAGGTTGCTGTCCAGCTCCAAGGCTTTGATCTAAACAAGAGAAGAACATGCTTTGCTCCCTAGCATGGCCAGGCTTCCAGTGGACTGGCACCCAATCCTCCTTGAATAAGCCAGGAGAGCAGGCCAAGGAACAGAGAATGGGGGGTGGGGTGCCCACAATCAAGGGGGAAAAAGATGGCAGAGATACCACTGAACTCTACTGTCCCTAGCACCTAAGGCCCCAGGATACTTCTGCCCCACAGTCAGACCATGGAAGTCCTGGTGAAGGGCCCAGAGAGGGGACAGCACAGTAGCAGCCCAAGCTATGGGCCTTCTCTCCTGTCCAGGATGCCTGGCTGGCATTCACTTATTGTAGCCCTAGCGCTGCAGGGAGGAGCCTGAAGCAAACTGGAAGTCTCTGTCTCCTCCTCCCCTCATGTCTTTCCTTTTCCGTGGCCCTTACTTACTTACTGCCCACATCCTTGACTGCTACCACTTAGTTGTCAGTCTGGCAGGGGAGAGTAGGAAGGAGAGGAGGGAGGGAGGCAGGGAGGGAGTGTTCCACTACCCACCCTGCTGCTTATGCCCAAGGTCATTTCCATGGTCACTTGACTTCCCTCTCTGTAAAATGGGGATAATTTGGTGCCCAGTCTCCCCTGCAGAACGCAGTACATACAAGGGGCTCTTGGGCATATTCCCGTTCCTTCCTCAGAGAACTGAGGGGAAGGATGTGCCCCGATCCCACAGGCAGGGCCAGAGGCAGGGTTTCAAAGACTCCATAACTGCTTCCCCTCCAATGGTGGCATGGATTCAGACCCCAGCCACTGCTCCTGGATGTCCTTGATCACCCTGGGCCCCAGGGTCCTCCTGTCAAACTAGAAGATCTCCAGAGTTCCTGCCCAGCTCTGGATCTCATGAGTGGCATTACCTACTGGACCATCACAGGTCATGCTCTGGGTGGCGCTCCCAGGAGGGTACGGAGTGGTAAATGGGTACGGTCTGACAGGCATTCTGAGCATGTTGGCCCACAGAGAGGGTGGAGGAAGGGGAAGAAGAATTAGCAGCCTGGCTTACCATCAACACACACGCCTGTTTTCCATCCATGAAGCCCTTAGGGATTGAGTTTGGAGTCAGGATCTCATATCTGAAGAAGAAAGACACATTAGCCCTGATGCTGAGAACTTTCACCCTCATTTCTAATGCACTCCACAAAAGCCAGGAAAAGCACAAGAGTCTGAGAGACAAGCGGGAAATGGAGATCATCTCGCAAACTGTAGCAAAAGAATTTTTTAAAAAAATCTTCCAGTGAAAAAAGAGAGAACCAGAAGATCTCAGGTAACAGGATATAGGGCAGATGCTTCACACGAGATTCAAGGGCTCAGGGCTGGAACGGTGAGTGACCTTCCCTATCACAGGCTGGTGACAGCATCTGTTCTCCAAGAGCTAAGCCATCAAAGAATGTGAGCAGCACGTTCTCAAAAGAATTGCCGAGTGTTCACAACCACATGCAAGAATGTTCCAAAACACCAGTGACAAGACAAATGCAGATCAAAACAACCCTGAGGCCTCACCTCACACCCTGCAAACTGGCAGAACTGACCTGCCCCCCCACCGCCAAGGCAACAGTTGATGCTGGAGGGTTTGTAGGGTTGGGAAGTGGCGATCTGGCATTATAAGAATAAAGC
This sequence comes from Trichosurus vulpecula, assembly GCF_011100635.1. Classification (NCBI taxonomy): domain Eukaryota; kingdom Metazoa; phylum Chordata; class Mammalia; order Diprotodontia; family Phalangeridae; genus Trichosurus; species Trichosurus vulpecula. The sequence continues at coordinate 294,693,251 of NC_050577.1, forward strand.
GACTGATGTCCACACTCTGAACTAGAGACTCCATCACTGGGCTTACACACCAAGAAAGCCAGTGACAAGGAAAAGGTCCCCATGTGCTTCCCAAATACTTATGGCAGCACTTTTTGGGGTAGCCAAGAACTGGAAACAAAGTAGATGCCTATCACCCGGGGAATGGTTAAACAAACTGGCACATGAGTGTAATGGAGCATGTGTGTGATGGATACGGAGAAGTCTGGGAAGATCTATATGAATTGTCCACAGGCAGCAAACAACGAAAACACCGCAATGTGAATGGGAAGAACGGACCAAAAAATAAAAAGACCACGCAGGACTGGAAGGACAGGCACTCCCAGGCCACCTGTTTGGGGATTGGGTGGGGGTGGGGGGGTCCCAAGGGGTCACATATTGCACATTTGTGGACTTTTTCATGTGTGATCAACTGAATCAATCACTTTAGCTGACTTTAAAGATTAATAAATGCTATAATGAGAAGGATAATTATGACAGTGTCAGAAAGAGAGAACCATCAATAAAACTTGTTTTTAAAGTAGTGTTGGAGGAGGGGCAGTGTTTCTACTGCTCCCAGAGATGCCAGGGAGCAAGGGTACTCAACAAGGACTACGTGACTGGGGCATCGGTGCAGTCTCAGGGGCACAGACCCAGGAGGCACTGCTATGTCTGTCTCTAAGTCCCACATATCTGGGCTGATCCTTCCAGGTATATTTATAGTTCCATAGCTTTAATTAAGAGTCACTGGGAGGAGAGGCAATGTACAAGTACCTTGCCTTTATGAGTAAAAATGGGAAAAGCACGTGTAAATCACAAGACCAAAGGGTCAGACCCTGGCTTGGCCGGGGACCCAAAAAAGGGAAATGAAGGATTGTCACCAGCAAGCCAATCTGGCTGCAGAAGTGCAGATGAGACACTGATCCAAACTGACCTCTGCCGGAACTCCTGGAACACGACCCTGTTGGGGAAGCCCTGCCGACAGATCCGGATTCCCTCCAACACGCCGTTACAGCGCAGTTGGTCCAAGACAAGATGAGGGTCTAATTTGCCAGCCTGGAAAAAGAAAAGATACGGTGATGTTTCCGTGCCAACTGAGTAAGGAAGGATCCCTTCTCAGGTTGAAAAGCTGGCAATGGGACACTCAACATGCAAGGCTCAGAAATTAAGTCACACTTGGCTGGAAGTTGCTAAGAGTCAGAAGGGATAGAACCAATAGGTTACAATCTAGCCTCTCCCAACAAGAACCAAGAGGAACCTCCAAAAGGTCTGCAGAAGATCTGGAAATGGGATTCAGGAGAAATAAAATGGCACAAAGATTCTGCCTCCTAACCAAGGTCATGTTCTTCGCTTTACCTTCTTCTCATGGTTGGGGATGATGCAGCGGACAAAGTTGGGGTTGGTGTTCCTCAGGGTGGCCATCAGCTTGGAGAGCTGCTCCTTATAGAGCTGTCCAACTGTTCGGAACATGCCCTTCCTGGTCTTGAAGGCGCCTGGCAGAGCCGTTTCAGACATGCCAGCCACCTGGTCAAGTCCAATGATGCGATCCACTGCAGAGACCATGCAAAAGGGGATTAGTGACCCACCGAGAGAGAAGCAGGTGGAGGAGCAGACACAACATCGAGCCTGAGGAAGGATCGACAGCAGGAAGAGCAAGGCCTTTTTTGCTTTATCTCTACACGATCTTCCAGACCAGTTGTAAATTCTTGTAACCCTGGTTTTTGGGCAAAAAGCCCAAGAAGGTGATCACCAGTCTTCATCCTCTTCCAGATTAATTTATTCTAACTGGTATAAAGGGCACTCTAATATTCTCTTCTAATCTCTTTAGAAGTTCCTCTTCCGAACAGGGACTTAGGCTAGAATCAAGGAAACCTCACTAACCCAGGCCCAAATTTTTGAGAGTCTGACTGTGATGACTGAGTTGTATGCTCAAAAATGGCTCACAGCACATAAATGAAACCCTCCAAAGATGTATTACTCATGACCTACAGAGAAGACCTTTAGCCTACTCATCAGCACTCCCAGTTTTAAGAAGCTATTTTAAACCATGAGTTGAAGCAGGACTGGATTGAAGACATTGGGCTGGGAGGTTGGCCCCCATCTGCCAATGGCTGTTATCCTCAAGGGGCCTGGTCTACTCTGCTTTGGGCACGGCCATGATAAACCTAAATCAGAAAATAGGTGACAGTAACTGGAGCTCTTGAGAAGTAAGGTATGGGAGAGACCCACATGGAGGAGGATGGTTAGTGATTCTCCAACTTCTCCAAAGTCTTCAAGAACCTCAGCAGAGGCTCTGTGCCTCCAGGAATCCCTAGGTCATCAGCTGCAAAATGAACCACTTTTCTCCAAAAGGAAGCAGTGGCTCTGCCAACAGAAAGCAAGCAGTAGCTACAAATCGGGTTGGGGTGCTCAAGTGGACAATGCTCCACTGCCAGTTGGTGACGATATCCTTACGGTCTCTGTGTAGATGCCATAAGCATTGGCTGAGGCTGGTACTGATAGACCACCTAACTAAAGCAGGTGGGAATCCTGACCTCAGAGACTTAAGGGAGCACATTCCAAGTGGCTCACCAAGGCTTCTTGGGGTTGACTCCCAGTCTGCCAACCAGAGCTAAGGGAGGGCTCAGAGCCACATCCCTAATAATGCTTGAGGTTTATCCCACAGGCACCCCTCCTCCCCACCTCAGGCTGCTGTGTCTGCTGACATCCAAGCAATACAACTGCTGCTGTCCTTGCTAACGGGGGTTTGGGAACAGTTTCACTGCATGGACTCCACAAGCATCTAAACTCAGCATCTATTTGACTGAGGAATAGAGCACGGAGGGATTAGCTTTCCCCCAGTCTAAGGGGTGTTTAAGGGAAGGTGGGAAGGGCCAAAAGGAGCAGAGGACTCCAATGGAATGTCCTGCATTCCATTCCTTGGGTGGCTCTAGAATGCATCTCACACACACACACACACACACACACACACACACACACACACACACACACAGCAGAACACTTGGGCGGCCCAGTCACCTGGTTCTAGATGAAGAATAGGAAAGTGTTGATAGAAATAAGCTCTCTGAGTGTTCTGCACCTCTGGAACACAGACATTAAAGCAAAACCCAAGACAAAGAAAAGGAAAAACCAACAACAAAATTAAGAGACACTTGAAAAATGTACCTGCTATGAGAACAGCAAAAGGAAACTTAGTAAAAACCCCCAGAAGGGCTTTTTGAAAGGAGCACCACCCTCTTGAAAATCCCCACATTTAAAGAGAGGCACAGCCAAACACAGAGAAAAGGATGGGGCAGGGGAGGATCTGGCCTGAGGGTTCTATGCAGATATGGCTGAGAGCTGAAGAGGGATTAGCTCAATCTAAGGAGACCTCTCTCTCCCTTGCACAGAAGCAACATGGAAAGCTACCTGGAAAAGTCAAGTTACAAAAAGGTGTGGAGGGTGGGGGTAGAGAGGCTGAACAGCAAACTTCTTTTGGGGGCTCTGCCTGCAAAGAGAGCGTAGACCAGACCTCACAGAAACAACAGATCCAGAGGGTTAAGGGCATACCATCTTTCCACAGCTCAGAAACAAATTTATCTGAGGACTGATGGAGAAGTGTGGCGATGTTATCATTCAGGGGATCCATGTTCTTCATCAGCCATTCATCAGCTTTATAATCAACCTGAAAAAGGAAAGGTCCTTAGCCATTACAAGAACAGGGCAGTCTGGGGATGGGTGCGACCAGGCCAGAAGGGCCCTGTGTGTGCTCAGGGCAAGGCTGGTCTGCAGAGGTTAGAAATGAGCACATGTCCAAGAGAGCTTAACCTTTAGGAACCTCTATGTGATCAAGTCTATGTGAAAGGAAGGGGTTTATCCCATAAAGATGCCCATACCAAAATACCTGGGGAAAATATTCCCCATGGAGGCAGTTTCTTAGGACATGCATAAATGGTAAGATTTAGTCCTGATAGATGGATCTTCTCAAATAAGGTATGACTGGGCAGAACTCAGGAGGCATCATATACCAGTCAAGTAAGCTTGGACCCAGCCCCAGGGCCCTTCACGAAGCCTGCTGCCAGAGGCTAACCACCTCGGACCTCCCCATGTCTCTCCACAGCCCTCCAGAGACTGAGCCAGGCTGCTCCTTACCTTGCCAGCATAGTGAATGATGCAAAAGTCAGCTTTGTCTTTCAGCTGCTTGGGCTTCTGGAATTTTGGGTGAGTGCCCTGCTCCTGCACCACTTTCTCTACAAAGCTTTTGTCTGTGGCTTTGGGGAACCAACATTCTTCATCTAAAAGGGCCAAAATGCCAGGTGGGCCCGCCTGGAGGGAGCACAGAGAACAGGACAAAGGAGTCAGGCTCTGAGGGGGAGAAGCCAGCTGTCCACACCACACTTAAACTTGGTCTTACACCATAAATCCTCAGCCACCTGAAGCCTTGAAAACGACGGAATCTTGATTTGACTGAGAATCAGAAGGTTCCATTAATGAAAAAATAAATTTCCTAAACGATCCAAGTTAATTCATGTTCTACTAAAGGACAAAAAATGAGGGTATATGCTCCAGATCAGAACGACCCCACTCAATACTCCAGGAGAGGATGCAAAACCAGCTTATACATATATTAACCAGGAATTTAAGGCTCATTCAACCCTAGAGGTGGGGGTGCAATAGACAGAACCCTAGCCTGGAGTCATGGGACCTGGTGCAAATGCCAGACCTCAGACATTTACTCAGAGAGAAGCGACTCAACTTCTAAGAGGGCCAGTTGGCTCATCTGCAAAGAACGGCCACCACTGGTCATCAAAAACTTGTTTGGTACCCACGAGTGGGAACAGGAAGCTTTCCAAATCTAAGAGCTCACGATCAGGATCCCCTTAATAAAATGAGTTGTTCCGTAGAACTTGGACTCAGTCAAGAAGTTGCACCCAAGGACCTAGAGGTCCACACGTGGCCTGGAGGCTGCAGGTTCCCCAACCCTGATTTAAACTGTCAAGGAAGGTCTTTTCATTTGAAATTGGTGGAGATTTCTTGTTTACAAGAGGGTTACAAAGAGAGCACACCAATCACGGGGAGAAATCAGTTGCATCGGGCTTTGCACTGGAGTTTGACCATACTTAAGCTTGCTACATTTCATGCACAAAGATAGCAGGAGCAGAGTTCTGCTTGGACCAAAGCATTCACACTCTCCCCCTGGCTGTAAATCCACACCCAGGCCACACCCAGTTGGTCTCTATGCAGACTGGGACAAAACCCTAGACTTTGGCCCCCGGCTCAGACTTCTCATTTCTAAAGATGAGCTGCTCAGCCTTTGGTCTGGGATCAGACAATGAGGACCCTCCTGCTGAGGTGTGGTGCTTTCTCCTCTGATGGCCACAGCTCTGCAAGTGACAGTGGAGCAAGTTACACTCCTCCTAAACTACTGAACTGGCCTCATAGCACATGAGCTGCAGATCTCCTGGGCTCTCCCCCAGGGCCATGTGAAGGCTCCTCAGAGATGACCAAGCAATCTGCGCCAGCAGCTCATCTGGAACTAAGAGCGACAGCACAGAGGGCCAAGGCTGCACTCACAGGCTTCTCAATGAGGTCGATGCAGGGCTGCAGATCCAGACCAAAGTCAATGAAGTTCCACTCGATGCCCTCTCGCTGGTACTCCTCCTGCTCCAGGATGAACATGGTGTGGTTGAAGAGCTGCTGAAGCTTCTCATTGGTGTAGTTGATGCAGAGCTGCTCGAACGAGTTCAGCTACAAAGAGGCCAATGAGGAGTGGGTGAGGCCAGGCACTTACTGGAAGGTCTGACCATCCCCTGCCCCCAGGAATGAGGCCAGTGGGGTCAGTATGGCCCAGACAGGCCAACCAAGCCCTGCGCCCCAGGAATAAGGCTGATGGGCTGGGTGAGGATTGATCTCTCCCCAGCCTACTGGCTAGGCCCAATTACTGCTGAGACTGGGCACAGCAGAACCTCAGACTTTGGTGGAGCGGGGGTTCCAGCCAACATACAAACTACAAGATGGCCAGGGATCCTGGGGGTCCACAAACAGCAGCCACTCAGCCTACAATGACAATGGGGAAAGGCTCACATCAAAGATCTCAAAGCCAGCAATGTCCAGGATGCCAATGAAGGAGGCTCCCTGCCTCTTCGTCTTGTCCAGGGCCTTGTTGATGCGCATCACGAGCCAGCGGAACATCCGCTCATACGTAGCTTTAGCCAAAGCCTCAATGGCAAAGTCAGCCTGTAAGGGAAGGGAAGTGGGGAAAAGTCCACTGAATAAAGTGCTTCCCTGGCAGACTTGGCTCCAACCATCATGAACCCAACAGCACACCTGGAGAAGTTGTGTGTGTGTGTGTGTGTGTGTGTGTGTGTGTGTGTGTGTGTGTGTGTGTGTTTGTGTGCGTGTGTTCCCTCTTGTCTGATCTCCCTGGTGACCCAACGGAAGACCCTCCAGTCTTGCTCCTCTCACAATTATAGTAATGTCACCAGTAAAACTAAGCGAGAGAAATCAAACCTGGTAAGGAATCTCAGCATCCCAGAGCAGGAATGAATAGCTTACAGGACAGTGTGGTGCAGTGGGTAGAAAGCCAATTCAGACACACATAGTTAGCTTAAAGGGATGGGCCATCATGACCCCCTCTCCTTCCCCACCCCATGAGAAAACAGCTCTGCCTTCCTCAGAAAAGCCCCTCCTCTAGGGAAGGCCCCGCATCGGGGACGTGAGACAATGCATCTGTTTTTCAGACTTTTTCAATGTACTGATCAGTTAGGCTGATTTTTTATTTTAAAAAAGAATTATTTGTGAGCCTCTCTGAGACCAGGAATGGGACTTGTGGCAGGGGTAGCGGTAAAAACAAAAGACATCAATAAAAATAGAATGTTTCTAAAAGGATGCAGTCAATAAGTCTGTCACAAGACAGGCGGTGTGGACTGAAGGACACACCTGTTCTTTGGTCTGGGCTTTCTGGACATAATCCCGTCCAACCTTGATCCGAGGCGTGAGGATCCCTCGAGTGAAATCAGTCACATTGATACCCAGCAAGTGGGAAACTTTTTGGGCAGCTGTAGGCATTCAGGCACCAGGATCAGGTCAAGAAGAGAGAAAAAGTCAGACCATCAGGAAGAGACCATGTACCTCCAGGTCCCTCAGCAGCATTTCTCAGATCAGAGGGTCCCTGCCCAGCAGTGCCCACCCACCCACTGGGCCACAAGGCCTCCAGCAGGAAAGGCCCCATCACAACCACTTTGCTCCTCTGAAAACCAGAGAGATTCAGAGAGACTGTTCCTTTGGGTGTTGATCCTAAAATTCTGTATGAAATAGAAAAGGTGTATCTAAGCTAAAGAGGAGGGACTTCACCCAGTGTTAGAGGTCTCCCTGCCCTCTCTACCACAGGCCTACCCAGGCCAGCCTACAGCTGGGACAGTGAGGCTCACACCCACTAGGCACAGCCTGTCTCCCTGGCTATACCCTTTCCCTGATGAGCTTAAATGCCAACAGGCTTTGAACTAGATGGAGTTAGAGGCCCAGAGGCTCAGTAGGCTCTCTTACCCACTATGCCAATGCCCTCTAGGCCCTAAATCCCCCTTGCCCCATGCCCCCTAGGTACCCTAAGGACTCTGCCACTCCTGCCATTCTAGTCTGGGTTCTCCATGTGTGGTCTCTGCCAATCACATGGAGCTTCTGAAGAGCAAGGACTACGTCCCTTTTTCTATTTGTAGTCTTTGTGTTTAGGACACTTTTCCCTCCAAGTTAAATCCAATAAAGATTCTGCTCCTCAGCTAGCTGGAGGCAGGCAGGACAGTAAACGGGCTGCACTATGGTGGGATGATTGTTCTAGCATCCCCCAAGTGGCCCTGTACCTGTATTGTCCGGCATAGAGGCCTGGTCAGTGTTGCGTTCCTTCTTGAAGGCAATATTGCCGAGCTGAAGGACTCCCGAGATCACTTTCAGCAAGCCTGTGGAGAGGGACACAAAGGCCAAATGAGCTGCCATGATCACCAGAGCATGGAGTGGTCAAGCCAGCCCTGGATTCCTCTTCACTGCCATGGCTATCAGGGCACATATAGATAGATGAGTGGGTGGATGACCCGCCACCCCCCACCATCCTGCTCTCTCTACCTCTCCCCTTGCTTGGGTGCTGCACCTCCCCCAGGAAGCCGACCCTCCAGGCCAAATGATCTCCCTCTTCTTCAGATTTCACAACCACATGTCTGTCTATGTGCCCTGCCCTTAAAACAGGAGTCCTCTTCTCCGAGGAGGCTGTGCCCATGTCTCCCCTGTCTAACTGCTGGGCAGCTGGAGCAGACAGAAAGGTTGTTTTCGTTTAAAATCTTTCCACTGAATAGAAGCAGAACCAAATTAGCTCCCTTCTCATCCAGCCTTAACTGAAGAGCACTGGAGAATCGAGGTTCCAAAGCCAGTCAGAGACAGAAGGGTCCTCCTCTGAGCCAGACTGAGACTGTCTGATGCACCCCAAAGTCTGTACTCCCTGACATTTCAATAAGCCAAGATTTGGGCACAAAGTTCTCTCTAAGCATAAAAGTGAATGTTTCCCATCCTGAATTCAGTTGCTGAGTACATCAGTGGCCCAGGGATCCTCCTTTCTGTTCAACTTTGAAAAAGAGAACAAATTCTCCAGTTTCCTCAAAAGACAATCTCTAGGGAGGTAGGTAGTAGTTGGAACAGAGCCATGGACTACAGTGACATTTACAAAACAAGAGTGGAGGTGGGAGGAGAGGGGAAGGAAGAAGAATGTCCTACCACGTGGGTCCCCTGCCTCGCCTTTCCCTGCTGATGCTGCTGTAAGACGTGAACAATGGCAATAAGCCAGGCCCATTTCTTCCTTGATTTCCACCCCTTAAAAGACCCCGTCCCTTGTCCCCACCGCAGCCGTACCCATCTGCTCCTCCTCAGGAATACTCATGATCCTCATGGCTTCCATGGTCTCCTGGAACATATCCTTGTCCTGTTGGCCAGGGATGGTGACATGCCCGTTGGACAGGAAACGATACTTGTTGTAAGGCTCCAACAGCAGGTCGGCTGCAAAGACAAAAATATGTGAATCCCACAGGGCCGTGGATCAGAAGCTGCAAGGGGTGATGCTGGAGATCGCCTCATCCGAGCCTTCACTTCATCAAGGAGGGAGAGGCAGAGTTAGGCCATGGAGCCTAGAAGCGAGTCTCTCTTCAGTTGGTGAGGGTCCCATCTTCACAAGGGGTTCAGAGACTCGTCTCAGTTCTGCTAATTCCCACACATACTACGAGCACAGTGCTTGGCACACAGCAAGTACTATATGAATGTGAGTTATTATGGCACTAGCCTATGAACAAATATAGACCCAGAAACTGAGGACAAGTCCCTGAGACAACAAAAGGAAAGACACAGGAGTGACTGCCTAACTGCCAGGGTCAATGAAGAAGGGAGGCTTGGAGCCAAGCTGAGACAAGCCACAGCCCAAGATAACACTTGACAAATTCCAGCTTGTGTGGGGATCTCACCCACCATTTTACATACATGTTACGAACAGACAGTTTTAGCATTAATAAATATGCACTTCTGAAAACACTAAAGTGATCCCTGGGTTGGCCTTGGTGGCTGCCTCTCCTGCCTTCACTGGTTCCTCGAGCTACTCACAAGGTCTAGACTCTTTGTATCTCTCAATAACTCACTCTTTAAGTGTTCTCCTGCCCCAGACAGCAGATAGTAGAAGATGTGGAAGGTCCGTTCCTCCTTGGCTTGACGGATAGCCCGTGATTTCTCCAAAAGATCTTTGAAAATGTCAAGGAACTATTGCGGGTAAGATGCAATGGAAAGGGAAGAAACACTCTCTCCAGAAAGACCTAGAACTTCTCATCAGGCAAAAAGTTATGTAGAAAAGTCAAAACAAACCATCTGGATCCAATCTTGAAAGGTCTGATAGGTCTTCGTGTTTACTTCACAGCAATATCTTGAATAATTTAAGGGGTCAGGCACAAAAAAGAATTATGGGATTATAATGCCCTTAGTGGAGGAGGGAAAGAGTTTCAAAATAACCCTCATTAGAGTTCTGAAACCAATACGGCGGCCAAACCTGAGGTTAGCTTGTAGCTAGCACAAATAGGAAATGCTTTACTGCAATGAAGAAGCTAACTGAAAAGGCCATGATCCTTACTCTATTGGGCTCCTTTAAAGAGACAACTATGCAGTTACCCCTTCCACGTGGCAGGGGTTAGGAGCATGGCACCCCAGCAATCTGGAAAATCCATGTTAAATTTTTTGGCCCTCCCTTTGTACCAGAGAAGAAGTCTGAATTTTTTCTTTTTCTTTTTCTTTCATCAGATGTTTACAATACCTTCCTGTAAAATTTGGGTTAAGAATTTGGTCAAAGGTTACATGCAAGTCAACATTAAGTTAAAATAATAGGCATCCGCTGGCTTTCACATTCTTTTCGCAGACTTTACCTTTTTAACTTTAAAAAAGAAACTGTGTATTTTTATGGTAGTAAAACATAAAATATGTTCATAGCATACAATTCTATACGTGTTTTATGCACTTCTGAGTTTCTAAACCTTTCCTCTGTCATCCGCAGGCCTTCACATTTCGTCTGTGACTTCCACAAAATTCCCCCCAAATCCCCATTTAACTTCTTATGTCACCTGTGATACAGCAAAATTGCAATGGGGAAAAGTCATGATGGTGAAACCCAACCAAAACATGCAGAGACAAAGCCAAGAAAAAGAACAATGTTCCTCATCGATGTTGGTGAAGAGTTTGATAAAAGCCTCGATTCAGTGATTTGGCTAGGATCCCAACCCCCAAGCAGAGACACCCCCTGGAATAGAGAAGCTGCCATCAACAGCAAAGCCCTGTCCTGAACCCTGAGTCAATCCAGGCCTGCTCTTCCCCTTCCACCTTAGAGAACCCGTGAACAAGTCGGCAGCAAGGATACAAGTCTCGATGTTGGCTCCCACAATGTAGCCATTGACATCAAAGTTGATTCGAATGAACTTGCCCTGTGGAGAGAGAAAAAGAGAGATCAGAGAGGTGGACTCATGTTCCTGTGCTCTGGTCACCTCACCCTAGCTGGAAGAGTCACTCATGTACTAGGCCCAGCTCATGTGCCGGCACTTCTATCCCTCTGCAGCTGGCACTAAGGTCATAGTAAGGGCCATTTCACCTGGCTCCTCAGACATGGGTCAAGTTCCTCCATGCCCTGCCCTTGCTGGCCTTTCTGCCATCTCCTCTGGGAAATGAGTTCTATGTGGACATAAGAGGGCAGCAGACCTAGTCCAGTCTATCAGGGAGGTGGGGCTAAGTATTAGAACTACACTTAATAGGTATTACAGCAGGACAATTCTCCCCTCCCAGAAGGATTCAATCTAAAAGCACCGAAAGACTGGGACTTTTGACTGAATAGAAAAGAATAGACATAGCTGGTTCCAACAAACTAAGCTATCTCCCATGGTCCTATACTAAGTCTGGGAGGGAGAGACAAGGCAGGGCAAAACCAGCTACTGCCCCCAAGAAGCTCACCTTCCAAAATACATACACACAAGATCTAGACAGAGAAGAGGGCAAGTAGCCGAGGCAGGAGTGGGGCTAGGGCTGGGGGAGGAGGACTCACGAATCGGGAGGAGTTGTCATTCTTCACAGTCTTGGCATTCCCGAAGGCCTCCAGGATGGGGTTGGCCTGTAGCAGCTGCCGCTCCAGTTCACCCTGGGAAGCAATCCAAAGTAACAGTGATGCTCAGTGACAAGTCTTGGTCAATAAGCCCATCGGAACCAGGCAAATCAACAGCACAGCCTTCTCATCGGCTTGCCTTCTACAGCCTGTGCAAGCACCAACAGCCCCTGGTCTTCCTGGGAGGCGGGAGCCCTGGCCCTACAAGGATAGTCGTACCACCAGGGACATTCACAGGAGCATGTGGGCAGAAAGGTTGCTGGACGTCCCCTAGAACAATCGACTCATTGGAAAGATGAGGAAACTGAGGCCGGGAAGGGGAGCCTTGGTCAAGCCTGGTGCCAGTCCTGGCTGGCCCTCTCTGGGCCCATCATGGGGCAGCCCCCTTCTAGTCCTCATGTCCCTGCTGGGGGCCTTGGCTCATCACTAAACCTCAGACCAAGTTTCTTCACTTCCACACTGGAGATGGCGCTGATGGCATCTCTTCCTGTCCTAACAGTCAGTGTCTGTAGTGCTAGAGAAACGGGAGGGGCCAGGGTGGGAATCTAGGAGGAAAACTCTAGTCCAGAGAGTTTTTCGTGACTTGCCCCCAAGATCGTCCAGGTGGGCACCCTCCAAGCCAGCCTGTGCTCTGTCTCCTGGCAGGCAAGTCCTATACATATGACCCACAGGACCCTAGTCGGCATCGACAACAGCCATTTGTAATGGATTTCCCCCCCACCATGACCAAGAATGCTAGTTAGAGGTGACAGCATTCCCATCATCCCCATCTCAGAGATCAGAAACCTGGGCTGGGATACAGACACCACCTCTAGGGTTGCCTGTGTCTTCACAACAACTCAGTAAGGCAGGCAGACCAGCAGGCCAGGCACTATTCCCACTTTACAGTTATGTGCTCACAGACCTCTTTGCCTCTAGTCCAGGGCTCTGCCACCTCTGACTGCCTGAGGGCTGGCCATTGGCCGACTCATCTAGAATGAGATAATTGATGATGAGTGAGCAGGCAGCCTCGGTTCCCCTTCCTGCCACCTCCTACTGGGTAGGGAGACCTGTGTGAGCCAGCCTGTGCTCATTTAGAAGGGACAGACCAAGCCCAAGCTCATCACAGAAAACAGAACCAGAAGGATTTGGGCCTTGAGTTCACAGAACCAGATTATCCTGACTCCATGCAGCCTTCTAGCACACGGGACCCAAACAGCAGGGCAGCAAGCCCACTTAAAGGGACTGGCCCCTCCTAACAAGGTGGCCAGGTGGCCAGGCCTTCTACAAATAGCAGACAATGTGGATGAGCAGTTAATGCCTTTCCTATGAAGGACCCACCAACAAGCCAGACCACAGAGCATACAAATGAGAGGAACACGCCTACACAGAGGTTTTTGACACCAGCAGACACCCAGCTACCAGGCTTCCCACTCACTAGCACCATTGAAGGGGGGCTGGCCTGGAAAGGCTGGCTGCCACAGCCTTTGGGAGCAGTCTGGGAGGAGGCCTGTTTTCCACCCATTAGCTCTTCCTTTAAAGCCACATGTCTAGCTGTTCCCCAGATAAGTCGCCTCACTCTCCTTTTCCTGCTGAGGAAAGGTGGGCTCTGGGAGCCTCTGCCCACCCTGGCCAGCTGGGCCTTCTGCCTGCAGAGAGGAGGCTCCAAGGTCCATATCTAGGACCATGAGGAGTGACCATGGAATGAAGGAAAGGCAGCTGAGTACAACCAAGAGGTCCCACTCTCAGGGCAGAACGAAGGCCCCACTGAAGAGCAGGACAACTAATTGGTGGGTTTGCTTTTTTTTTTAATCTAATTAACCATGCTGGAGATTTTAAAATGCAATTAACTATACATAACATACAATTATGAGCTCTTTTTAATATACGTTCACAGCTTCTAGAAAGACCTAACATGTGCCTGGGTGATGGATTATGGTGGGAGTAGAGGCTGGCACAACCACGAGGCCATTACAGGAAAGCCAAGGTGAGCGGCTCTGCCGAATGAGGCCTTCCCCATGGCCATGGTCAAGCCTTCTGCCACATGTCCCTCTCCAGAGAAAGGCACAAGACAAAGTCCTGCTTGGGCCCCTGGGGTCGGGGCAGCTCCTTGCAGACAGAAAGGATTTGGGCCTTGGGTTCACAGAAGATAGCTAACACAGATTAGATGGATAGACAGACAGATAGATAGACAGACAGAAAGACAGACAGATAGATATAGATAGACAGATCAATCCATCAATACAGATGGATAGATCTTTCCTTATAAAGACTACATGAGTCACTGGCTTGAATAGTGGGTCTAACCAAAGAACAAGGCACTCAGTAAGGGACAGTGGGGCTCGAAGGCCCGGACAGTATCTAGACTGTGTCCCAAGCCCAATGAAAGGGATGCCCCAAAATTTCCACTTTCTTTCTCCTCCAGGAAGCTTTCCTGGATTACTCCAAACCACACAAATTGCTCCCAACTGGGGCCTCCTCTGCATTCCCATCTGGCAGCAGTCTATGTGTGGCCAAACCCAAAAGGCAAGAAGTGTCCACCCCACTAGATAGGGGACACTAAGATTCAAGAAATACTTTATTTCACTGGAACAAGAAATCTTTTTTTAAAAAGCATAGTTGGAGAGCCAAGCCCCAACCTCACGGCTGTTTTAAAAATAAACCTCCTAAAAGTGAGGAACGGAAAATAAAAGAGGGGTGGGAAAGAGAGAAAAAAGAAACTTTATGAGTTTCTAAATATAACCACTAACGCCCCATGGAAAAAACAGAGTCGTGCAGGGTTTGGCACCTAGAAGGTTCCACTTGGTTCAATTCCAGAAGTCTGTTCTCATTAAGACATTAGAGTGTCCACACCCCAGGTCTACATGCAAAGACACTTCCCCCCCCCACCCCACTTATGGATATGCTGCACACATTCCGCCAAGATGTCCAGGTACCAAAAGTAACCCAGTACACCAGGAAAGCTACCGAAGATACCACTGGCATCGGTGGTTTATAACGAAGCTCAGAAACGTGGGTGCACGTGAAAGAGAGAGAGACACACTGTCATGCTTAAGACTGACTGCCAGCCCCCAACCAGAGGAAGACTTCCCTGTAGGCTTGCCTGGCAGCCACAGTGACCTCCAGGCAGGGGGCAGGTCCTGTCCACATCTGGCTTGCACCAGAGTGGGAGAGGATGCTACCGGTGACTTCCACACGATCCCACTGAGGTCTGGTCCCAGAATCAGGACACTTCAGGCACACTATGCTAGACCAAGTTTCAGGTCAAGGAGCCTGAAGCATGGCTCACCAAGTCTGGGTGATGAGGCCCTGGGACCAATTAGCAGTAATTGCTCCGGAGCACAAAAGCAGGTCCCTATGAATCACAAATCTCCAGCCTTAGACCTCCCCTCCAAACAGTGAGCAGGGTCTATGAGAATCATTCTAGCTGCAAGTGATATGGTGTGGAGTGAAAAGCTGATTGGGGGGAAAAAATCAGGACACACGGATGGGAGAACACGCATTCCTGGTGCAAAACGTGCAGTAAACGTGCGGCTCACCTAGAGAGGACACGACTGATGAGTTCGACCATAATCCATCAAAGAAGGGGGAAAAATGCACGTAAGACAACTGTCGGTGGCCTCATTTCCTGGGGGGACAGCCCCCACTGGCATTAGCACAGGACTCTGAAGCACGTGTGTGGAACCGACACCAGCTCAGCACCCCCAGCCTGACACAGGGGACTGCCAGCTCTTCCACTCACGAGGGACTCCCCCACCAGAGCACACACAATTATCTCTGAGCTGCTGTGGCCACAACTAAACCAAAACACCTCCACTCCCACTCCCAACCCACCTCACTCCCCACCCCGCCCCACATCCTGTGGCCACCCTGGGGATGAATGCCCCGCACCTCAGGTCAACAGGCATATACTGCCAAGGCCTGAACTACACTGGCAAAGCCTTCAAAATCCTCAGGCCTTTTTGATATCTTCACTTTACTAAATTTTCTTTTTATTTAACTGTTAGAAGGGGTGATCCTCCAGAAGAGGAAGGCAGGGAAGATTACAGGGAAATATAAAACCAAAAGGCAGCAATAAAATTTGTTTCCTTTAAACCAAGAGCCAGAGCCAGGCCCAGGCTATGAGGAAGCACTCCCTGGGCCAGGCTTTCAGTAAGAATGGCTTCACATACAATCTAGCAGTTTCTCCAAAAGGGCTCCCTACTGACACGACCGGCTCGGGCCTTTACTAATGGCATCTCAGTGGAGGCGTCAGGAGCCCAAAGGTCTCGGGAAGACTCTGGGACCAGCCAGTGTCAGTGACAATGGCAGTTTACCCACCCACCTTCTTCATTTCCTGAGATCAGTAACCCAGCATAAACCACAAGCTGCTTCAGTCCCTCCCTGATCACCTGACCAAGATGAACCAAAGGAAAGCAAGAGAGGGGACTCACCTGGTCTTTTTTGCTCTTGTGTGAAGAAGCCACATAAGCCAGATACTGAATGACCTTCTTGGTGTTTTCAGTCTTTCCAGCTCCTGATTCCCCCCTGACAAAGAGATCCAAGGAAGGGCTAAAGTGTGCGGAGGACACTCCTGAAGGGCTTCCCTTCCCCAGTTCTTCATGGCTACAGCGATCGTTAGGTCCACCCTGGGGCTCCCTCCTGCCACACTGATGGTCTGAGTGATAGACTTGGACTTTCCTCTATTGATTTCCTTAGTATGGCTTCTCACTCCCTTCCTAAGAAGTCTACCTCGTCTCTGCCAATAGTTCTGCTACCATGACATTTTGAGGCCAATCCCAGCCGACCAAGATTCTTGGACTTCCTTTATCTCTCCCCCTCTTTGACCCTTCTCTTTCCCTGCTCATCCCCAGTCATGGCGCAGAGTACCAGCTCCTCCTCTCCCCTCCAAACTCTTCTCTGGACTAAGCTGCTTTTGCGGGGTCCTTTGTCCCTTCCCCTCTGGCCCATTCGGAATTCTGTCCTGAGCCTATATCATCTTTATTCTGGTCTTTCAGGAGAGCAGAGCTTCCCAGGGAAGGAGCTTCTGAAATACCAACATGAGCTAAGCACTCCCCCTCTATGAGACATCTATATTGTGGCATTTGCAGATCTTATCCCATCTTCTCTATCTTCTGTTGTCTCCCCCTTAAACCAATCAGTCCAGCAGCAGAGTCATGGCGGTCACTTGGTATCCCAAGTCTTAAGGCCCAGACCTTACTATGATCATGACTCCTCTCCTCAGGTCACATCATCCCATATACTGGGTATGTATGTCATGGCCCTCCAGCCCCCAACCTCCAATCTCCCCGTAATCCCCCCAGCCATTCTCTGTTCCGACTGCTTAGAGACTCATAAATCTCCTTTCCTGGCCTAGGAAGCTTTCCCTTTTTACCCTGGTTCAACAGCCATGGGAGTGCAATCCCCCTAATGACCAGATTGCTAGCTCTAGCCAAACATTGCTTTGTGGAATCCCTGCTTAGAGAGTTTCCCATGGTCCTCAGGAGGCCTGGCAGAAGTGAATTTGTGTCCACAGCTTAGCCAGGTCACTTGGCAGCTTTCATATCCAAATGGTTTAGGAATGAATTGCAGGCAGCTGCTGGGGGGCGGGGGGGGGGGGGGGTCAAAGGGACTTAAACTTGTTTAAGTTCTTTCAAATTTTTACTTGGACTAAAATCAAAATGTTTTAGACCATTATTAACTCTTTCAGTAGGAGAAGGATTGCTTTCCTCTTGGGAGGGAGTGGCGCTGTGACTTGGGGAGCCAGAAATTACTCATAGCCAGGTAAAGCAGACTTCGTTCTGGAGCTGAAAGCATCTTCTTGCAGCTCCTTAGGGAAAGGTAAATAAATCTCTCACTATGAGATAAGGGCCATCCCCATAGTGGAGTCAGTTGGCACTGACTGGAACAAGAAGCCATGCCCTGCTACTTAGAAAAAGGAACCTGGGAATCAAAAACATTCTGGAAGGGAGATAAATTCTTCATATGACACACAATCTATCCCTTCTCAAATACAGGAACAGGCCAGGGAAGAAAACACAGAACATGGCATCAAGACATTTTTAAAAAAAGCCAAAAGCCCACTTACGTGCACAGAATGGATTGGTCTTCTCGATCTGAAACAAAGGAAACAGGGGTGAGACAGATCACAATGAGTTTCCGCTCCTCACAAAAGCCCTTTGTTCAGCCCAAACATGAAACACAAGCAGGCTCTAAGGGCTCCTTAGCCAGCGTGGCCACACATCCCTGTGGGGAGGGCCCTCCAGGGTGGCGATGACTTCCCAAGTGGCAGGCCTGAGCTAAGTGATGGCCAAGAAGAGAGGAACAGTGCATGTTTCTAGTACCTTTGGATACATTACCCTACTGTGGGGCCTAGAATTTCCCTCCAATCCTGCCTTATAAGTAAGAGAAACCTAGAGGAAATACAGTGAGGGCTGCAGCCACAGACCTAAAACGAACATTTACATTCTTCCTTATCAAAGGACCTGCCCCAGGCCTTGATGCACTGTACCTGCCTGTATGCCTAAGAGCAGGTTTGA
The DNA here is from genome assembly GCF_011100635.1 of Trichosurus vulpecula. Taxonomy (NCBI): domain Eukaryota; kingdom Metazoa; phylum Chordata; class Mammalia; order Diprotodontia; family Phalangeridae; genus Trichosurus; species Trichosurus vulpecula. Next base: position 294,711,380 of record NC_050577.1, read on the forward strand.
AAGAGAGAAATTAGTGGGAAGGAAAGTCTTTACTAGATTTCCTTAGCAATCTGCCCTATGAGTCAGAAACTCTAAGGCTGCCCCCTCTTCTCTTCTGTGGCCCCATTCCTTTTATGCTAAGTGGGGCTCTGACTCCCTGAGGGGTTGGCAGGAATGATCTCTAATGGGCAGTGCGTTTCAGGGCCATGCTGCTTGGAGAGGCCTCTGATGGACACACTTTCCCAAATGGCCAATCAGAGCCCAGATGGCCTCGAGGATGGCTCTGGGTGACCGGGCAGTCAGAAGACATTGGAGAGTGGTCAATGCCTCACTTGCACATGGCCTCAGGACATGAAGCCAGTCCTCTGACGATAGCTGCTCTGAGCAAAGGTAAGCATTCACTGGCTTAATGTCTGGTCGACAAGCCAGGCCTAAGTGGGCCCCTTACCATCACTTCAATTGCAGCCTACTGATAATTCAGCAAAAGGGTTCGGGAGGGTGAGGGGCGGGTGCCGCGTTAAAAATCCCAGCATCCTGCAGCTCCCCACCCCAGGGACCTCCCTCCAGCTTCACTGGGGTCTGCTTAGTCACTGCCTCCTGAAGCCTACAGGAATGTACCTGCGAGTATAGACTAGTCCAGCTGTAGGCAGGCAGGCAGCTGCTACCATAAAAGGAAGTGCTTTCCCTGCCCTCCTGAGGGCCAGGCCCTGAGAGAACTGCAATTCTTCTAATTGTGTGAGGAGGAGGCAGAAGCTAGGGTGGCAGACAACAGGAAGCCAGGGTCCAGAGGAGAAGCCATGGGGCCCAATACTTCACCAACCAAAATAAAGGTTCCCTATTCTGTGCCCCAGTGGGCCCCCACAAAAGCCACCAGCCCTCCCGCACTGTGCCCGGCATCTGAGTCTTGGGGTGGTGGTCTAAGCCTTTAACACTCCAGAAAAAGACAGGGAAGGAGAGGAGGGAGGAGGGGAGGGAAAGGGGGAAGAGAAGCTCCCCTGGCCTTCTCGGGGTCTCAGGGGTGGAGCCTGCCCAAACCTGCTCAGAATCGGGCCCAGGAATCACCCGCCAGTTCCAATGACTCTTGCTTTTGTTTGCCTGTAATCTGGGATGATCCCGTAAACATGTTTCAATCTCCTTTCTCCAAGCAGCTGCAGTTCGTTGTTTTCAGGTAATAGGGTAAGCAGAGATTTATTTGTTCTTTCCAAGAGTTACATTTTTAATAGATATGAACAAGGCCTAAAATTTTCATGTGGTTCTGTTGGGTCATTTGCCCTAAAGGAAGTAGGAAAGAGCAAAGGGAAGGAAGTCTGTGCAGCCTGGAAGGCTGAGGCCATGGGCATGTTCTGAGAGCTGCCTCCTTCCTATACCCTTTGCCTTGGCGAGCCTCCAAAATTCCTGTAGAGAGACGCCAGTGGAAAGAAGCCCCCAAACATGGCTGTGCACTGCCATGCTGCCCTGCGCAAGCCCTTCCATCTGAGATGCTGCATGTCTTCTTCACCCACAAACTGGGCACAAGTTCCCCAGATACCCCACCCCCAGACCTGCTAGTAGCTTTGCTGGTTCTGCCTGCCTCCTCCACCTGTACCAAAATGTGCTTCCTATACCTAGCAGACAAATCCAAGCCTGCTCCTTTTTAATCAAATGTTGAACCCTCAGTGAGCCTCTTTTCACACTTGCTTTTCTCAAAGAACACCACCACCAAATGCTTCAAAAAAATCCTTGTGTCTTGGCTTAAGCCCTCGTAAGGGCTTCTGGACATCAGGGCCTACCTTCAAACAGCTTTGTTCCTCCCCAGTGGGGAGGAGGCAAGAACAGACATCAGCTAAGATCCTTGTGGGGTGTATGAGGCCTCTGGAAAGCCCTCTGCTGAGAAACAGGTTCACAGCATGAATAAATGTGGGCTTAAAGCATCCTGCTTCACCCGCCAAACATTAAAAATTCTCTTCATCCTCCACAGAAGCAGAAACCAAAGCACTTGTGCCTTCACAGAGGTGCCTGCTTTGGGTTTCCTTCTCTGATCCAAAACTTATATTAAGCTACTAGCACCTATTCTGATACAATTGGATTTATACCCCAGTGGGTTGTTTTTTCTGGTAAAACCCTAAATACTTTAGTGTTGAGCCTATGGAGGCGAGGCAACATCCTTCATCTGTGAGTCAGGGTGCTCAGCAGGGGAGGAGGGGTAGGGGGCACTAAACACCCAGGTGTCGGCCTCCCTGTCAACTAAGGGATGGAACCTCCTCCAGGCCCCATCACCCACTTCTGCAAGAGCAGCTCTGGAACCCATTCACAGCCATAAAAGGCAAGCCAAGCTGCTCACAGAATACTGACGTCAACTCCAGCAGGAAGTGAGTATAGCACAGACGGAGGGTTGGGGCACAAACTCCCAGACCCTGCCTATGACTAACTCATTCAAAGACCAAATGGTGACCATCCCTCCATGGTTCTGTCTGAGCTCTACAACCAGCGTTCTCTGGAGAGGGGGCTGGGGCAGTTCCAACTGAGATCAGAGCGTGAGCAGTCCAGGACTGGATGACCTCAACAAACTCAACAAACCCGACAGATCTGAGCTCTGACAGAAGGCCTGGGGGCACCCCAAGACCAGCATACTCCCACTTCATTTCTGCCTCGAATCGGAGGCACCTCCACGAGCTCAGGCAGAGCAGAGGACAGACAGCAGTCTGAGCTCCTTTAGCCTGGGAGGAGATAACACAGAGCTGACTTGAAGCAGGAACCAGGGCCAAATAAAAGATCCATGAAGTACTACAGAACGATAGGAACTATTATTACTGTCACAAAAGGAGAAAACTCCACTTGGGTCTGAAGATTTTCAAGCTATCATTTCTCACAAAACTGACCCAATCCAGGGGTGGCCAATTAATAAGTAGTTTTTAACTGCCTACTAAGTGCCAGGCACTGAAATCATCTCTATTCCCAAGAAGTTTACAGTCTAATTTAGAAGAGAAGTGAGTAGAAGCCTGGCTCAGGTTGAGATAACCTAGCTGACCCCTCACATTCTCCAGATCCATCCAAAGCACGAGCTTCAGGCATTTTAGAGTCTATCATGTGGATCTTCCTTCATGGGGCCTGGCCTGGCAGCTCACAGAAGGCAATGGTATTTCCTGAGACAGAAATCCAAATTCTCCTCAGATAACATCAAGTCATCAGCAGCATTGGGAGTCAAGGTTCAGGGAACTTTAATCAGAAAGTTCTCCATCCCAACCTGCACCACTGTCTCAAAGAGGACCTTGGCTTGAATGGTCTTGGTTCTATGAGTCAGCAGTTCAAGGGACTGCTCCATGTGGCAGGAGAGAAAGGCCCTCTGTTTGCCTTCTAAAAAAAAAAATCAATTAAACATTATGAGGGGGATGAGGAGGGAAATGGAACCAAGGAGGTTTTGGAACATAAGTGAGAACTATTGTTAAAGGAACCTTGGGAAGAAGTGGCCACAGCACCTTACAGTGGAAAGTGAGAATGTCTGAGACAATGCTCCCACGCTGTAGGAAGGCTCATCTCAAAGAGTCCAGAGAAAGGACAGGTACGATCTCACGGCCAAATGATGCTGACAAGGGCTGCCCAGGATGAGCCCAGGAAGACGTGCAGAATATGGCAGCAAGGACAAAGAACAGACAATGAATACAAAAGAGAGGCAAGTTCCTGTAAGAATGGCAGGAATGCTAAAGCTGCCAATGAATGCCAATGACCAACCAAAGGGCCTTTTTTTTTATTAGCAGTTCTGGGGACAGATGACAGAAGAGGCAAGGCCTGCTGTGCCACTCAGGGCAGGGGTACAATGAAGAAAAGGCAGAACTAACGCCTTTCATCTTGTGTCTTTCACCAAGGCTGGGAAATTTCAAATTCAAAATGGTTTCGAGTCCACTGAGATCCCAGATAAGGAAGTGGGAAGATGAGCAAAGAGCAATCTATACGTCCTTCTTGAGCCCAGGTCTCCAGGCTGGAGGGAAGACAGGCATTCAAGGAGGTGTGTTTGAGAGCTCGACCGTCGTCCGGTACAAAAAAGAGATTCTGAGGGACAGAGAGAGGCAAAAACCATCTAGATTTTCAATTAGAGAAACAAAAATAGATTCTAAATTTTAAGGATGAACTTGGATTACATTACAGGCAAAACTTCTAAAATGCATTCAACGGATGTGTGAGCACCTGAAATGAAAGCATCTCCTCCTAGAGAGGCAATCATGCCAAACCTGCCCTATTTCCTTTCCTTACTGATCTGGCTTGTCACAGACAAGGGCCACGCTGGAAAGACCAGGTTCAAATCTGAGTACACATTTTAGAAAAACTGCTGACAAGGCAGAACCCAAGACACCAGGACCCTGAAGGGGTTTGGCAGCATCAGAACACCCAGAAGCAAGTGAAGAAAGGGCAGTTACTTTGATAGAAGGAGGGTAGGTTGTGACAGCTGCATCTGAAATGCCGTTATGTGGCCTGGAGGCTGTTGGGCTCGCTCAGAGTGCAGAGCTAGGAACAGATAAGTAAGTGGCTTGCAAGGAGGCAGACTTTGGGAGATGCCGTCAGGAGTGTGGTTCAGCAAGAGGCAGACCAGCCCATGTTAAAGATATTGTAGAGAGGGGTTTTTCTGCTCAGATCAGTTCCCAACAACACAATGGATAGAGGAGAGCAAAGGTGGATAGTCAGGGTGCTAGAGTATTAAGTGCAGATCAGAGCAGGTCCTCAATGAACCACAGGCCAGGTGGCAGGAGGGCCAAAGATGGCATTATACCACTACGTGGTATGACATGATAACTGCATTGCATAACCAACTGTGCAGTGAGGTCATTACTAACCCAATGCCCCTCCCACTTCAGCTTGCCAGTGTCTCATTGGGGAAGTGGAAATCTAGAAGCAGAATGGGACCCCAGAACTCAGGAGGCACTCAGCATTGGCAGTGGGCCCAGAGAGGAAGGCGTTAAAGGGAAGAACAATAACAGGGCAGAGGTTCAAGGTAAGAAAGGAGAAGGAAATACAACAGTATTCCCAGCAAACCTGGCTCAGAAATGAGCAGGAGAAAGGCTGGGTGGGAGAGCCAGGCTCGGACGGTAGGGGTCCCCCAGCAACCCAGGGCCACGGAAGAATGACGCCATCCTTGGCCTCCCCCCTCCCCCGGCAGCCTCCCTGAGCACACACCCAGCTCACTCCCGGGTCACCTTGATCTCTATGCTGTCTCACACTGGGAAAAGTTCATTCTCCTGAAAGAAGGCCAGCTCTGATCCTAACAACACAGCATTTACCCACCAGAAGTCTGGAATTGACAAAAGCATCATCTCCCACCAAGACTGGAGAGCTTTTCAGAGGTCAAACATTGTTCCTGTAATGGAGAACATCCGCTGGTTGCCCTTAGCTTTCTGGGTGATGGCATCATTTCCAAAGCTTTAACTGTTAAGTCAGAAGGTGGAGCAGAAACAGCTAAGGATAATGGCGGGGGTAGGGGTAGGGGGGGCAGTACCACCAAGAACCTTCGTGGTTCTTTCCCCACATTTATCTGACTACAGAATCTCAGGTGGTGAAAACTCAGGAAAAAAAAAAGTAAATAGACAAGATCCAAACAGGAAGGACTGGCTCTTAGCCAAGAAGGAAAAAGTACAGGAACGGGAATAAGTCAGAAATTGGTTGTTTTGGGTGGGTGGAAGGGAGAGAAATAAATGAGAATAACTGAGCATTCAAACTGGAAGGAACTGGAGAGATCATTAGTCCAATCCTTTAATTTTACAGGTGAGAAAGCTGTGCCATAAAGGATGAACCACAAATGTAATGAAATGTTACTGTACCATAAGAACTCAGAGAAAAATGGGATAACTTGCATGAACTGATACAGAGTGAAGCAGGCAGAACCAGAAGGGGAAGGCACACGATGATCACAATGATGGCAATTTGAAAAAACAAACCACTGGAAAGGGCCAAAACTCAGGTCAGACCTAAGAGGCCACATGTTGGTCCCATACTACAAAATCAATGGACTTGTCTCTGCTTTACTCACCACACAACTACCATGAGCAGCTGTTCAAGGAGATCCTTTCCTGTGACCACTAAGGGATATAAGCCCTGGATGGTGGCTTTGTTCAAGAGCTACTGATGAGTGCCTTGTGTCAAAACAAAGTAGATTCCATTTCTTAAAATTATTTTTATTTTAAAGCACCCAAAATGTTTTAAATGTTTAAATTCTACAAGGGACAGGATGCACTGTATATGCTAAAAAGCAAATCTTTGAAAAGGATCCACTTTAATCACAACTTCAGCTTTTTAAAAATAAGCCCTAACCCATTTTGCAGACTGTCTGACAGGCATTTTAGGCCACAGCCAAAGGACACCTGCGGCCCCCTGCCTGTTGTTCTTGTGTGTCTGTGGAGATAGGAAGTAGGCAGAGGCTATGCACTGGATCAGACTTCAAGGCCCCATCATTTTGTTATTGGGGGCAGACCTGCCAGCAATGCATATCATGCTCTCCCCTGTAAAGAATCCCCAGATTCCTGAGGCCTTGGCTGCACTGAGCTCCTCTGACAGGAGGCCTTTCAGATCCATGCCCCGCTTCCCTCCCACCTACTGTTTCTTGCAAGCAGCTACCATGGCATCTCTGTCTCTCACCTTTGCATCTTTAATGCTCTGATGAGTGCCTAGCATGCAGGAGGCATTTAATAAATGCTCATCAACAGACCAATTGACATAGAAAACTGCTTGCTATAGGTAGTGGTGAGCCTCTCCAAGTTTGGGAGCCAGGGTCTATCCCCAGATATAAACCCTAATCTGTGGTAGGGGATAAAGTCAAGTTAGGATTCAACTACAGGCCAAGAATTCATGGTTTCTGACTCCTTTAGTTTGATGCACTCCCAGTGAAGCTCTTTTTAAAGTAAAGACCAATGAGCAGTGACCGCACATGCTCAGAGACATCTCTCAGACTTGAGCTTATGAAATAGTGGCATGAGGCTCAGGCACTGACTGTTAAGAAATAAAAAAAGAATCCCTTCTAAGGTGTGAGAATGAGGAGGAAAACAATGGATAGAGGAAGGCTGTGGGGGATCTCTGGACTGCTATTAGAACAGGCAAGTAGCTGGCTCCAGGGAGTCCTGGGGATGCTAGCAGCAAGGCCCCAGGGAGAAGAAAGGGGCACCCCCTGCCTAACTCCAGGAGCTTCAGTACACAGGGGGTCCTTTGTGTCAAGAAGGCACCTCCTACTGCCATTAGCAGCTCCCCCTAAGCCTCCTGGGCAGCACATTCTGGCTTAAGCGGAGTCATCATATCTGTGGCTTCCTGCAGCTGTCATCCTCACCCCCTTCTCCCTCCCCAACCCTGGCTTCAACTAGGAGGCTCAGTGAATTTGTCCAAAAGCATATGTCCTTGAAGGGTTTCTCTACATCTCAGGTTGGCACCTACGTTTTGCTACAGAGGCCTCCTTAAGACACAGCTAGGCAGGGCTGCCGACCAGAATGAAGAGGGATGGATGGAAGACACTGCATTCCCTTCTCCCACAGCTCAGACACCAATGGATCCTGTCGGACCATTTCCCATCAAGATGGCTGTAGGTCCCTATCAGAGTCAAAGGGGGATCCAACAGGGAAGTCCCAACGGGCCACCCAAGAAACAGTCTACTGTCGTGTCTCAAGGATGAAAAGGGTTGGACTGAGATGTGAGTTTGAATTCCAGGCCCGCCAATAATTCACTGGGTAACATTAGACATGTCATTTAATCTCCCTAGGCCACCATTTAAAAGCTGCAAAAGGATTTCTAAGAAGCCTTCCAGCTCTGACATTCTATGATATTATGTTTATCCAAAAGGGTGAGTTAGTCGCTAAGTGCTGTGTGGACACTGGCAAAGAACTATTTGCACAAACTCTGAGGAACTGCCCACTTCCCATTCAGCTGCCACCACAGAGCAGGGCCCTGGGGAGAGGAAGGGAAATGGATTAACAGAGCAAAGGGTTAAAGAGTTCTTGGATTAGCCTAAGCCAGGAATGAAAGCAGACCCTCGCTGGCTCTCCCTCACAAGTGCAGAATGCTTATTAAAATACCATAAACCTAGTGGAATTGGCCAGAATCTGGCATCCAAACCAATTAACATGTAAGATTTTTCCACTCAGCAGCTCTGGAGGAGATAGCGGGGCCAGGGTCAAATTCTTCGGCTCCCTGTTCGTCTGTCAGAGCAAATCCTTGCTCACTGAGGGATTCTCTGGCTCCAAGAGATAACAGAGGAATGACAAGTTTGCAAAACAAGTCCCTTTCTTTGTAGACTTAGGGCAGCCTTATCCACACAATTTGAAAGCAGCCCTAACACTACTGAGACACTAACAGAGGGTCAAAAGCCATCCTCGTGAGACCCCAAGGTGTGATGTCTGCCATTTAAGCACGGTTTACTACAGGGTTTAAAGCCATCCGAAGGCACAAAACAAGGCTGGAGTCAGTCAAACACTAAAGAGCATCTGTCCATAAAGCCTATGGTAGAATATGGCTCTTGGATAGTGGGGAGCAGGGAATTCTAGCCATTGCTAATGACTAAGGCCCAGACTTTAAGAAGCACAAGAACACCACAAACCAGAATGCCTAAGGGAGACAGAACCACAGTATAACCAGAGTTCTGAGCAAGAAAGATGCACTTCTGACTTGCTGGGGGGGAAATCAAGGTACCATTTAAAAGGGGGTCTGCAAAGAGGGGAGGGGTTTTGGCAGAAGGGTTTTGTAGGAGGGGGGCCTCCAGGCAAGGGGAACGGTGCTGGAAAAATGAAAGCATGAAAGAGGGAAAGAGAAGGCCAGGCCTCCCTGAGAGGGAGGAGTGTGAGGAGGCTGAAATCAGGCTCAGGGAGGGCCTGAGTGCCGGGAGAAGCAGGGATTTCAGATGGCCCGCAAAGGGGCACAGTCAGGTCTGAATCAGTGGCAAGAGACAAGAAGCAGGGCTGGCTCGCTTCCTCCCTCCCTCCTCAAACCACCTTTCCTTTACGATAGCCCCTACCTCCCACCCCTACAAGAACACAAGAGCCTTGAGGGTAGGAACTGCTGCCTCATTTTTGCCTTTTCAGACCCTGGCAAAACATAGGAGATGCTTAATAGTGGTGGATTTGAAATGAGAAGCTGGGACTAGAATGAGGAAGACCTGAGTTCAAATCCGGTCTCAGATATTTATAAGCTAAGTGATCCTGGGCAAGTCCCTCAACCTGTCTGCCTCAGTTTCCTTGGCTGTAAAAGGGAGATACTGACAGCATCCAACAGCACATAGCAGGTGCTTAATTCAACCTTTCCAGTATAGGAGAAGCATAATGAGGGCCCAGACAGTGGGAATGTTCAGTGAGAAATGCATGTGGATGAAACGATGAGATGAAGCTTCCCAGCAGCAGGGACTGGATCTCATGGAGGGAAGAATGAGCCACCTGGCTCACCAGCAAAGACCTTCCCCTTCCCCAGCTACTACATTTAAAAGAAAAAAGTATCCCTTTTACATAACCCTAAAACATGCAAGGTTTAGGTCATGACAGCAAAAATCTTGAAGGCAGCTTTTTAGAAAGCTCTCACATGAAGGAACACGTAGGCTAAAATACTATCAGTGGCATTAGAAACCACAACACCTGGAGATCTTTTCAGCACATAAGCCTGGCACTTTGGTTTTGGTTTGTGGACCTCTCATGATGTACTGCTTAGCCATCAGTCGTTTATGGAAGGGAGGAGGGTCATTATTTGAAAGCAGAAGGAGAAAGACAAGAGGGGTTGAAGCCCAGTGACTGTGGCTGACCAGGTGAATGGTGCCCTGGAAGCCTCCTGGGACTACTTGCCTTGCATCATGCTCCTATAGGCTGTGTCTGTGATGGCATAGATGTGAGGGGGCATCTCGTGCCGCTTTTTGCCTTTGTACATCTCCACAATCTCTTCCGAGTAGATGGGCAGGTTCTTGTAAGGGTTGATGACCACACAGAACAGGCCTGAATAGGTCTGGATGAAAGAAAAGAACAGTAGTAAGTGACAAGCATCTGCAGGCCTCACCAAATTTTATTTACAGCAAAGTACGACTCTCCTGAGACTTTAGAACACCACCACATGCCTTGTGCTTTCAAGGCTAACAAAGTTCAAAGGAACACTGTGAACAAAAGAATTCTGGGCCCCATTTTAAACATTAGGAGGCAGGCAGGCCCATGGAGAACAGGGATCAAGCCTGCATTGGAACCCAAGTTCTGGATCCAAGTCCAGTCCTCCGATGACGGGCTGCCATCTTCCCAAGAAGACGGGTGCATCTAGACTAGCCTAATGTGCAAAGATGCAGCATCTGGCACCTCCCCGAGTTCTTTGGCCCAGCTCAGGTGCTCATGTTCAAAGCCAGCACTGGTCTGGTACCAGCTTCATCCCCCAAGTCAGATCCACAGTCCTTTGCAGTCTATGTGACTGCCGCCATCCTGGTGTGCAAACCTGAGCATCATACACATGCTTCAGAAGTAACAGTGCAATCGATTGGTACAAAGGAACAGCGGCTTACACAGCACTTGGATTAACACACGTGATCCTTACGAGGAAAAAGCTACTGCTCCAATTTTACAGATGAAGAGGCTCAGGCTCAGAGACTAAATGATTTGCCAATGGTCACAAAGCTAGAAAGTGCCTGAGGCAGGATTTGAACTCAATTTTCCGTAACTCTACCTGCTACCTCATAGTGCTACTGTAAAGCAAGGAACACCAACCTGGTATAACAGGCCTCTCATCTGAAAGTGAATCACTGTGTTCATAGGAAACTGGGCTGGAGCTGCAATGGCCAGTCATTTCATTAGGATGTCTATGTTCTGGAAGCATTTCTTGACCAGTATCAGGGGGTGCTCGTGACAGTCTAGGTTAACAGCACTGAGTCACATTCCTGTTTCCAAAAATCTGGTGCCCTGCCTCCAGGCTGAAAAACGTGGACTCACAAGAACCTTCCAGATCCACCAGTCTATTCAAGGAGACAAAGGCCTAGAAGGGCAAGTTGGCCCTGATCACGTGGCTCTGTGGGAACAGAGCCAACCAAGAGAACCTCTACTCCAGTTCCAAAGTTCACTTTGGCTCCAAAGTTCCCACTGGATGACATTTTTCAAGCCACTGTCATTCACGCCTGGTTCCTCTGCTGCCAGCCCCTCTCTCTGGGCTCATCCATGTGACTTTAGCTGCTAGAGCTCTCCTGCAGATGAGTTTGGCCTGTTGGGAGCACCCGTGGGCACGATGGGCATCAAGGCTGGGGGAGGCTGTCCCATTCACTTATTTCTTTCTCCTTTTCCATAAGCAATCATTTTACAAAACCCCGATCCCTTATTACAGTACCTGGGGAGTTTTTATTAAATGTACTTTCTTGGCATTGTGAGAGGTGTGACTAACTCAATACCCCCCTCAGTGCCCCCCACTCATTTTCAGGGGAGGGCTGGGACTATGCCTGTGAGGACACAAAGGGCCTCTATGGCCCTGACAATGGGAGCAGATCTCTTGTGAGTCTGTATAGGCGTAAAGGCACTGACCACCCAGGGCTCCTGCATGCCCTGGAAGAACAGAGCCACCGTGCACCCACCGAAGGGGCAGTCTTTCAGCTGGGCATGATTTGAGCCAACCCTTTAATGAGATGAAAGGAGTGCGGGGAACCTAGAACCCACTCTTCACCCCTAGAACATCTGTCTAAACCACATTCCAAATGGGGAACCGTGGGCCTTTAGCACTTGGCATGAGCATTTCACAGCTGCTCCCCAGGCTCCTGTGGAACATGTCCCTGGCTTTACAGTCTATTGAGGAAACCTTAAATCTAAGGAATGTAGGGAGGGCTGGGTCCCCCAGCACCAGCTCAGGCCTTCCCTTAATGGAGGAATCCTGGATACCAGCAATATCCCAACACATCTCTACTGCGTGGTGCTTTCCTGAGCCCTTGCAAAGAGAGCACTTGGAGGGAAAACAAATGACTGATTATCCCCAGGAATAAGTACAGTTGAGGGTCCAACATCCATTCCTCCTCTCCCTGAGGAGTGGCCAAACACACTTGGCCCTTTCTGAACTCAGTTGTGCTTTTGAATGCAGACCAGTGTTGGGTGTGTGGGCCCTGAGAGGCGCTACTTCCTAGAGGGCCTTAGCTGTGGAATTCCAAAAGCAATGTCGCCTTATTCTCCAAGCAATGTAGGGGGAGCAGGAGGCCCTCATGGCCTCTGTGCATGTGTGAAATCCTAGGAGCCACGGTGGCATCAGGGCTTCCCTTAGGTGTGTAATCATGGCGTTCAGGAATGCCAGTCAATTGTGAGGGGGAACACTAAGACAGTGTAGCCCAGTTCCCCAGTAGTCTCCTTGTCAACGTAACACTTTAGAATTGGTCAAAAGAACGCTGTACTTGGGGAGTTGAGACCTGGGTTCTCCTTGTGACTCAATACTTAGTAACTGTGTGACCCGGAGGTCCTTCTATTCCTTTGCCTGTGTCCATGTGGATTGGCTTGTTCTTGTTTTCTGGGGCAGGACAGTTACAGGACAGCTTAGGCCAGGCTAGGAACTGGGTACCACAGCTCATGGAAAAGGAGAGGAAACGAATGGATGGAATCTCCCCTCAAATATTTAGTTGGACAAAAGTTTTCATGCCAGAGGATGCTCCCAACAGGCTGAAGGTCATCTAGGGTGGAGCCCAAAGCAGAAGAACTCATGTGGTATCTCTATTTCAAGATAAATCTAGGGGACACCAGGGAGAGGGGATAGCACCCAGACAGCATCTGAATGCCTGTGGCTAGCAAAGAAAAACCCTCCATGACAACAAGGGTCTGAGAAATTCTGGAGGCCAGAAGAAGCCAGAAGAAGCCATCCCCAACCTGCTGTTCCTTCAGAAGGAAGAGGCTGGAGCCAGGTACTCCTCACAGGTCCTATAGTCCCCTCCTGCCCCACAGAAAGCAGGGCTGCACAGAATCATGGAATAGAGAGCGGCAGGGTTCTTACTCATTTTAGCAAGGAGGGTATCCCTACAGGTACAGTCAGGAGCAGACCCAGCACTCTTTCCATTACAGCGTAAGTCAAGAGCATTTCTTGGCTCATCTGCAGAGAGATGCCAGGCAGAGGGGGCCAAGTAGAAGAGGAACGTGTGTCTCCTCCTAGGATCCTCTCTAAGGACCCTAACTCTCGGCCACTGAAGCTTTCGTCAGCCTTGGGCTACAGGACTACAGGTCAAGGCCAAGGGACAAAGGAAAAGGGGCTGACTCTGTCTCTGCTATGACCACCTGTGGCTGTCCCCAATGTGGCAGATAATCTTCACATAAAAGCCTTATTTCCAACCGATTATTCCTTCACAGAAACACCCAAGACTTGCAGAGGTGCCAAGATTCACACTAAACCAAATCCATGAGACTGATGCTGCCCAGGAGAAGGGTGAGAATGAGCTGAAAGCTGAAAGACCCACGGGGCACCAAACTTTCACATTGCCTTCACAGCCCAATTAGAACTTAGTCACAAAGTACCACCAACTCCAAGGGCCATGGAAACCAACCAGTGCACATTCTTCATGACCCCAATCCCACCTGAGCCAGGGATCTGAGTGTCCAGCAGGACACTCTGACTCCAGAGAGGACTCCTGCTTGGTGGCCTTGGTCACCTGATATATCTCCATGAGACTTCTTCTTGCAGGGTGACACTGAAATGGTCATGTAGGCATCAAAACCTCCCTCTCGGGATGATGTTAAGGCTAGGGTCACAAATATATTCCTTCCAAGTGGTGCAGGGGAATAGAGCTCTGGGCCTAGAATCAGAAAGACCTGAGTTCAAATGCATGTGTGACCCTAGAAAGAAACTTGACCTCCTTGGTTTGTATCAGTTTCCTCAGCTGTAAAAAAAGTGGACAAGAGCAACAATCCCCTAAGGTTCTTTTGAGGATCAAATGAGACGCAATTGAGATTCACAAAGCACTCAGCGCAGTGCCCAGCCCGGCCCGTGACTCAGTGCTACATGATGTTAGCCATGGTTGTTAATAACAACAGTGATAAATCACTCAGCGCAGTGCCTGGCACACAGTAGGGTCATTATTATTATTACAGCACCAAATGATGACAGTGTTTGCAATTGACTACGATGATGTACAGCCCGAGATGGTGGTTATGGGAAATCTCAGAAATACACCAGTACTTTAACATTTAATAACTACCCTTGTCTTCTGTACTATTTTCAGTAAGCCTGTAGCATTAATACTTCTGAAGTTATTAAAGCATAAAACTGCAATAAGACTTTTGGGATCTGCTGCATAGGCACATGGCAAACTCTAGACCAGGCCTGTGCAGCCTGTGGCCCACTTGGGTGGCCTGTGAAAAATGGAGAAGCCGCATGAAATCCTTTGGCCAGCTATGAGCAGCCCGCACAGGCCTGCCCTAGAATTTCTTTCCTCTTAGGGACCCAGGGGTGGCTCTGAAGTCTGAGAGCTCCGATGTCCCAACTGGGTGCCTCAGGACTCATCCACTCTCTCCAGGTTTGCCCAGAATGCTGGTGATGTCACCGGTCCTGTCTGTATACAGCCGTGGTTCCAGCACCGCCAGGTGCTGCAGGGCAAGCACTGTGGTCCACACCTTGATACTCTAGTCTGAGACAAGAGACTTAGCTTATCTGGGCCTCAGTTCCCTGATTGGTAAAATGAGGGGACTGGACTAGAGGGTCTTTAAGCTCTTTGAAGCACAGGCAGAGATACTGGAGTGGTTTGCCATTTCCTTCCTTCTCCAGCTCATTTATAGATGAGGAAACTGAGGCAAACAGGATTAAGTGACTTGCCCAGGGTCACACAGCTATGAAGTGTCTGAGGCTGGATCTGAACTCATGAGGAGTCTTCCTGACTCCAGGCCTGGTGCTCTGTGCACTGTGGTGCCACCTACCTGCCTCCCTTCAAGCTCAAACATTCTCCCATTTACTAATACTGTGAATATATTATGATCTTGGCTCCAAGAGACCCTGAGAGGAAGAGTTACTTACCTCTGGAGGAGATTCCAGCCCAACCATCCCACAGTTCTACCATCTGAAAGGGACAAAACTACTTAGGCTCATTACTAAGGAGTAATTAATTACCAAAGGTCCAAGCACAAAATGCAGCACTTTGAAGTGAGGGGTCAGCCTTGAGACTACAGGGCTCGATGCTCATATGGCTCCCTCGGCAGCCTAAGTCCCCTTTGGACCTCTCCAAGTCAGAAGTCACATTCTATTTCTACAACCACTGCAATTACGCAGACTAACCAGCAGCACCCCCATATTGTAGATGAGAAAGTAAAAGCCAGTTCAGCTCCAAGTCCCACCACTCTAGGAGGCAGAGCTGGGACCAGAATGCGGACGCCATCCTGGGAGCCCCTTGGGAGACTCGGGCAATTCCCAGATCTTATCATCTCCCTTCTCCAACTCTGACTGTCTCAAAGGGAAAAGGCCCAGAGAGGCTTGGCTGTCACCCCAGGTCTGGATGTCTTTGTCTGTTACAGAAGGCAGCCGTGACATGTAAACAAAGGCATTCATTTATCACATTCCATATTAAGAAAATTAAGGTGTTGGAGTAGAGGACACCTCAAGTCCCTTACCCTCGAGCTCCACAATCTGAAGACTACAGATCAGAATTATCTGAGGCTAATAACTGTTCTAAGAGTGACTGACGACGAGCTCTCCATTGAGAACACTGTCCTAGTGACAAGAGACCGAAAAGCCTAGAGAAATCATACTGCCAAGGACAATGTGACATCCCCATTTCTTCAAACGAGAGCTCAATAGTGCTTTTTTCTTTTGTTAATTTATTTTTTCATTTATTTATTTAGGTTTTTTTTTTTCTGAGACAAATTACATCCAATCCTATCCAATAGACCAATCACTTCCCTTTTCTGGGGCTCAGTTTCCTCATCTGAAAAATGAAACACTGGAAGCAGAGAGCAGCTAATCCTATGATTCCAGGGTCATTCTGCTCCTTTGAGATGAGTCACTTGAACAGAGCTGTCCACTCAAATGATGCTCGTGAGAAATTAGCCTGCCGGCCCACAGTGAGAAAGGACCACCTATCTGGAGAGGGGACTGACGGGCTGGTGGCACGGGCAGGCAGGCCCACCTGACCCCAAAGTGGGAGAAAAGAAACCAGCTGCTGAATGGGAAGACCTTTCTTATTAGCTTTTTTGGCTTGGAAGGCGCTTCCTGTTAACTGCCAAAGGATACTGTTGCCAACATTCCACAAAGAGTTCTAATGCCAAAGACCAAGCACCCTCCCCATTCCTTGTGGGGTGCCCCAAGGCCTTATGGGGTGCACAGGGGCCACTCTCACCAGCCCCATGTTTCAATGGCTTCAGCATGAATACTTACATAGATGAGCCCTGAGTAGTACCTCTCCTTCAGGTTGTGGAGCACAGATGCCTCATTGAGGCAGGTGAGCTCCGCCATGTCCTCCACCTTGGAGAACTTGGGGGGGTTCATCTTCTGGATGTCATCCTTATTCACTTTGACCTTTTTCCCATTCTCAATCAATTCCACGATGGCCTCATCACCCACTTCCTCTTTGAGACTAGCAGGCTCAAAGCCATTCTTCTCGGAAGGGACCCAGACCAGCTTCTTGGCAGCCCAGTCGGCCTGAGCCAATGGGTTGTTGATGAAGTTCTTGTCCACATAGAGATACTTATCAGCAGCTTGCTGGGCCATCTTGATTGCTAGCTAGGACCTGCGAAATAGAAGGAGGAAAGGAAGACATTAGATATTGCAGCATCCATCTGAGCTCCAGTTACTAATACAGGCTCACAGGATCATTCACATTTCCACAGCACTTGAAAAAGCACACACACCACTGTCCTTGTGACAATATTGGGAGATGGGTACAGTAAGCATTAGCTCAGAGAATCTGGTGGCCCATGGGGTACCCAATGAGGTCAGGAGTCCAGCCTCAGATGGAGGTCAACGCCAAGGGCTCTTTCCACCAGGTCCCTTCCTGAAAAAAAATCACCTCATGGTACAGCAAACTCTCAATTAACCAGAATCTTTCTGCGTTCTACCTTTACAGAAAGAAGCACATGCTATTGAAGCTACTGGAGATATTTAGCTTATAAAGCAAAGTCTAGCTCTTGGTCAGGATCAGATCACAGTAGATCTGCTGTACAATTCAGAGTAAGGATGTGCTTGCAGAAAGATGAAAGTGGAGTGAAGGATGAAAACATTCATTTTCAGAAGGACGCTTAGTCAGAAATATAAATTATGCTGAACATACTGAAGCCCCCAAACCCACCCAACCCATAAATAACATTCAGATCTGAATACAGAGCTCTTTCTGAATGGAAGTTGAGAGGTATGGACTGAAAAATGAAACCAATTCCTGAGATTTTTGTACAAATCAGATAAGGCGGCCCCTCCCAGCTCCTGCAATGTTCTCCCAGGCCACATCGTGAGGCTCACAGAGGCCTTGTCTCATGGTTCTGAAGCCAAAAGAAGCAAACCGTGATTCATATGCACATCTTACCCCTGAAGAGGCCAGCCTGGTCCCTAAGGGTCATCCTCAAATGGCCAGCCTGTGTTTAAGTTCTTTTTTCCTTAAAGAAAGGGCCTCTGTGGTCATCAGAATAATAGCTCACAACTAAATTGCACCTTCAGGCTTTTCATTTAAAATATTGTTAGGTAAGAACCAAGACTATGAATCTCCAATAGGGACAGATCATTTTAGGAAATTTTTTGAACCAAAAAGAGGATGGAAAGGAAGAGGGCTGGTTCTAATTAACCAGAAAACTTAAAATGTTGGAATCCTTTATTTGGGCTGATACTGCAGTCATACACTGAGCCTCCTTAGCCTGGGAAGAAAACAAAGATATCATTTCATTCACTCCCAGATTCAAAATCAGTCAGGAAGATCCACACAAGCCTACGCCTGAAAGAAATACGCTTTAGTCCAGTGAACTGGGCAGTGGGCAAATGTGGAGACAATACAAGTTTTATGTGAGTGGTGCTTAAGAGCTTAACAGACGTATCATTGAGGCCACCCTAGTACGCAGAGAAAGCAATGATCAGTCTATAGCCTAGACAGTTGTATGTGCACCCACACACAACAGAATGAAGTTGGGTGCTTTCCAATTCCTTCTGATATCTAAAAAGATCTACCCAACACAGACGGTCTGACAGCCGGCCACAGTCAAGAGACTTGGGTTCTCTTCTCAGCTCTGACCATAGCAGCACATATGAAACCAAAGGCAGTAGGTCATTTTGGCTTCCTCTGCTGTCCAATCAAAGGGCTGGACAAGGTCCTTTGTTGGGAGCTCTAATGCAGAGGCAGCCGGGGCACAGTGGATCAAGCCCTGGGCCTACACAACTCCTGGCTGTGTAACCGTCTTTCTCAGTTTCTTCAACTGTAAAATGGGGATAATCAAAGCACCTCCATCCAAGGGTTATTGTGAGGATCAGATGGAATGTGTGAAAAAGGCTTAGCTCGGGCTTGCCATGTAATGAATGCTATATAAATATTGGCTATTATTATTATTATTATTAAATAATACATGCTACTAAGTCTGTGATATGAGGATCATTCATCCTCTTCTGCCCTTCCCTCCCAGCATGCCCTTGGGACTCAGTTATGGCACAAGGCAGAGTCAGAATTTGGCCTCCACCACCTGTGGGAGATAAGGCAGGCCACGCCTCAGTTTCCCCTCCCTCCCACCTCTAGCACCATGATTGGCTCCAATTCTTTACTGCTTCTCCTAAAGACAAATCTCTTGGCACATTTTCTAAGGCTGGCACCACTCTCTCATACCCCCTGTCATCTGGGGACCTGGAAGAGATGTCACATCCCCTGTTCCCTAATTCTTGTTCCAACAAATTGAGCAGCTGGCTCAGTGTTGTCTTCTCCACCCTAACTTCAACCTTAGCCCCTTTGAACACCCTGGCGTCCCAGCCAATCAGCCTCACCTTTCTGTGACCTGAACCTCCATACTAAGAAGGCATCATGGTCCAGTGGGAAAAGCACCAGTAGCCACTAGGAGGCTCACCTGTATGCCCTTAGGCAGATGGCTTACTTAACTTCCCTGGGCCCCAGGTAGGACCACATGACCTCTGAAGGGCCCTCCAGTTCTACACCTGTGACCAAGCACACGACTCCCTCAGCCAGACAGGAGTGGTGATACCCCAGATCACCACCAACCGCTTCTCTGGCTCAAACGAATTTGCTCCAAGTGCCCCTAGTGCTCTGAGCTTGTCTGACCTCGCAGCAGAATCTAGGAACACCTAAGAATGTCTAATGTGCTGAAAACAGGATGAGGGAGGACACTTTGTCCCTCCACACCAATTCGGAGAGTATAGTCCAGATTCAAATCTCAAGCAGTATTGTTTCAAATGCTTCCAGAATTGGAAGCCATGGAAAGTCTAATGGGATGGGGGGGGGGGGGAGGGGAGAGTGAGAAGGACCAACAAAGTCATGTGTCTGGGCTCATTAAATGGGTTTCTAATAAAAGAAGCCCCAATTGTCTCATGGAGCTTTCGGTCTCTCAAGATGGACACTGCCAAGGTCTCACACAGGGCATGACTCAAGCAGGTGCTTAACAGATCCTTGTGGACTGCTGCTGGGGGCAGTGGGGGCTAGGTCTTTTCAGCTCCCTACACACCAAGGGAGGAGGGTCTCTCTACAGAACTTAAGCAAATGTCTCCTTGGTCACTGGTCAACATTAATGGCTAAGGTAGGAAACCAGCTGCCATGATGTGTGTAATCAGGTACTTCAATCAAGCATTTACAATGTGTATGGCATTGTGTGCTAGGTGCTTGGTGAACACACAGTAGTGAAACCTGGGCTCTAGTTAGATGTCATGAGTGGACAAATCCTCAAGGACGGGTCTATGAGAAAAACTACTAGCTGAGGTGAGCGAGGAGAAAGCCCTATTGGAGCAGGCCCTGAAGAATGGCGGGCTGTGATCTCAATAGGCTGAGGGGAAGAGAGAAGGCAGGAGGAGGGGAAGGGAGCTCATTTGTATGGACCGAAGTCGCTATATACAGTAAGTAGCCTCTATGAAAAGGAAGGCTTCTCTCTCCCAACAGGGTTACATTCCAGTAACACCAATGCCAGCTTTCTTAAAGTGCATGAGACTACAACACAGATGAAAAAAGGACCTGTCCAGCCATGTTGCCTTCTCCATCACATCTCCCTAGTCTAGAAACTGGAGTAAACTATTCTGGTCTTTCATCCAAGTACTTTGCACCTGGAAAACCATAAAAATCCTAAGTCAGCTATAAACAGGGGGGAAAGGGAAAGGGTTCTGCAGTGCTTCCTGCCCCTGGAGCCCCACCACAGCCCTCCCCTCCCCTCCTCCGAGCCTTGGAAGAGCCACAGGCCTAATACCTGCATATTGTTTACTCCTGATAATCTAACAGAGGCCTAGAGCCTGAAACTTACACATCCTGTAAGAGGAGGGAGGGGACACAGCCCATCCTCCCAGACTCCCCAGGGCTCAGGGTCCCAGCCTCAATGGCAGTTTCCAGAAAACAAAGCAAAAAGAGCTCCCTTCCTGTTAGTGGGAAGAGGCAAAAGGAATGTTAGCAAAACAAAGGACATTCGCAGAGTCTCTGCTTGCTTGCCACAATCAGAACTTAATTAAACAGCCTAGTAGGACTTTGCCAGGCCAAGGACACAGCAACAAATAACTTGAATGGCATGACGTGGACCCCAAGTGGTGCCAAGATCAATACGCTGGCCCTGGGTCTGGGATAGTGGCTTTCCAAGCAATAATAGGGCTTCTATTTAGGGCTGGCTCAGCTAGTTATGAACCTCTCAAATTCACAGATAACAGTCACTGTTCAACATGCCCCAGGCCTATGGAGGGTCATATCCCCACCCTTGCTGTTGACTCACTGGGGCCCTGAGCAATGATCCACTTACTCAAATGAGGAAACCTATACCAGATTGTTTAATGCCTACCTACCCTCAAAGGTGCCGGTGGATAAACCAGTCATGGTAAAGAGCTTTTGTGAAAATTAAAAGGGTCAATATAAAAAGGCTCTTGCGGAGGTGAATTTCCTAAATGTTGAGCTGGCTCCTGGCTCTGCCTTCACACCATGTCCCCTTCCATGCCAGAACCAATTGGGGGGGGGGGGAGCTGCAAGGAGCGGGGCCCCCATATCAGAAAATCTTTCCAAAGTCAGAAAACAACTCCTGCTTATGTGAAGCTAACAGAGCAGTGACAATCATGCAAGTATGGCCGGGGAAGGAAAAATGCTCATTGTCTGCCTTAACTGTAACAGGGTTGGCTGGCCAAGGCAAGGGCTCTGCTCTCACTGCCCCTTCTCGGCTTCCTGCAGAGAATTCCAACTCCAAGAAACCAAACCAGTTGCCTTTTTAGGCCATAACCGAGCAGGATGCAACCAGAAGCTAAATTAGGACTTTCAGGAAATGATGCAATTTCAAGTAACTGAGTTGACCAAAAAACTGTTTCCAGCCCAATACATATACATACACACACACACACACACACACACACACACACACACACACACACACACACTTCTCCCCCTCCCTTGACTTGGTACTCCATATCCCACCATGCATGAGGGCAATTTTGCTTTTCCCTTATACTGTGAGAAACATCTCTTTTTGGAAAGAAACAGTCCAGGAGGGGAAATCTGTAAGTGTCTTAAAAACAGTTAAATAAAATAATCCAGAGACCCCCCACTCTCTCTATTCAGAGGCATGGCCATGCTGTCTCAAATCAGAGAGTGAGCTCCCTGGGACTGGAGAGAGAGTAGTGCACAAGACTGAGGATGTATGTGGTTTAAAACAAGAGGCTTCTAAAAAGGGCACAATTTCAAAGTTGAGAGCCACAGGTGACCCCATGATCTGCTCAGCCAAATGTGCTTCAGTATAGGAATGCTCCCAATCTGGTTGATTCTTGGCATTAAGGCACTGGGGCACATGGGCCAATGGAACAAACACTGGGCTTGGGGTTCCACAGTCCCAGTTCAGCCTTTATGAGCTTGCCCTTGTGGGCAAGTCTCTTAGTGGCCCCCCTTCCCCTCAGTTTCCTCTCTTAAAACCAGGGTTGAGGGGGCAGGTAGGTGGAGCAGTGAACAGAACACCAGCCCTGGAATCAGAAGGACCTGAGTTCAAATCTGGCCTCAGACACTTGACACTTGTTAGCTGTGTGACCTTGGGCAAGTCATGCAACTTGCCTTGCCTCCCCCCCTCCAAAAAAACCCCAAAAATAAACAACAACAAAAAAACCCCAGGGTTCAACTAGACTTGAGATCCTTTTGAGCTCTAAATCCCATGATTCTAAATCATTTATGGGCGGTCATGAAATCTAAGGATGCTGGAAACCCACTTTCTGTCCAAAAGCCTATACATTGATAAGACCAGTGGCTTCTGCCCTCACTTCTCCATTCCACTAAGCAAGAAAGGCTGGTTTCCTTTCTCCTTATAATTTGCTCGTTTTGTGTTAAAATGATGTCAACATACCCAGTCCCTTTTTCTGAGTCTCAGCCTCTTCATCTGCCAAAATGCCTAACCTATCTGGTAGGGTTGCCTGCAGGCCCAAAGATGATAACGGACTTGCTAGGCCAGGCCGCCCTGCTGAAAGGGCTTCTGGGCTTAGGCTCCATCCTGCAGCTCTCCAGAAAGGTCGGGTAAGGTAGGGGCCGAAGGGGGTGGCAGGCTCTTTTCCTGCACCCCAGAGTGGGAGGGAGGGAGGGAAGGAGGGGCTTGAGCAGCTGCTCAGGAGGCTGGTGGGGAAGGGGATGGTGGAGAGGGCCCTGGCTAGCACCCCCACCTCAGGAATGTTGTTTGCTTGGAGAAGGAGTTCAGACTTGTTTCCATTAGCAGTATTCCAACCTCTCTGTGATGTTTAGCAGATAAGGAAGCCAGACTGGGAAAAGGCAAGAGAGGAATTTAGCAGTAGGGCTTAAAAAGCCTCTCCTCCTTCGCTAAAAGACTTCCCATGACTCATCTCAATTGAAAGAACATTTCCAGTTAACATCAAGACTGGAATGGGGAGCTCTCCACCTTCTCGAATCACCACTGGCATCTCAACCTTTTTCCTGAAGAGCGGCAGGCCCCAAGCTTATGTTGTTGCTCCCTGCCCTAGGTTTGCATCTCTCACAGGCCACAATGGCTCTCCCTAGGTTTCTCTAGGACCAGAACACTTAAAAAGCCCTTTTTAATAATAAGCCTCTTCCCTTCATCATTCATCATAGGGACGGAAGAATTCAACACCCCCTCTGTGACCTTATTTCACTCCTATCTGGAGCATTAGGGACTGGAATCTGAGGCTGGGCGATACAATCAAGATGTCCACAGAGAACACTGGATCTGGAGAGGAGAACCAGGTCTGCCTCTGCTACTCAGACTAGTGTAACTACCGAGCAAGTGAATTCTTACTTCCCAGACCCCCAGTTTCTTTACCCAGAGAATGAAGGGGCTGGACATGATGGACCCTTCCAGCTCTAGCTCCTCCAATGCTATGACTAAGCCACTTCCTGTGCAAGTGGGTGTGGATGGTGGGGGGTGGGGGGGGCCGAACAAGATAAGACTCAAATCCCAGGAATGCCGGGTAATGTGGGGAGAGGGGGAAGGAGGGCACCCTGGAGCAGAGGCTCCATTTACACCAGAAAGGCATCTTAGAGGTCACTTAGGCCGCTCCTTCTGTACACAGGTCATTGGTACATTCGAAAACACTGAGCACAGCCCCAGGCACAAGACACTGAATTGGGCAGAGAGGGACAGGAAAGGAAAGGCAGTGCTGGGTGTGGGGGGGGGAGGGGAGGGTGATGCTCACTGTTCCTCACTAGCTACACACACAGTGGTGGGCTCTCTGGGGGAGGCTAAGGCCTGCTCTGTCCCTTGGGGCTAACACCTGGACCTACCTACCTCATGTAAGGGTTCTCTGTCAACTAGAAAGCAGGACACAAAAGGGCAGCCATGCCAAGCCCAGCCAGGACACTGCCCTAAGTTTCTAATTAGCACAAATCAGTAATCTCCCAAGGTGGTTTTTTCTGATAGAACTTGTCCATCTTTTTCTTCCAAAAATGGTGCCAACAGGTTTGACCAACTTTGTCCAGAGTAGAGCCCAAAAGGCAGAACTTCTGCAGATCAAATAAGTGACTTGGCATTGAACATCTGACTTGTGTGTTTAATTGGTGAGCTATTTGAAGAATGAGCTCATTCCTCCAAGTCCCGCCCTCACCTGCCTAGCCTGGAACTCTCCCAGAGCTGCAGGCCCTCAGCTCCACCATTTGCTGCTGCAGGCTCCTCCAGCCTGTAAGGCTCTGGCCTCTTCCTCCCCCCTGCCCCCTGGTATGGGAGCCTGGCCCATAAAACATTACCCCTTGCCCTCCTTCCCCCATTTCTTTCATTTGAAATTCTCTCACTTTCTTCTTGATGGTGGTAGGTAGAGCAAGGCTTCTCTCAGTTTTCCTTCTGTTCCCATCCCCACCTTGGATTCATTTGTGGACTTTCTTACAGCCTCCCATCCACATGGCTGCGTGTACTTCTTGCTCGTTACTGGTTGGGGGGGGGGGGGGGGGCGCGGCCCCGGCCGGCCAACAGTACATTCTTCCCTTAAACAAATCCCAGCAAACTAGAAAAAACAGACCACATCAGCCTGCTTCTCCCACCCCCTCCTCCTGCATCATTTACCTTATATAGCTTGTCTCGGCTTAGTAAGTTTTAAGGAATTTCAGCTGCAAAGTTACTATTTAACAACCATACAGGCCTGTAGGTATTTTAGCACACTGTGTACACCTGGCCCAGGCTGAATCCTTGTCCTTAGTCAGATGATATTTTAAGTAAATACACTTGAAAGAGGGAGAAAAGTCAACTTTCAGATAAAGAAAGCAGATCATAAGATTAAGCTGAAAAGCACCTTGGAGATCATCGAAATCCAATCCTCTCATTTAACAGATAAAGAAACTCAGAGAGTTTCCAGAGAAGTTACATGTAAGTGGCAGGGCCAGAATTCAAACCCAGAGCCTGTGCCTCCAACTGGAGGGCCCTGCTCCACACCATGTGAACCACAGCAGGGCCCACTCAATATCTGAGCCACAGCTACCCTTTCCCCCTAGTTCTGCTGAGAGAACAGTTTTTCTTTTCTCAAGCATCTGAGTATAGTTTGCTGAAACCCAATGCAGAAAAATAACCATATTTAAGAGATTTAATTATATAGCAGCTGTCTCAACTGGAAAGTGCAGCCTATTGGTTTTTCTGAGTTGACACTAAGATGGCTAAAAACTTAACATGTGACCAAAGAACCGAAAGCAACTGCTAACGACAAGATCTGTCTCTCCAACCCATGGCCCATCCGGGCTTAAGTGGTTGGCTGGCTGGGGGGAGGGGTGGGTGGAGAAGCTGCTTAGACCAAAAGCCACAAGGCCCAGGGCGAGGCTGGCTGCCTGGTGATGGGAGCTCTCCAGTCTTCCAGTAGGTCTGTGGCTCCAGGAAAAGGGGGAAGGAAAGGGATATTACATGCCAGGCATGGTGCTAAGTGTTTTTTACAAATATGATCTCACCGAACTTGGTTCACACACTGCTTGTCACTCAGCCTTTGGAGCCCGGTTACGCCATATTACTGACTACCTTGGTTTCCAAACAACATGCTTTTCTCAGTCATGGCTCCTGATGGTAGCCTTTGATTTGCAGGTGAGGTTCATAGTACTTGCACTATCTCCCTCTATTACCAAATAGATCACAGAGGACACAAGCTCTCCTTGGTCTTCTGTTCCATGGCCTAACATATCTCAAAGGGTTCACTAAACCATCTGGGAGAGGCACCTCACCAGGTACCTAGTGAAAAGCTCTGTTAGTTGAGGAATTTTGCCTTGTGCTGAGCAGAAATCCACATCTTTCCACCTTCAACTCACTGGTCAGCCCTGGGGACCGAGCCAAACAAATCTACTAACTTACAGCTAACTCCTCTAAAGGCTCAGCCCACAGCCTCTGCAGACCATCCTCAGAGACTTCATTCATTCTTCTCTCCCCATTCTGGCTCTCTTCATCACCACCTTTCCAAAGGAGGTGCCCCAGGACCAGACTCCAGTGGTCATCTCTCCCCATCTTATCTTCCTTGGACACACACTAGATTTCATTTCAATTGTTTTTAATTAAAAAGACATAGGACCAACAACGTGAAGCTATGTGTCCTGGTCAACATGGGAGAACAGGCAGGTGCTAGATTAAGAAGCTGGAGCCAAAGCTGAGTCCTGCCAAATGACCTTGGTGAAGTCATTGTATCTTCCTGGGCCTCCCTTTCCTCGCCTATAAAATGAACTCACTGTTGGACTAAGTTGGTAAAGGCTGTTCCAGATCTAATGGGAGATTTCTTCCAGCCTCAGACTGGCTCATGCGGTCCCTGATTTCCTATGCAGTAACAGACATTACTGTCCAGCAGATTGCCTGAGAAAGTGCCTTGACCCACATCCTGCCTTGTCTAAATACAATTTATTTCACCAGAGAAAGGTGACTCCTTTCCCATAATTCTGCAAGGAACTTCAACTGGAGATGGATATCTTGCCACTAGGTGTGTCTAGATGCCAAGGCGGTGCTGTCCGGGCCTTTCAGTGCTGGCTGGACACATGGGAAAGAAAGGACCTTTGGTCATTCCATCAAACCTCATTTGGCAGAAAAGGAAATGATGGGCCTATGAGGTTAAGTGACTTGTCCAAGGTTATCCAGCTGGTCAGGCCAAGTAGAAACTAAGTCAAAAGAAGAGACTGTGGAATATTCCACCTTCATGAGGATCACTACAACAAAGCAATAGCAGATAATGAGTAAGAATAATCTCATATTTATACAGTGGATTATGGTCACAAAACACTTTCTCTCTCTCTCTCTCTCTCACACACACACACACACAAGATGGGCCTAACAAGCCTCTAAGGCAGGTTGGGCAGATACAATCCCCTCCTCCACTAAAAAAAAAAAAGAATAGCTTAAGAATACTATTAGGTCTGTATCTCAAAAGAAAAGCAAAAAGAACCTATACAGACAAAAATATTTATGGCAGCTCTTTTTGTGGTGACAAAGAATTGGAAACTGAAGGAACACCCATCAATCAAGGAATGGCTGAACAAGTTGTGGTACGAGTATTAGGGAGTACATGGCTAATATGTAATCCCATGTATAATCAATATCATATTGCTTGCCTCCTCAAGGGCTGGAGAAGGGGCAGGGAGAGAATTTGAAACTCAAAATTTTTAAAAATGAATGTTAAAATATTTTTACATGTCATTGGGAAATATTTAACAAAATAAATTTAAGATTGCTAAAAACAGCGTAAGAAACTCAAGATCAAGATTATGGTCGCTCTTCTCTTTTTCCTTTTTTCTGTTACAAGAAAAGGTTCACTGGGTAGGAGGAGGGAGGAAATCTATTTGCAAATAAGGGTGATATAAGAAAACAGCTTGTGTGAAAAAGCCCTGGGGATGAACAGAAAACTTTTAGAAACTGAATTTGGGAAGGTAAAAGTGACTTCCTCCCAAACTCACACAATTAGTGCAAAAGGTGGAATTGGAATCCAGATCTTCTGCGTCCTAATCCAATGTTCTTTCAGTCACATACACACAGGAGGCTTCTAACCAGGAAGGAAAAGGTAGAAATGGGGACAGCAGCTATAAAACAAATCCTGCTTTAAACAAAAGATTAAAATAATCCCCCACACCCAAAAATACACTGGAAAATGACAGCTATTGATATTATACAATTTCACAGACAACACGGCCAATCCTCAGAGCTGGACAAAGAGACAGGACCTAAGGCAGATAATGTCGCCCTAGATTTGGGGCCAGAGCCCCTGGATTCAAATGCCCACTTTGGCAGGGATCATCTGTAAGCTATCACCTCTGGTCCTCAGTTCCCTCATCTATAAAATGAGGAGGATGGACTAAAAAAATCTCTAATGTCTGGCCTAGCTCTCAATGGAAGGTCTCAGGAAAATACAAAGGGGTTTTACTTCCTTCAGGGCAGAGCCCATCTTATTTGCATCTTGCAAGACCTTCCCTATACCCACAGGAACAGGACTAAAAACCTAAAGGGGGAGGTGGGGGAGGTAAGAGTAGCCAACAGGGCAATAGGCCTAGAGGCCACATGAGGACCTTGGCCTTCTAGGTCCTGGGTGCAGCCTTTTCACTGAGTCCCAGTTTTACAAAACAAATCCTTTTTTGAAAGGGATTTGTTCTGGGAAGTCTGGATTTGGTAGGGAGGGCTGCACTTAAGGACCTAGGGGGGATCTGTTCCGTGAAGTTGGATTCAATGGGCCACCCTTGAGGACCTACAGGGCCACAAGTTCCCTACCCCTGGCTTAGAGTAAGAAAGACCTGAGTTCAAATCCAGCCTCAGACACTAACAGGACCCTGGGCAAATCACTTAACCTCTGCCCACCTCAGTTTCCTCATCTGTAAAACAAGAATTATCAGCAGTACCTACCTCCCAAGGCGGTTGTGAGGACTAAAATTCTGCATATCAATGAAAAAAAAAAAAACCCAACTCAAGGAAGGCTGAAGAAATCCTTACTGGCTGAACATCAACTAAATCAGGTTAGGGAGCCAAATCACCAGGCTAGTGACCAGCTTGTGGAGAGAAGCTAAGGGTCAAGTTTACAAACAAACATGTAGTGGGAAGAGCACCAGCCTGAAGCACTGCGCCGCAATCTCCCCTTTCACATTTATTACTATAAAGTAACCCTGGGTAAGTCATTTCACCCATTTCCTCAGTTGTGAAACATTTACAGCTCAGTACTTCACAGACTGGTTCTGAGGCTAGCATTGTATAAACTGTGGTGGGTGAGCTGCTGCCACCACTCCTGGCACTATGACCAAGAAGACATTTGTAGCAATAGGCTGAAATGCTCCAAGTTTGTCTTGTGGTCAAGGTAAGTCTTGAAAACAACAGTCTCTAAACCAATCCCTCTCAAGTATCCAAAGACCACGCATGGAAAAGTCTCCTGTCATTAGGGGCTTACAACCGCAGGTTGGCACAGGCCAAAGCTGAGATAAATTACAACTTGATTCAGGGTTCTTTAGGCACCTATGAATAGGGAGAGAAGGCGGGGTGGGGGAGGGAAAGGACATTTCTGTTGTCTGGGTTTGGTTATACCCTAGGCTCCAATGTATTTACTGAACCATGAGGAAACAAAAAACCAAAACAAGTCCAAAATCTGACTACTAGAAAGTTAGACTGAACTCACCAAGTCCATGCCGCTTGATTCCCTACTAAAGTTGGGGCAACATTTTGTCAAGTGAAATCATGTTGATAGCACCCCTGAGTTTATGGACTGGTCTGGCCACCACTTGTTGTGTTGGGTGACCTTGGGCCAATTTTCAGATCTGTAGAGCAAGAGTAGCTGGAAGTAACACTGCAAACTTCTGTGACTCAATGTGTAGTCAGTTTGTAAGATTCAGACTAAAGAAGAGCCAGGAATGGTGCAGAGGGGCGTCTTGGATTTGACAGTAAAGGCCCACTGAATGCCAGACTGTCTTCTCTAAATACAGGAGTCACTTTTAAGTAGAGATCACAGGAAGAGAGAACATGCGTATACATAAATACACGAATTTAACCCTAAATGTGTGTGTGTGTGTGTCTGTCTCTCTCTGTAGCATGGATAGGGGATGGAAAGCCAGCTTCCGAACCAGGAAAGCTGTGTTCTGGCTGTGTGGCCCTGGCCAAGCAGCCATTTTACCCCAGGTTCTGAACATAAAGCTCAAAGCCAAGAAGAGGCTTTGCTGCCTTTAACAGGTGGAGGGAACTTCTGTGCTGCCAATGGAATAGCAGCTTCCCTCTCTACCTCAATCTAAAAGTCACAGACCAAGAGACCACAGAACAAGCACTCCCCCCGCAACCCCACCCCTTCATTGCTTTGCTTGAATCTCGATGCCCATTTCAAGCATATCCAGGAGATTTTCACTAGCTTGAAGGACTAAGGCAGGTTATTCCACCCAAGAGCACAAGTCTGCCTTGGGTTGTTTTACTACCCACAAAGAATGATTTGTGGTCACTGCCAGGATCATGTCTGGTTCTGAAGAGACCAAAGCAATGCCTGGGAGCACAGAGGAGGGCTTCACTAGGGGCTGAAAAACAAAAACTTCACACTTAGATGACACCCACAAGCAGGACAGGGGAGCCTTTGGGGAGGCACTGTCTCAGTGCTTTAAAGCAAAGAACTAAGGTTCATATTTCAAAGGACTACAGATGCAGAGTGTGAAAAGACCTTGGTGGTCACTTCACCTAATTGCCTCATTGAGGCCCAGAAGTGAAGGACTTGGCCATAAAGTCCACTATGAGTCAGTGATGTTTCAGGGATGATTTTAGTGTCATTAAAAGCACCCTGCAATTTCTCAAAGACCATCCAAGGCCCTTCTCTCTCCCCTGTAAATTCTAGGCCACACTCATTGTCCATTCCCAGTGTCTGGTCAACACTGATGTTTTCCCAATGAGGATAGATGTCTAAGAGTCATAGGAAAGGACAGTCACCACCCATGACCAAAAAGGAATTGTGCCCAAGAAACAAGGATGTGACCAGAAAGATGTATGACTGAAAAGAGAAAGCAGGCCAATTAGGTACTTAGAGCGAGGGATAACTGGCAGACAAGCCACTTGTTCCACTGGTATCCACACAATAAGGAAAGCCCTGAGTATGCTGGGAGGAGCCCTGGTGGAGAGCTGACCTGGCCAAGAGTAAAATGGGATCAGGTAGGGAGATGTGGACGGGTTCCAGCCTACGCTAGTTGAAGGAGTTCCCACCTCAACAAGAATTCAGAGCCAGTTAGTACTGGCAAAGTCTAGTGCTGAGTACTAGCTACAAATACAAAGAGAAAAATGCCCATCCTTGCCTTCTTCTTTAGTGCAATGTGTTAAGAGAGTACGGGATTTGGAGCTGGAAGGCCAGGGTTCAAATTCCATCTGTCATTTCTTTTCTATACTGACCTTGGTAGAGACCTTAGGCCTCAGTGTATTCAACTGTAAAAGTTATCAGGTAGGACTAGATAATCTTGAAGGCCTCCCCAAGTTCTAAACCCTACAGTCCTACAACCCACACCCAGGCTAAAGACATTCTCTCTCCCCCTTTTCTCTACTTCTCTCCTCACCGTACTCTCTTTCACTCCTGCAGAGTGAGCTGGACCACTCCCTTCAGTCTGGCCTTTGGTGACACTCTACATTAAATGGAACAAGTCCTTATCAGACTGCCATGAATTGTGGTCAGGTAGGAGGACTTCTAACCACAGACAAGTCCAGGACAAAAGCCATCTGATAGTAATCCAGCCTTGACCTCTTCCCTTTATCCTTGATCACCTAAAACATTCTTTAAATTCCTATTGGAAACCAAAATGCTAGAAACTTCAACCACTAGTTCACCCAAGAACAATTAAATAAGAAAAATAGTCACTGAGCTACTGCCTTCTCCCCTGAGAGGCCCGTCTGCACCATGGATCTGAGCTGTTTAATTACAGAAGGATTCCACACTTCTTCCCTTTGGCAAGGAGGACAACTGTGTTGTGCTGCTCAGTGATTTGGTGGGGATTCAGAAGGAAGCCCAGATGAGATAGACAGAAGGCCAGCCAGGCAGAGGTGACAGGGTATCCTGGCTCCTGGGGCCTCAGCTCTTCAGGCAGCATCTTCACAATGAGGTATTTCTCAATGGCTACTGGGCATTCCCCACCCACTCCTCACAGCAGCAAATGGGAAACAGTCAGAAGGAGAGGAGCCAGACTTTGTCCAATAGCAAAGCTCTCTGGGAAATGGTTTTCTATCTAGCATGGTGCCTGGCCTTGGAAGACTTGCCTCCCTCATGACTCCTAAAAGAGATGGGAAAACTCAGGGCCCCTTCAATGTAAGGAGGCTGGCAAGGCCTTAGACCAGTCGCCTTGCTGGCTTAAGAAATCAGATCAGTCTTGGCTTGAACACAAAGGGTGGTGCTTTATAATGGGGCCTATAAAATTAGCTAGGCTAAGTAAGCCCATGCACAGGGTCTGAGGGATAACTCGCCAAGCATCACTCCTGCAGCACAACGAGGAAGGCATGTGGCCAAGGGGAGGGGGGCAGGGAGGGGGAGAGAGAGAAAGAAAGAGAGAGAGAAAGAGAGAGAGAGAGAGAGAGAGAGACAGACATACAGACAGACAGACAGAGATGGCTGTTCTACAAACCAGTTCTGGTGCACAGCAAGCTCCAGCTGGCTGCCACCCCACATCTGGGATTGGAATCCAAATTTCAAGTTTACGATCAGAACCAATACCCCCTTGGGGGACTGTTGTTTTTCATTAGCACAGGCATAAGGACATGTATCCTCAGAAGAACAAAAGTTCTCTCTAAGAGATGCTGTGCCCACAAGCAAAAACTTCCAGAGGGGAGAACACATTCTTGGTAGCCACTCCAAAATCAAGACATAAATAAAACCCTGTCCCGTAAGGAGGGAGGACAAGGGCAACCTCCTCCTGCAAGAGGCCTTCCGGCCCACTGTTCTGCAGGGGCCCTCTACGATGAGACAGATGGAACTTCAGTGATCTCCAGAGAGCAAGAAGAAATAGGAGGTGTGAACATTTATGGAAGATGGGAGGGCTTTCCCATCTCCTAATCCTGGGTCTGAGGGAGTCAATCTCTAATAAGTGAATTGATTTTCATTGTATCTAAAGCACCTACTATATTTACTATAGCAGGTAATGGTTTGAAGGTTTGCAAAATACTTTAGACACATAACCTCTCTCACAGTAACTGTGGAGTAGGCACTTCAAGTTGTTCATCATATGTAAAATAAGGATGACACTCAGATTTAACTGACCTGTCCAAGGTCACACAGGTACTAAGCGTCAAATTCAGGACTTATACCCAGGTCTTCTCTTTAAGACCAAAGTTTTCTCCACTACACTACCAAATGAATACTTAATTTTCAAATCTCAAGATGGGCAGCCAGACTAGGAAGAAGTCATGGCAACTAGTATCAATCACAACTGAAGAAAAGAAGGCATAAAAACCCCACCTCCACCCACCCCCACACTCCTATTGTTTTTTTAGCAGGTAAAAGGGTTACCTGCCAGTGAGTCAAGGCAAGAACTCCAAGAAAGGGTTAGATGAACTTGATGCAAATGGATGGGGCTCTGGACTGAGAATCGAGCAATCTGGTTTCCACTACTGACTCACACTTACTAGTTTTGTGACTGACCCTGGGCAAAGCACCCTTCTTCACTGGGCCTCAGTGTCTTCACCCATAAAAAGGAGAAGAGCAATGGGCTGAATAATCCTTCTAGCAATGGTGTTTGTTCTCCAGGCTAAGGGAGAGGTGATTGGCAAATAAGGGCCCAAACCAGATTAAAATGAAATTGGGAAATAATTAACAAACTCAATAAAACCATAATGAACCACAGATTATATTGTTAAACTGAATCAAGATGCAGCCCAAAGGGGATGTCTGGATCAGCGGTCCCATTTCTAGTTGAGTCTGCCATTGCTGGTCTAAGCCACCCCACCGACTAGGCAGCTCTGAGATTTCAAGGTCCCTCCCACCCACAACTTCGGACTTTCCCTGGTCTAGGACTCATCTATGTTCTAACACTGTACACACTCTCTAAGAGCCCCAAGCTCAGGTCTGATATCAATGCAGCTCTAACTTTTCCTCCATTCAGTGGCATCCCTCATTTCTCATAAGAGAACCAACAGCTTCTCTCAGTGCTCTCTAGGAAGTAAAAAGCATCCAGGCAGGACTAACATTTGTGGGTTTGAAAAAAAAAAAAGGGCAAGCTGCTCAATAGTCACACGAAAAAATGCTGTTCATTTCTCTAATCAATAGTGACATAGAGCATTCTGAGATACATATCAGAAATCATACATATCAGAAATAATAAATGCTGGAGAGTTTGGAACAGTTTGGAACTATGCCCAAAGGGCTATAAAACTACATACCCTTGGACTCAGCAATATCACTACTAGGTCTCCATCCCAAAGAAATCAAAGCAAAAGGAAAAGGACCCACATATACACAAAAAATATTTACAGCAGCTCTTTCTGTGGTGGCAAAAAACTGGAAATTGAAGGGATGCCCATCAATTGGGGAAAGGCTAAAAGAAGCTGTGGTATGTGAGTGTGATGGAATACTATTGTGCCATAAGAAATTATAAGCAAGATGGCTTCAGAAAAACCTGGGAAGACTTATATGAACTGATGAAAAGTGAAGCAAATAGAACCAAAAGATTTTATACAGTAACAATGCTGTACAATGATCAACTGTGAATGTCTTGGCTATTCTCACCAATACAATGATTCAAGACAATTCTAAGGACTTGTGATAAAGGAAGCTATCTACCTCCAGAGACTGATGGACACTGAGTACACATCATAACATACTTTTTTCACTATATGTTTCTTATGTTTTATTGGGGTTTTTTTGCAACATGGCTAACATGGAAATGTTTTGCATGACTTTACATTTATAAATGACATCATATTGCTTGCCTTCTCAATAGGTGGGGGAGGGGCAGGAGAGAAGGAATTTAGAACTTAAAATTTTTAAAAACTACATTAAAAGTAATTTTTTTTTCAAACAGAAGGGCAAGCTGGTCCCTAAACATCAAGCAGGGAAAACAAGAAGTCTTCTAAGGCAGCTAGGTGGCTCAGTGGACACAGTGCTAGGCCTGAAGTTGGGAAAGACCTAAATTCAAATCTGGCCTCAGACACTTAACAACTATGTGACCCTGGACAAGTCGCTTTACCCTGTTTGCCTCAGTTTCCTCAACTGTAAAATAGAGAAAAATAACAGCACCTATCTCCCAGGGTTGTTGTGAAGACCAAATAAGATATTTGTTAAAGCACTTAGCACAGTGTCTGGCACATAGCAGATGCTTAAGAAATGCTCATTTCCTGCCAAAGTGGAGAAACTAAAACTGAGAAGTTTTAAGTCAAATGGGAAACTAAGGGAATCCATTGTTCTCTCCCCAAATTGTGCAAGAGAAAAGCTTCACTTGCCTGTTCCTCCTGGTCCATCCCATCCCCAATCGACAAAGGAAGTGTAGACACTTGAGGGCTGTGGGAACTTAGGTTTCCACTTCACCTCATGCACTCTGGAGGAGGGCGTGACCATGGCTCCCAAAGTGGGTCGGCCAATGGGCTTGGCAGCAAGTCCTTGCAGGACCTGCCCCCTTCCTCCCTCTCTGCCCTGACTTTCTTGGTCCTGACAGTCCTTATCACTGTCACTAACTTCCCATTCTGAGTTCCCTGTCTGGCCCACAGCAGCTCTGGCCTGGCTGAAGGCCACCACAGACCATCTCCTGAGCCTGCCTCCTAGGACCCCACCTCTTTCTACTGCCAAGTATTTTCTGGTCCTCTGGATGAGAACCCTAGAAAGAGCCCATGATTGGGAAACACTTTCAGGGAAGTCTGTTCTTTCTGTCTTTATAGTTGTGATAAAGAGCCTCCTCTCCTTCTGGGTATATACTTGCAAGCACCTTACGTTCTATAGTCTCTCAGAGAATCCAACTCTTCTGCCTAGAAGGAACCAGGAGATGAAAAGAGGAGCTCATCTAATTCATGAGGCAAGGAAGGAGCCAATCCTATCTGATGCCTGTGTAACCTTGGCCAAGTCACTGAACCTTTCTGAGGTTTTCTCAACTATAAAATGATGGAAATGGATTATTAGAGAGCCTTCACTTTAAAGATGCTTTCCCAACCCTGTGCATGGGCTTCTTGAGAACTATCATCCCTTTTTACAAATGAAAGAAATGAGACCCAGAGAGACTAACAAATAATGCCATGGTCTCAGTGGACAACAGAATGAGAACTAGATCTGACCCAGAGCCCAATGTTCCCTCCACTAGAACACAAGGCCTCTAAGATCCTGGAATCCTCTTCTTTTATTGAAGGCAGAGGAAATCCAAGGTGCTGAATTCTTCCCCCCAAACTGACCAATCTCTAAAGGGAACAAGTCACTCTCTTATTCAACTTAAGAAATATTTAATTAAGCACCTGTGTGTGACACTGTGCTAGGTTAAGACCCCAAAAGAGTAAACAGCCCCCATAGCCTTCAGGGATTTTCCCAAATGGTGGAAAAACAAGACAACTTTGTCCATTTTCATCTGCATAAAGAGCCAGTCTAGAAGAGCCCTTCTAAAAAGGCAACTTCAAGCAACAGGGGCTGCTTTCTGACCAGTACCCTACAAATGACTCAAGCCCAGGTCCTTTAGCTGGAAAGAACCAAGGGGCTCCCCCTGAACCAGAGTCCTTCAGAGGGAGTCCCAGAAGCAATCCATATAAGGGCTCTGGGATGCAGGACTGTCAACAGAAGGGGAATTTGGAAGGTAAACCTTTACACTGCCATATTCATTTAATAAAGAGTAAGGAAGGACAGACTTAGTCAGCCATCTGCCCGGGTTATCTTATATTAAAGGGCTGGGCTTAGCTAACAGACAGGAAATCTCTTTAGGAGGTGATGGCAATTTGCTAAGTGCCCTGAATCAATATTGAACAGAGAGCTCGGCCTGAGCTCCCTTTGAGTTCATACAATATTCCCAACTGCTCAATAGAGGAGCCAGATCACGCCCCAGACCTTTGAACAGGAACACTGCCTGTTATTTTTGTCCTTAACAAATCAATTAGGTTTTAATAGAAACGGTCCCACCATCATCCGTGAGAAAATGTTCTCTTCTTTCCTACCATGGGAGACAGGGTGGTCCAGTGAGTGGCCCACAAGTGTTGACCAGTTTAATTCCAAGGATATCTCACCCTAGACACCTGCCTACTGGCTAGATAATCAGTGGCACTTCAGGGTCTCTGACCTTCAGTTGCCTCACCTGTAGAATGTGGTGATGAGGACTACTGATGTACAAAGCTAGGCCCTATTTATGCCAGGTTGGCAGCTGGTTCCCCGGTTCCTCAAGCCTCTCTCCAGCCTGATGTATCTCCTACCCACCTGCCAAGGGGATTTTTCTAAAGCACATGTCTGACCATGTTACTCTCCCTGCTCAAAGAGCTTCAATGGCTCCCTATTACCTCCAGAATCCCCTTCTCAGTTTGGTATTTAAAGCTCTTCAGAAGCTGGCCCCTTCTTACGCTCAGGTTCCTTTCCCTGCACTCTATGATCCAGCTAGACTGGTCTGACTTGCTGTGCCTCCCACACACCACTCCATCTCCTGTCTCATGCCCTTGCAATGGCAGTCCTCCATGCCCAGAATGGTGTGCCCCTCACACCAGCCTCTGCATTCCTTTCCTTGAAAACTCAGCTCAAACATCAACTTCTTCATCGGGCCTGTCCCAATGCCCCCAGCTGCCTTCCCTCAAAGATTATTTCCCATCGATTCTATTTCCAATCTCTATGCCTAGTTATTTACATGTGGTCTCCTCTATTAGAATCTGAGCTTTTTGAAGAGAGGGATTATTTTGGGGGCCTTCTTTGTGTCCCCCTAGTAAGTGCTTAATTCTTGTTGACTGCCTGACTAGTTATGGGACAATGTAAAACTGGCTTGTGAGCCCCCATCAGCACCTTCTCTAACCAACGAAGCTGATAAGGCTGCCATGCTTGGCTAACTTGGAATCCTTCCCATTATGCAAAGGCCTGCTGGAAGTTCTTCCTCCTCTATGAAGTCTTCCCTGCACCCTGAAGTCTACAAATGATCAGCAAACATTCATTAAGGGTCTCTAAGAGCAAAGCAAGAGGGCAGCTAGGTGGCACAGTGGATAGAGTGCCAGGCCTGGGGTCAGGAAGACCTGAGTTCAAATTCAGCCTCAGACACTTAGTAGTGGTATGATCCTAGGCAAGTCACTTGGCCCTGTTTGCCTCAGTTTCCTTACCTGTCAAATGAGCTGAAGAAGGAAATGGCAAACCACTCCTGTGTCTTTGACAAGAAAACCTCAAACGGGGTCATGAAGAGTAGGACACGACTAAAATGACCCAATGATGACAAGTGCACAGTATTGTGCACGGCTCTGGAGTTGTAAATACAAAAAGGAAGCAGCCCCAGCCAACAAGGAATTCACATTCTATTGGAGGGATATGAGTAAATACAGTAATTCCAGGAGGGAGAAAACCCTAAAAACTGGAGGAAGCCATTCTAAGCAAAAGTGAGGAGGGAGTACATTCCAGGCACAGAGGATAGAGAGCCTGAGAAAAAGCATGGATGTGGGAACGGCTCAAAGGTCACTGTAGGGGAAGTAGCAGCAAGATTGTAAAATATTAAATATCAGAACAAAAGGTGTATTGTAGCAAAGAGACAACAGGGAGAAGATGAAGATCTTTGAGCAGGGGAGACATGGTAAGACCTACTTCTTAGCAACATTAATAACTACTGGATTTGCAGATGGATTGGAGAAAGAGCCTGGGAACTGAGGGGACCAATTAGGTATTAAGTGGACAGAAGATGAATGCCAAAGGAGAGGGAAGGGAGAATGGCCGAGATTTGGCAAATGGGGAAAAGAAGGATCAAAGGTGACGGAGGTTGCAAAGCTGGGCAGCTGGGAAGATGATGCTCCAAACAATACCAGCAGGAGATCTGACAGGGCTTAGAGCAAAGATGGCAAGCTGCTTTGAACACCAAGTGAGATTCGGGTAGAGATGTCTGGAGCCCAGGAGAAAGATCAAGTCTGGATACAAGACTTTAGGATCCTGTGCCTAGAGATAACCTAATGAAATTACCAAGACAGTTCATAAAGTGGGAGGGTCCAAACAGAGTCTTGGGAGATAGCCAATGATGAGAAATGGATGATGATGGGAGGAGACTAAGGAGCGGTTGGAAAGACAGGGCAACCAAGACACTGCAGCGGCACGGATGCCAAGAGGGAAAGGCTCATAGAGAACAATGGGTGTCAACAATGAGGCCCCAAAGAAAGAGGTCTAGGAAAAAACCTTTGGTCCTGGGGGCTAACAGCTTATGGGTGACCCTGAAGACAGGAGGTTGAATGAAGCTGAAGAATAAGAAGCCAGTATACCCGGGGCTGAAGAGGAAAAAATGAAGGGAAGACCTCCAGTCCAGCTCGGTCTTTCTAGAAGTCTGGTTATAAAAGGAAGGAAGGACTATAGGCCCAACAGCTTGAGGGGATGGCACAGGCCAGTGCAAGACTTAAATAAGGGCAGCTAGGTGGCACAGCTCAGAAGGACATGGGTTCAAATGTGACCTCAGACACTTACTAGCTATGTGATCCTAGACAAGTCACTTAACCCCAATTGCCTCTGAAAACTTAAAAATTTTTAAAGATGGAGAACCTAGGCATATTTACAAGGTGTAAAGGGGCAACCTGTGGATAAGAAGAGATGGAAGATGAGAGAAAGAGAAGGAATGATAAGCGGGGCAGTGAGGTGGCTCAGTGAGTTGAGCACCCACCCTGGAGTCAGGAGGACCTGAGTTCAAATCAGGCCTCAGACACTTGACAATACTTACTAGCTGTGTGACTTTGGGCAAGTCACTTAACCCTACTTTCCCCCCTCCAAAAAAAAAAAAAAGGTTTGATGTAGAGAATAGGAGTACCACCACCTCTTCCATACATGTGTGGCCTTCTAGGCCCTTTGGTGCAGTCTTTCACCCAAGTTTTACAGAACAAATTCTTTTATAAAGTGGATGCATTCTGTGAGATTTGGATTCAGTCAAAGGGCCACATGAGAGGCGGGGGAGCCTAGAGGGCCACAGGTTCCCCACCCCTGGACTGAGTGAAAAAGAAAGTGAGGAATGTAACTCTCTCCCCTCTGGATTCCTAAAAAAAGCACTTGTCTGAATAACTGCTGGATGGCAAAGTATTTTTCATTCGCAAATACAGCATATGCTCTTTAAGACAGCATTTTAACAACTTCCGTACTGCCCTGCACCTAACATTTCTTCAATAAGTGTGTGCTAAGTGACTGGGACGTCAGAAGAGGTGGTGTTTATTTATAAGAGAAAAGGATGAGCCAGTGGCATCAAAACCTTCAGCCACTCCAAACAGGCTGCCAAGAAGAGGCGCCCAAAAGACCAGAGCCTCCTGGGAAACCAGCCACAGAGCCACAGTCCTCTCCACTGCTACACCCCAATGAGATGGGGCCACCCAAGTGCTTCTGTCCTTTATCAGACAGGAAGCAGCCTTCTTCAGTCTGATGACTTCATCAAAACACAGGAAACCCAGGCTTCTGAACATACGTGATTCTAAATA
The DNA here is from genome assembly GCF_011100635.1 of Trichosurus vulpecula. Lineage (NCBI taxonomy): Eukaryota > Metazoa > Chordata > Mammalia > Diprotodontia > Phalangeridae > Trichosurus > Trichosurus vulpecula. The sequence continues at coordinate 294,751,351 of NC_050577.1, forward strand.
AAGGCAATTCCCTTGCTTTTGTACAAAGACTAATGTAACAGAAAAGTCTAAAGCAGCTTGATGAGAGTTGGCAAACCAGCTGGAATGCTGAGGACATGACTGTCACTAGTAGGTAACTTTTAAGGTATACAAAGTCCTTTATAAAGATCAGCTCCCAGATCCTCTCCCAATCCTGTGAGGTAGGTGCTATTATCATCTGCTTTTTTAGAGATGAAGGTAAGTGACTGGCCCAGAGTCAAACAGCTACAAAGTACCTGAAGACAGGATTTGAACTCTGGTCTCACTAACTGGGAATGCACAGAGACAGTCACGGTACCTTGCCCATAGTAGGTATTTAATAAATGGCTGCTGAATAAGCAAAATTTAATACAAACATCATGTCAGGAATGACTTTGGAAAGTATTTGTCCTCACCCAGTCCTTTCTGGTGATCCCAGGTAACATCTATTCTGTATTGATCAGGCTTTTCAAATCAATCCCAAAACAGTTTTCTGAGGCTAGATGCAAAAGACAGCATTAGGACCAAGAACCAATTTTTAGTTTGGAAGAGAACAAAGTGATCAGGGCACATTTGGTGGCTATTTCCTGGCTACCCAAGGGAGCATGGAGATTTTTACATCACTACAAACCAGGAGGGGTGTGAAGCCTGAGGAGAGCCACGGGCCAATTACTGGCCTCAAGAGGCGACTCTCTCTATCCACACCCTCCCCACCCCTGACCCCAGAAGTAGCATGCTGGGCAATGCTCCCTCATCACACATCACCGAGTTGCCAGGTGTCAATCAAAATACTCTGATTGGATTGTGGGAATCTTGGTTCTAACAGGCAGAATCGGACTGGGAAAGAATTCAGATGATGTTGGCCTCTTCCATCCCCAAAGATTAAGGGACTAGAAGGATTGACTTTGGAGGCCAGATTAAAGGAGCTAAGCATGTGGTGTTTAGCTAAATGGTATGTGGTGGGAGAAGGCGAAGAAGACAGGCGATGATAGCTTGGATGTTCTGAAGGAGACAAATTCCAGTAGGTAATGGGTCCTTTTCCTCAGTACTTTATAACTCTCAGGTACTAGTCCTGATCTATTTTATTCTTTGGTTATCTCTGGTTATCTTCTCCAGACCCACCCCTCACCCCACCCACAGCAGTGGAAAGGCAGACACACTGTGGTGTTTAGCACTTCATAGCCCTCAGTGCCTAATACATTTAATTCAAATTTGTGAAATCAGGAACTTCAGAGTCATTCAATAAATGAAAACAATAACTAAATCCAGAAATGCCTTCCCAAAATTTGGATACCCTCACATCGAGGGACAGATGGAGATGGGGTGGAGTGGAGGAGTGCAAATGGAGATCTCAACCATGCTCAAAATCAGAAAAGGCCCTATAGGGATAATAACATACTGGGGTCCACAGGGACAGAGCCCCAGTTAATTTTTCTGAATTAAATACACTCATTCAAGCTCCTCAGAGGCCCATCAGCAATGAAAGTCCCCAAGGGCTGAGACTGGAGCTCACAGATTGGAGGGCGGAGACCATCAGAGTAAGCCTTCAGAAAAGGATAAAGGTAGGGCCTGTCAAGGAAAAGGTCAAATTAAGGAGAAATAAAAACAACAACAAACCCACAAAGTCTGAGTCAGCAAGAAACAAAATTCCAAGGACTCCAGAACCCAAGCGGGCAGCTGGCACGCTGCTCTCTGCATTCAGGACACTCAATCAGGGCAGACAGTAGACATCATTTGCCCTGATGTCAGAATATGGAACTAAGTAATCAGAGCATATGCTAAGTTCCTTTTTAAAGAGACATGCATCAGCCGTGGTGGGGAGGGGGAAGCTCAGAGCATGCCTTCCTAGGTTTACAGACATATCTAAGAATGGAGATCTTAGGAAGAAGAGTCAGAGCCTTCCTTTTGATGGGAGAGCTGGTTCAATTGGAGACCTAGTCTCAGGGGGTTTCTAATGACTCTTGTCTCCCCCAAAGGCTAAAACACTGCTCTGCAGAAAGGATGCTTCACCCTGGGAATTCTCGAGGGGTGGAGGGGTAGAGTGTCTCAGCACTGCCTACCTGCCAAACTCAGCTATTCTATCCCACTGTTAGGGTTACTAAGAAGGCTACATAACCATAGGGTATGGCAACTTGGTTCTTAAAATCTTTTAAAATCTATAACTATATTCCAAAAGAATCAGTTTCTTTTGCAAACCTATTTGTGTATATAAAACATGACTGTGAGCAGGATTACTCCCTCTGTTTCCCCAACCTGACTGCACACACAAGAGGTCCACAGCACATAAAGGTGGAGAAAGAGCCCTATTCTAACTCTGATACTCATACAGAGCTCTGCTCTCTCTGGTAGCACCGCTACCACCCAGCACATCAAGGTGATGTTGGTAGAAGCAGGACTAAAGCCCGGAAGCCAGACAGCCTGTCAAAGAGGAAGAAGAGCAGGGGATTGGGAGGGAGGAGCCCCAGATTTAAAATTCTCCTCAAACATCTATAAGCAGTATGCCCTTGGCCAAGTCACAGCCTCTCGAGGCTGTGTCTTCATCTGTAAAATGGAGAAAAGAAATGTACTATCTGGTTCACAGGGCTGTTTGCCAACATAAAAAGTTCTCAATGTGAATCAGTATTATAGGACGGGCAATGGAAGTCAGGACAATAAACATTAAGTACCTACTATGGGCCAAGCATTTATTAAGTGCCTACTATGTATGGGCCAGGCACTATAAGCTCTGAGGATGCCAAAAGAAAAAAAAAGACAAAAACCAGTCCCTGCATATTGAGTAGGTTTATGATCTAATAAGGAGGGACACAGAAATATAAATATACAAGTATATATATAAGTATACAAATATATAAGTATACAAAATCAGCTCTCCCAGCGAAGGCTTCCTGTAGAAGGTGGGATTTTAGCTGGGATCTGAGGAGCTGAAGAGGCCAAGCACTCTAGGCCTGGGATGGAGCCCAAAGGTGGCAGCCAGTGCAGAGAAAGCAGAGTGCGCAGCAGCTTTCCAGAGGAACACTTTTTTAACACTGGTTTTTATGAATGTATGTTTTTTAACAGCAGAGAACTTCTGCCTTGCACAATAGACAGGTATTTATGTTGCAGTAAGCCAAGCTGCACATCTTAGGCTTAAATCCTCAGGTAGCTTAATGCACAAGGCAGAACAATTTTCCGACAGCAATGTCCAAACTTGTCTAGGCTGCACACGCCTTCTGGGCTCTGGCCCGGGCATCAGGGTTTCTTGGAGGGGCTTTCATCATCCAATATACCCAGAGCAAAGAATTATCTGTAAAAATAAGAAGAATACTCCTGACTACCCTCCCAAGAGTGTTTGTGAGGAATGCTAGGGCCTGCCTTGGAGTAAGGAAGGCCTGGTTCAGATAATGCCTCAGACACAGATGGACAAGTGATCTGCCTCAGTGGAGTGACTGTCCACATTGGGAGTTCCTTCACCCAGTGGGTGAAAATACTCCAGGCCAAAAGGAAAAATGCTATATAAGCAGGTGCTACAATTATGATGGCAGCATGGCACTATAAAAGGGGCCCTACATTAATTCATGAGGTAGAAGACCTGGGCTCAAGTCCTCCATTTGATACTCATCAGTTAAATAAGCTTGAATAAAGTTGTTATCTTTAATCCTCAGTTTACTCATCTACAAAATGGAAATACCTGCCACAGCTTCCTTTTTGTACTTAGAAAACCTTATGTGACTATGGACTGAACTCCATCCCTTCCTCCAACTGTCCCCCACTGCAAGCATGGAGGCCTGCCAAGGACCTCAGTCCAGCCAAGTTCACTGCAGGAAGAAGTGCTTCTCAAATCAGGGGTGAAGGCCAAGAGACCCCACTGCCTGGTGGAGCCAAACAAAGGGAGGATTTCTAGGGCATTTCCTGCCCTGGGCACCTCAAGAGAGGCTGCTTTCCAGTGAATTAGGGCCATTCCCCCAATTCTGACACCACCATGGTGTTATTTATTCTTGCTGTTTCTGGAACATGAGACTAAGGAGGAGGAGGCGTAGGCTGGGTTGGGTTTTTCACCCCTTTTTGTTTCTTTCTGGAGGAGGAGGGTAAGGCTATGCTGAGAGGAAGAACAACAGCCAAGCCCTCTCCTCTCCTTTTGAAATAAAAACGTCAAGCTGGTTAAGGGCAGTCCTAAGGTACTTCACTCAAGGATTAGCAAGAAAGGAAACTGCAGAAAGCAGGCCCATCCTGGTTCCCGGCAATATTCTACCGGCTCCAGCATGGTGCCCAGTAAAAAGAAGCCAAAATAAGCAAACTGGGATTAATATGCAAGTCTTACTCCAGGAGAGAATCAATTGGACACCATCTCCCATAGCCAACTTCAGTTTAATGATTTTTTTTAAAGTGACCCCAGAGCTACAATTATATACAGCTTCCCATCTTAGATCTCAGTGGATCCAAACTAGAGAGATCAGAGTCCCAAAGCTACATTTCTAGGAGCCTAGGAAATGCCGGCTCCCATTTCTACCCACAACGGTGCCCAGAGTCATGGCATGTGTCATGTCATTTGCTCCCCACAATAGCCCTATGAGGCAGGTAGCAGGTCAAGTATCATTATCTCCATCTTACAGATGAGGAAACAGTCTACTCTGGGAACCCACATTCACACAACCTGGTCAGTAGAAGAGTGGGACCAGGGACTTCTCTGGCATCCAAGTCCAGGGCATTGCACTCCACTGCCCTTCAAACCAAAATGCCCAAGACTAGATAGCTCAACGGCAGCTGAAAAGGGCAGCGTTTTCCTGTCACACTTAGCCTGGGGTGAGCCAGCCATCTGCGGTCACGATGGCTCTAAAATTATACGGCACAATTCTGAAGTTTTTAATTACCCCCAATTACCTACTAAATGACTCTTCACTTTCTGACTGGACCTAAACTTGCCTCAGTTAGCAAAGCCTACAATGTGCTTCCTCAAGTCTCCTTTCTCACCCCCCTCCCCCAAACAGAAATGGGTTCTCCCTTCTCTGAACTCCCACAAGTCTAAGGCCCTTCTCATGAAGCTTTTATATGTGCCAGCCACTGGCTAGCTGGTGCTGGTGGGGGGGAGGGATGGGGAAGGAGGGGTGGCAATCCATTAGAGGGCCTCTGAAGCCCTCCCCAGATCTAGGATTCCAAGTCTTACTGAACAGGGAGGAATCATCAGAGGCTGAGATCTGAAGCCTGGTCTTCTATTAGCCTGAGGGCTACCAGAGATCAAGGACTGTCCTATACAACCCACAGAAGCTAGGCAAGTTTGGTAAAAATATAAATAAATCTGATTCCTCTATTTAAGAAAAAACAGGTAAGATGAAGCAAGTAACTTCTCAGCCTCCCAGCAAACCAAACCTAGCCACATTGTTACACGATGAACAAGATGAAAGTCTCTGGACTTTCAACAGTAACTGATGCATCCTGTTACTTTCAAAGCCAGGAAAAGATGTCAATGAGAACCTGAAAGTGAGCCAGTACGTTCTACGGACAAACAGCTGTGTTTCTGTGCAGGACCCAAGTGCTACAAAATACAAACTTCCAGGCTCACTTTAGCTGCCTGATGTGACTTGCTCTAGTCCTCACTTGGTTGTCGGGACTAGCTAGACTTCTCATAACACCTTTCTCAGCTCAGAAGACCTAAAGAAACAGATCTTTTCTCTCGTCCACCTGGCATGGCTTTTTTGTCTCCCGCCGCCCCCCCCACCCAAGAAAAAAATCAGCAGGGCTATCTAATCCTTCCCTTCCCCCGGTTTTCCTCCCCTCCCCTTCCAGGGGCTCCTAGTCTACAGAGGACCTGCCCTCTAGCCCCACCAGGGTGTGGCCCAGGAGGGGAAGGGGAAGGGGGAGGGAAGGGGAGAGGGCAATCAGGGAAAAACCCCAAACATTTGCAAAACAGGAAAGAGGAAACTTAGGTCTGCCCAGAGAGCGCAGCCACAAAAGATGGGTGGGCTCCTCCGTAGGGCAAGGTGATCGGAGAGGGAGCACAAAGTTGAGGGCTGCACCTCACTCAGCAAGTTGGGGCAAGGTAAGGAAGGCTCACAGGCAGAAAGGCCAAAGCAATCCAGGCCAGCACCTCACCCCTGGCGGCCCTCCTCACCCAAGGCAAGGGTCAGAGGACAGAGGAAGCTGCCCCGGGGATGGTGTGCCAGGCTGGGACTCGGCTCCTACTCCCTTCCTCGGCCCAACTACACCCACCCCCCTCCAGCCTCCAGCCTCCACCCTCCCTTTCTTGGCTCCACGGAGCACAGCCAAGCGAATGAGGAAGTCGTGATGGGAGGGCGGAAACCAGGGCTGAGCTCAGAGCAATGTCTGCAGCAGGACTGTCTGCCTCTGACTCAGGAGGTAACACCGACAGCTGCCAAACGGTCTCCAGGCCGCCCGTTACCTCCGAGGAAGGCCGGGAGACCTCCCAAAGTGCCCGGAGCGCGCTGCCCCAGAGAGCCAGGAGCCCGGCCGGGGAAAGCTCCGGGGAGGGTCAAAAGCTGGCCCAGAAGCGAGCCCTCCCAGCGGGCACTTGAGGCAATCCAGGGGTGGAGAGAGAGAGAGATAAGGAGGAGGGGGATGGGCAACTGCAGGAAACTGAGTCACCGAAGGCCCAAGGGATGGAGGGGAGGGGGAGGAGAGGCCAGCGTCGAGGGAAGGTAAGCGCCTGGAGGGCAGCCACTTTGTCTTTGTCTTTTACCTGGGGCCCGGACTAGGAGGGGTTTAATAAACGCTCCTTCAATTGAATGGGAGAGAAGGAAGAAATAGGAGAGAAAGAAGTGGGAGGCAGAAAGGGAGAGAGGAGAGAAAAGGGGGAGACAGAAAGGAGAAACAGAACGGGGGAGGAAAGGAGGAGGCAGATAGGGGGGAGAGAAAAGGGGGGAGGCAGAGGGGTAAGAAACAAGGGGAGACGAATAGGGGGAGACGAAAAGGGGGAAGAAATGAGACAGAAAGGGGGAGGAGATAGAAAAGGGGGAGTCAGTGGAAAGATAAAAAGGGGAGCGGGAGGGCCTGGGGAGGAAGGAAAGGGGATGAAGTCCGGGGGAGCTCTGGCCCTCGGGGCGCCTCCCCCCACCAGGTTCCGACAATCCGAAGCCACCCCCAGCCCGCAGGCAGTGCCTGCCCAAGGCCCCCGGAGGCGGCCGTGCCTGCCCTCGGGGCGCTTCCCTCGCTGGGACCCCGGCAGGGCACTGGTCCCCGGACGCCCGCCCGCACCCATTTCCGGGCCCGCCGCGGCGGAGAACCAAGCGGCGCCCGGCCGCTGAACTCTGCGTGCCTCGTCGCCGCCCGCCCCGCTCTCGGGCGCGCCGCGCGCAGCGCGCGCAGGAGCCGCCGTTGGCCCCGGAGGACGCGGGAGCTCACCTGAGCCGCGTCTGGTCCCTCGAGCGGACGTGCGGCCGCTTCCGTGCGCCGACTCCGGCTTGCCACCTGCGCTGGGGCCAAGGGAACGAAGGCGAACAGGAAGAACAGGAAGGCGGACGGGCGGGAAGGAGGGAGCGAGGCCGGCAGCGCCAGGCAGGCAGCAGGTCAGGGTCGCTCTGTCTTGTGCCCCGGCCGGCCTGCCCAGGAACGGCAGTGATCTGCGAGCCGCGCCTCGCCTCGCCGCGCCCAACCCTGCCGCGCCTCTCCGCGCGCCGCCCAGCCCCGCCTTCCAGGCCCTCCAGTCCAATGCTTGTCTCCCCGTGCGGCCCCAGACCCGCCCCCGGGGCACTCGCGGCCAATCGCAGCCCGCTGACGTGTCGACGGACGGGCATCTCGGCCCATGGAGAACCGAGGGGGCGGAACAATTGAAGCCAAAGGAACAGGCTTTTCCTTAGCTGCGCTCGCTTTTTTCCCTCCCCCCGGCCGCCTCGCCCTCCAAGGCCCCGCCCCCTAGCTTCAACTAGCCCAGTCGAAACGCGCTTTTGCACTTGATGGATGGACAACTTGACCCATGGGAAGCCGAGTGGGCGGAGGGAAGGGCGTTGGAAGCCAAAAGGACCGGGCTTTTCCTCCAACCCACCCCTCTTCCTTCACCCTCCCTGCTGTCTAGGCGGGAGCCCCGCCCCTCTAAAATGCTCTCCAACGGACCGCCGGGTTTTGAGGACGATGATTGGCAGGAGGAGGAGCCAACCAGAAGGCAGCAGACGGGACCGTGGAGCCGGCAGCTCGGTCTGGGCTTCCCGGCTTTGGGATGGGGCGCGGTCGGTGAAGGGAGGAGCAGGAGCTAGGGGCGGGCTTTATAATTGTGGTCAAGAGAGTGGGGCGTATGGGGAGTGATCCCTGCTGCAGAATTTCTAGCGCTTCCCTCCTTTCCCTTTCAAGTTCAAAGTCGATTATGCCCATTTTACAGAAGGTGAAACTGACGCCCTGAGAGAGGAGGGGTGACACACAGGGGCACGCACCCCGCGGGGGGCCGAGTCAAGATTTGGGTTAGGAACCGAAGTCCTCCAGCTCCCAATCTAGAGCTCTTCCCAACCACGGCCATCCGCCTCGAGCCCCAAACCTGCCTCTGGGAATATGACCTCACCTCGGGGTGCGCGGAGAAAATGCAAAACACGCCGCCCTGCCCCCTCCCCACCCCGCCCTTCTGGGCTCCCATTGTCCCAGGTGAAAAGGTGGCTCTCCTCCAAGCCCAGGGTAACCTGTGCCCTTGATCCCAACCCCCTCCGGCACCAGGACGGGTCCCGGTGCTGATTCATCTGCCCTGCCCAGCCCCTCCCCGCGGCTGCACCCCCGCAGCTGTCCAGCCCAGTCCTCACTGATGTCCCCCCAAAGGCATCCCCCCTCCTCAATGTCCTAGTCACTGCCAGCCCCCAGACTCAGCATTTGGCTGACCTCCCCCGCCCCGAATATAACTTGCAACCCAATCCTGTGCTTTCCACCCTCCCACCCCTCTCCATGTGCGCCCTTCTCTGCATCCCCATAGCCACCCCATCCCACTTGACTGTCCAACCCACCCTTCACAAAGCTGCCCGTGAAAGGGAGGACGTCACCCCTCTACTCAGCTCTCTTTTATTACTCCCCATTACCTCTAGAATGAAACGCGAATTATTCAGTGTCCGAAGCCCTGAAAGAAAGCTCTCCAAAACCTGACCCCCTTTCTAGCTTTCCAGTCTTTACACGCATCTGCACTCTCATCTAACCACGCACAAGAGGCTCCATCATCGTGCCATCCCAGTACAACTTAAGTGTTCATTTTGTAGCGTACAGGTGTCCCAAATGTCGTAGTGCTCAAGTCTAAGCCTTAGCAGCTCAGAACCACACTAAGACTTTATGGGACATCTTATATTCTGCACATACACTATATTTTCATCCCCCTATTAGAATTAGGGGCAGCTAGGTGGTGCAGTGGATAGCGCATGCCGCCTGGATTCAGGAAGATCTGAGTTCGACTAGCTGTGTCACCCAGAGTGAGTCACTTACCCCTGTTTGCCTCAGTTCCTCGTCTATGAAATGGGGAAGGAAATTGGAGATGGAAACGGCAAACCAGTCCAGTATCTTTGCCATGAAGATTCCATGGGGTCCTGCAGATGCAGACAGGACTGATCTAGGACAATCAGAATACCGACTCCTCAAGAGCAGGTACTGTTTTAATCCTGTCTTTGGATTCCCTGTTTTTGGATTGGTGCATTATCTGGCACATGCTAAGTATTTAATAGACACTTCGTAGTTGATGGGTCGGTAGGATAGGTAGGACCTTAGAAATACACATCCAGGTACTGGACGGGAGGGGGACGGAGTCCATGTCCACCTTCAACCCAATCAATGTGATCTCAGAAGGGCTAGGTAGTTTGACTGAAGAGATGGATCAAAAGTGTAAACTTGATGCCAAGCAACCCTTAATTTAAGAGGCATCAAGTGTTTTGATAATTGGATGATATATCAAGACTGGCTAAATTCATCAGCTGCACACCTGGAGGGAGGCTATTTGAATAAAACAGCAAGGCAGCTGGGAATTAGCCAGTCTGGTGATGCAGGAGCCCCAGATGAGCCCCATTCTACAAAGGAATTCATTCTGGCTAATGGTCCAGGGGAAGCACACTGTAAGGGGCTTGTGAGCAACAATACTAGAACCCCTGTCTCTTGGGGTTACCCCTAGAACCCTGAGGTGAGAAGAAACCTTCCAGAGTCCCAGCCAAGCACACGAGAGTGAGAGTTAGGGAAGGAAGCCCCGAGAGGATGCTGCAGGTAGATCTGAAATAGATACAGGGTGATTAGGTGACAGGGGATAAGACAATAATGGATGCAGGAATCCAGAAAGGTTTCTTGTCCAAAGTGTCACTTGAGGGGAGCCTTGAGGGAAATCAGGAACTCTGAACAAGCCCCTCACTTTAAAAATGATCATAGGTAATCCCAGGACATTTTCTAGGGGTGTTCACTGAGGGATTTTTACTTATTATTAAAAAGATGAATATTTGGTGACTACCCAATCATAAAGGCTATTTTAAATCATCAAACCAACTAAAGAAACCAAAACTTAAATTAAAATCCCTTTTTAAAATTAGTTACTAAACTTTATATTCAAAAATACAAACTCTTAGAAAGATACAAAATGTCACTATAGTGATAAAGAGTCATACATAAAGATAAAATCCATGTTCATGGTCTTTATATTTAGTCAGACAATGAATTCTAGGCACTCCATCCCCATTATCCTCTCAGAGATCATCAGCGATTGGAAAGCCAAGTTTCAGTAGAGTGATGGGTCCAGAAGTCAGATCAAGGGGAACAGAGTAGGTGACAACTAGAGTCCCTGAGTGTAGACTATCTGAATTTCTCAAAGTGGATCAGGCACATGGAGGTGAAAGAGGAAGTGATACCTTGAAAGAAAAGTAACAATTGACATTTATATAATGCTTCAAGGCCTGAAAAGCATTTTATAGACATTTATAGATAATATAGAGAGAAATATTATCTTTACAGATATTATAGATGTCTATATACATGGTATCTATATAGATGTTATAGACACTCTATATGGATATTATTATATAGGTATTATCTTTATAGATGTAATCATATAGATATTAGCTTTTCAGAACAGCCCTATGAGGTAGATGCTAGGGTTATTATTAACCCACTTTATAGGTAAGGAAAAGGGAGAATCCAGGAAGTTAAATTTCTTGCCCAGGGTCACACAGCTTATAAGTGACAGAGGTAGGATTTGAACCCAGGTCTCTGATGACTTTAAAGCTTCCTCTCTCTCCATGATATCAGACTGCCGTCATGAAAAAGAGAGAATTATTACCAAAGCAAGGTGGGCAGGGGCACAGAAGGAAAGATGGAAGGAGCGAGAAGGCATGCAGGGATGAGACCAAGGGCAGAGGCCACAGGGTTCCAGATCTACAACCAGAAGGAGGCTTAAAAGTCATCTAGTCCACTTCTCCTGATTTTACAGGTGAGAAAACTGAGACCCAGGGAGACAGAGCAGTCATCTTTGACAAGCTGAGACTAAAGGAGATGAGAAGGATGAAATTAATACAGAGCTTTGTATTTTTCTCTGCCTTCTTTACAGGCTCAGCCTGTGCCGCCAGATGTGGACTTCCCAAAGTTTTTCTGTTTGTTTCTCTCTGGTGATGGGTGCATCTTCCTTGGAAATCTTCAAGCAGATGCTGAAAGACCACTGATTGGATCTAGTATTGAAGGGATTCCTTTCACTTATGGGTCCAATTCCATGGCTGCTGAGGTCTCTTTCAACTTTCAAATTCTTGATCTCTTTATCTCTTGATCTATTTAACTCTTTATCTGTTTCTCTCCCTACACTCTCTTCCATCTGCTCGCACAATGTCAGCTAACACCTCTATGTGAAGGATTCACAAATCTCTATGCTCAGCTTAGACCCAGTTCTACATTTCAAGTTACCCACATATATCTATATCTATATCTATATATCTATATATCTGTATCTATATCTATCCATTTATACTTCTATAGTATTTGGGTGTCATCCCAGCATTTCAAATTCAATGTGCCTAGAATTGACCACATCATCTCTTCCTTCCCCAAACTTGCTCCTCCCACTGACTTCTGCAGATTTACCAAAGGCATCACAATCTCCCCAGCCACCTCTTCTGAAGTATTCTGCCCTTTTCACCTCCTTCCTTCCTCATTGTCTCCTTCTTCTCCCTCATTGCCCAGGTCTAGTCAGCCTCCAACCTCCTCCTCAGATCTATATTTCTTTGCCTTTAACTCTCATGAGATGGTCATTACATTGGCCTTCTTTCCTCTACTCAACCATAACCTTTTTGAGGATGGGAACCTCAGCTCATTAACCTCTGGGTCCCCCAAATGGGACTTAAGATAGTGTCTTTACCATAAATATTAGTTGATTTAATGAGTGAATGAAGTTGTCATAATAAGGGAGACAATATATCAAAAGGAAAAGAGTGCTGGAGTTAGCAGTCTAGACATCTGGAACCTAATCCCAGTCTTCCCTCTTTGCCTTCCTGTGGGCTTGAATCCCTTGGGTTGTTAGTTACCAGACTGTGGACCCCTCTCAGAATCAGGATTTTAAATGCATAAAATAAATCATATAGGATTATATAGGGAACCAATTATAATTGGATAGTTATCAAATTGTTTTTTGTTGTTTCTTTTTAAACAAGTTCACAGATCCCAGGTTAAGAAGCCTGCACTAGACTCAGGTTGGACAATGAGATCACAGAATTTTAGAGCTGAAGGGGACCTTTTAAGTAGTCAGTCCAAGATCCAGGATCATCTAATGTTGGTCCAACTTATTTATTTTAAAGCTAGAGAAGCTACAGAAAGGGCAGGCCACCATCCCAAAGCTTTGATTTGGGTGGTTTCTGTCTAGACCTGGGATTTCATTTCTGTGGATTCCCATGGAGGAAACTCTCTATCCATGCAGATCTGTAAGTGTTCCATAAATTGAAGTTTTAGAGAATTGCCTAGGATCATACACCCAGTGTATGTCAAAGGCAGGACCTGAACTCAGATCTTCCTAACAGTCAGTCAATAAAAACTTAAGAATCACGTACCCTGTGCCAGGCATTGTGCTAAGTGCCAGGGATACAAAGAATGGCAAAAGACAATCAGTCCTTTATTCTCTGTCCTATGTTGCATCTTAGTTCAAAGTTACCCAGCTGGTAAGTGGGATAGCCAACACCTGACTTGAGACAGATGTCCCTACAAACTCCAAAGTTTATGATCCTAGCACCCTGGGCATTATATTGTCCCTTCCTTCTGAGTGGCACCAAATTTCTGCCATTTCTGACTCACCAAATACAGGCAAGTGGCACTGATGACTGATAAAGCCATGAACAAATAACTTATTGAGTATGACCAAAGGGAATGGGCCAGCATGAACAGGGAGCCCATACTTTGAAGAAGGGGAAGCTACAAAGATAGCCCTGGGAGGAAGAGATCCTTTGGTCTTATTGTCCCAGGACAGAAATGGAGTTAGGGCAGCTTCAGGTGATCATGAGGTTTAAGGTGGGTGTACAGCAGAGGTCCTTGGGCAGCCATGGCTAAGGTTGCATAAGATGTCTTTGCCCCTAGATACTGGTGCATGGAAGGGCAAAGTGAAGCTCCCATCTTGCTCAAGAGAAGCGCTCACTTCCATCTTTGAGACATTTAACTAAAGGAAATTGTAACTAAACCACAGAGTGTTCTTGGTCAAGATAGGGAGGTGCTGGCAAATATGATGAAAGAGACTTACAGCTAAGTGGTCTCAGTGTCCACAGATGGCAAAAATATTAAGATAGTGATGACAAGAAGGAAATGGGAAAGGCAGAACAGGGGACAGAACATGTTTTTCTCATGGGGTGTTACAGAAGATTAGACTACATCTGGCAGGGCCATTGTTCAAGGTGGAGAAATGAGCATGCCACCCCATACCAATCCATTCTTAGTAGTCCATGAGTCAGAGGTGTCTTTGGTCCAAAGGTCCAGGGTTGAATGGGGTGAGGGGGAGACAGGTTGCCGTAATGGAGAGAGGCCTAGATTTGGAGTCAGAAGACCCCAGTTTGAAGGCTGACTCTGCTACTTACTACTATGTGGTTTGGGACAAGGCATATCTCTTCTCTGGGCCTCAGTTTCTCCCTCTGTAAAATGAAGGGACGTGGACTTGATGCCCTCCATGGTCACTGTCAGCTCTAGATCCTAGGATCACACTTCTTTTGGCTCAAGCCCACATCCTATTGGACAGAGCCCCAAATCAGAAATTCATCGATGACCATTTTAACAAGACCCATAGCTCCTCTTGAATGCCAAGGACCACTACTTGCTGCCCACCTTAAATTTCGTGATCACTTGAAGCTAATCCAACTCTCAGACCTCTCCTTTTCCCCTTTCTCACTCCCTAAGTCCTCTCCATCCCTTGACCCTCCCCTATTATTCTGGTTTATCACCCTGACAGAGCACATAGTAGGTGCTTAATAAATGCATGCTCTCATGTATAATTGAGATCGTATTGCTTGCCTTCTCAATAGGTTGGAGGGGCTGGAGGGAGGGAGAGAATTTGGAATTCAAAATTTTGAAAAATGAATGTCATAAACAAAGAAATAAATCATAGTGGGTTTTTTTTTTTAAAGATGAAGAGAGCAGCTAAATAAATCACCAAATGCTTGTTCCTTGTTCCCTACTCCCTTGTCAGAGCATTACTTTTCTGTAGCTTGGGCCCCAGGGTTAGTCATTTCAACAAAACCTATCCATATTACACACAGTATGGTTTATGTTGCATCTCCTGATAGAACGTAAGTTTCTCAAGGACACAGACTGTTTCATTTTTGGCTTTGCATCTCCAGCAGCCAGCCCAGTGCCTGGCACACAGTAGGGACTTTGCCTTCTGATTGAGTCCAGTTGCTACCACTGAGGAATCCTGCTCCCCCTTGACCTTCTGATATTCTGGATTTGCTGGGCCTCAGCCCCAGGGGAGCCCCATTGTTTGCTTTCTCTGACCCTTTCCCTAGGCCTTCTAGCATCACTGAACGAGGTCATCAAACCCCTGCTGGCCATGCCCACTGCAAATTCATGCTATTTAACCTCAACTGGGCCCTCTGTGCTGCTCAGAGAGCCTTATTTATCGTGTGTTGACATCCTATTGGATTCCCCAAGCAGCTGTTGAAATCTATTCCGCTGTCCTCAAGCCCCCATCCCCACCCACCCCCTTTATTCTCAACAGATGATCTCACCTCCTACTTACAGAGATTAAGGTCGGTCAGGGTGACCCCCTTTGACTTCCCTCCTCTCCACCTCAAATTTCCCCATATCTTCCACTTCCTTCTTTTCCTCCTCCTACTCCTTCTTTCCCTCAAGTAAGAAGAGCCTCTCTTCCTTTTCAAGGCTAACCTCCTAATGGGTGCTCTGGAGGTATACCCTCCCAAGGCCTTCTGGATCACACCATCATTCTGAGGATGAGAACTCTAGAGCTGGAAGAGACTTCAGAGGCCGTCTCTGGGGAAACTGAACCCCTAGAATATTAAGTGACTCACTCAAGGTTATCAAAGTAGGTAAGGGTCAGAGGCAGAATTTGAATCCAGGTCCTCTAGCTCTTACTACTACAGCAGGCTGCCTCCAAGTACCTTCACCAATCCTCTCATGGTACAAAGGAAGAGCCTGAACCCCAGAAAGGTTCAGTGACTTGCCCAAAGTCACACAGGGTAGTGAATGACAGAGCTAGGATTTGAACCCAGATCCCCCACTCCAAATCCATCAGTTATTCCATTGTATCTCAATTTGTATCCATCCTCTCTCCTTTTCTCTATTCTCTGTCCCTCTGTCCCTCAGTGTATCCGTTCCTCTCTGCATAGCTCTTTCCATCTCTCTGTCTCTCTCCCTCCTTCCCTCCCTCCCTGTCTCTGTCCCTATCTCTCTGTCTCTCCTCTGTCTCCCCATCTCTCTCTCTCTGTCTCTGTCTCTCTCTGTCTGTCTCTGTCTCTGTGTCTCTGTCTCTGTCTCTCTCTCTCTGTCTTCTCTCTCTCTCTGTCTCTCTCTCTCTCTGGTTGGTGAGATGACTGCCTTTGTTTTGACAGGTTGATACTACAGGTATTACCATTCTCCATTCTTCATATAACAAAAGTGAGAGTCAGAAAGATTCAGTGACTTGCCCAAGGTCACATGTCAGTGTCAGTGGTGGCATCTGAACCCAGGTAGCAGCCACTTTGGTGCTGTCTAGAAGAAATGAATGAGGCTGTTTAAGCAGGGAGAGAAAAGGCATTGGTGGAACAGATGAAGGCCACCCTTTTCTCTACTGTGGGGCATAAATTAGTTTTTCATTCAAATGAAATGAAATTGCTTTTGTTTTCAGAACCAAGAACATCAGGTACTCCCTGTGGGTGTCACAAACCAGACTTGCATCTCCCTGAGGTCCCTTTTGAAGGATGATTTCATGACAGTGTCAGCTCCCAGAAACGGCCCTTAGCTGATGGGAGAAACCCACACTTCTTTATGTGACCTGGTGCCACCAGATGCCAGGAACTGGTCTCTCTCAGCCAAGCTCATTGATTTGTTTTTATTCCTGGAGCAAACACATTAAGCCACAGAGGGCTACGTCAGTCCTTTCTATGGGAATGAGGTGTCCCTCCTCGGGTGTCCCAGGACACCTAGATTACCTTGCTTAGTTGAGGAGATGATCTGGCCCCTTTAGCTCTGTGGATGCCATTCAGACAGCTCTAGAGAGCTCTGGGTGACTCACTTAGTCATACTGATCTGGCTGCAGCGTCCCAGTAAGGAGGAAGACTTAGCAGCTGCCCTTCTGTGCATGTCCAGACTCTTTCACTCAGTGGCCAATCAGCTTCCTGAGCTAACCGATAGTCCTGCAACGCCTCCCATCCATGCCTTCCTTTTCCCCCACCCCCACTGGCCTGAAGCCCTGGCACATCTCAGTATTATTCAAGGGGTAAGCCAGTCCTCAACCAGCTAAGGAATAAGCCCAGAAACGGGGATGGAGATTGGACCTTTGATCTCAACGGTGTAGGGAGCTCCCAGGGAGGAAAGTTCTTCTACCAATACAGGTTGACACCCTCTTATAGTCTTTAGGAGTTTCCTGAAGCACTGAGAGGTTAAGGATTGCCTAGGTTTGCACAACCAGTAACCAGTGTGTGTGTGTGGCAAAGCCCTTTGCTTATATTTCCTCCTTTGTGCCTCAGAACAACCCCCAGCATGGGCACTACAGGAAACTGAGGCTAAGAGAATCTGATTGCTGTGTCCAGGGTCACACAGCTAAGTAGAAGAGCCAGGATTTGTACCCACGTCTTCCTGTCTCCAAGTCCAGCATTTCTCCCATGACACTGAACTACCAAGAAAAGGTGAAGATGATGCTCTGAGGCTGTAAGGGGCCTCACCAATCCCTACTACAAATGTCTGCCCTCATTTACTTCTCTGACCTCATTCCCGTTCCAAGTTCTGGCCTTCAGACCAATCTCCTCTAGAAGTAGTAGAGTTTGAGGACAAGAACACTACCTCTGACACTAGCCATGGGAACTTAGGCAAGTCATTTCATCTCTGTGGACCTCAGTCTCCTCATCTCTTAAAATGAAGGGTTGGACCAGGTAACCTCTGAGGTCCTTTTTGGCTCTGTCTACTACTCTATGTCCCTACACAAACTAGCTCTCACTGGACATGTCCCAAAATTCCCAGGTCATTGGGATTGCAGAATTAAAGAGTCTCTTCCACCCATCCACCCATCCATCCATCCATCCACCCATCCATTTGCCCACCCACCCATCATCCATCCACCCACCCATCTACCCATCCATCCATCCACCCACCTACCCACCCACCCATCCACCCATCCACCCATCCATCCACCCATCCACCCATCCATCCATCCTCTCCCTTTTGTTTCTCTTCTCAGTAATCTCAATTATCCCTCCCCTACACGGTGACCTCCTCACTCCAACTTCACTTTCCATTAATGAAGTAGGCTCCACAGTGGCTGGGAAGAGATAAATCAATGGAGGGAGATGGGTTGCCTCCTGTTCTTCCTTGGCCCTGCAGACATTCCATAGGGAGCTCTGGCTCTCTAACCAACCTATTTTCCATTATGTTGCTCCCATTCTGGGACTAGGACCACGTGCCAAGCAGTGAGTTCTACCCTCAATGAATTGCACTGAATGTGATGAATGAAAGAGCCTTGATTTCACAGACAAGGAAATGGAGGCTCAGAAGGGTTCGGTGGCTTGTCCAGAGTCACACAGCTATTTAGTGACCTGAGCTTAACTGAGTTTTTTTTTTTTTTAAGCCAGCTGTTGAATTTCTCGAGCTTCTCAGTCCCTTTGCCTGGGGGTGATCACTCAAAGTCCCCAGATCTTTGATGCTTTGGGATACTGCTCTATTTAGGCCCTGAACAGTGGCTGGAACAAATTGTACAATGCTTCCCCAGCTGTTTTTGTTTTTGAAAAGACCAGAGGAATATAGTCCCTGGAGGCCTGGGGCTGGTCAGTTTGACCAGGATAAAAATTATGTTAGAAAAGAGCATCCGCTCACTCATATTTGAAGGAGAACTTTTGCCCTTCTGGGCCCTTTGGATTGCAGTCGATCAGATATTCAGAGATATAGAGGAAAATGGACAGAAAATGTTTACTTCAGAGATGAAAGTACATTGCTAAATGCTAACCACAGAGACTTGCGTACAGAAACCACATGTCTCAGCAATGCTAGGGAGTGCCACAAGCAAAAAGCCTTGCTTCTGCCACCGAGCTCTAGGCCCAGATCTCCTCCTCCATCAGCGGCCTGCCCTGATGGGGCATCACCCAGGTTGGGTGAGGCAGGGCACTGCCTTGGTACCCATCACATCCCATGCTCCCAGGTGCTGCTAAATGGGAATCAAATCAGGTGACACCAACAAGCACTTAGTGAGCGCCCACTATGTGTCAAGCACTAAGGCTAGAAAGAAATGCGAAAACAGGCCCTGCCCTCAAGGTTCACAATCCAATAACAAACTAAGAGTAGAGAAACTTTAACCTCCAGGCCCCTGCACTTGGTACAGTGCTGGAATGTAGTAGACACTCCCCACACTCCCCAATCCTCTTCATGCACTGAACAGTCCAGCCATTTTGGCTTTTTTTAAGATGAATTTGTATTGATCACCGGCATTTCCTGATGAATATATCCTTTCTCTTCCCTAAACTCCATCTCCCAGCTAGGTGGCATAGTGACAGAATAGCCTCAAACAATTCCTAGCTGTGTGACCCTGGGCAAGTCACCTTATCTCTCTGAGCTTCGATTTCCTTGTCTGTAAAATGGGGATAGCAATAGAGCCTACATTGCAGGCTTATTTTGAGCATCAAATAAGACAATATTTGCATAGGACTTTGCAAACCTTACAATGTTTTTTTATAAATTCTAGCTGTCATTATTATTATTAATTATTAATCTCCTTTACACAAGCTGTCTGCCCAGTCCTAGAATACTCTCCCTCCTTCTCTCTTTCTCTTAGAATCCCTAACTCTCTTCCAAAGCTCAGCTCAGACAGGTCAGCTCCTACATAGATCCTTTCCTGGTCCTTTGGGTTTCCTGGTGTCTTCCCCAACTTCAACCCCCCAAATTACTTTGTACATGTTTTGTATATTCCTACCTAAGCTCCTTGAGAGTAGAGACTATTGGGGCAGCTAGGTGGTGCAGTGAGTAGAGCACCGGCCCTGGAGTCAGGAGGACCTGAGTTCAAATACGGCCTCAGACACCTGACACATTTACTAGCTGTGTGACCTTGGGCAAGTCACTTAACCCTAATTGCCCTGCCTTCCCCCTTAATAATAAAAATAAAAAGATAGAGACTATTTTATTCTCAGTCTTTGTATTGTTGATGACTCGTTGCCTTTGACACATTGAATGAGTGAGTATTGATTGCTATGTACAAGCTATCTCCCCACAGAATGTATGGGGAGGGCAGGGGCTATCTTACTTTTGCCTTTGTGTTCCCAGTGCCCAGCCCTGTGCCTCACACCCAGCCAATGCTGCATAGAAGCATGATGATAGATGGATTGTTTAATTAAAGTGAAAGGGGTTGCATTGAATTGAGGAGAGCTGCTCCAGGTGCTGAAAGGTCTTGGCTTTTCTACCAAGAGTGGCAACTAGAAATGACTTCACTTGGAGTAATGAAGAGGACAAGGCATTGGAGAGTCTTATCTGATAGGATGTCAGCAGGTGGCAAAGGACAGTCCTGCTACGGATACAGTCAAGCTAGGAGAAGGGAGTCCTGGAGAGAAAGGCAGGCCGGGAAAAGAACCACAGTGAGGTGAGGCTGGAAGCATTTGTATCATACATCAACAAAGGTCAGAAGAGGCTTGGGAAGGATTTTCTCACCCTGGGACAAACCCCACTTTGCCCATTGCTAGTCTGTTCCTGCGATGAACATTTGTCATTGATCATAAGATGACAGCTCGAGGGGCCTTAGGGATCATGTCTTCCCAACCCTTCATTTTGCAGACCAATCAGTCAATTGACAAGCATTTATCAAGTGTTCACTACCATGCCAGGTTCTGTGCTGGGCACTAGGCATAGAAAGTCAAAAAGGAAACATTTTCTGCCCTCATGGAGCTTATTTCTATAAGGGAAAACAGCATGTATAGACTAGGAATTGAGACCTGGATCAGGGAAATGCCTAAGGTCACACACACATACACATACACACACATGCACATATATACATGCACCCACACACGTGTGCACACACATGCATGCACACACATATATACATGCACACACATATACATGCATATTCACACATGCAACAACAACATGGTTATTATAAGATCAAAAAACAGAGAACTGCCCTGACTGATAATGCCCTTATTGCAAAATTTTTGGTAAATATGGAGTTCTCTGCATGGAAGACTTGATCTATGTATGAGATCTACACTGTTGGCAAACACTTCAAACTGCCAACAACTTCCTGTGGTCCTTCAAATTATCTTCTCCAGGGGATGGAATGAAGAAAAAGACTGCACATTTTGTGGAAGGTGGAGATACTGGTAAGAAGGAAGACCAGATGAACAAGCTTATTAGAAGAATGAACTAAAGGTCTCTGGCATGATTGTTGTTCTAATGGTCTGTTAATAAAAATACCTGTGATTTTTTTTTTAAAAAGCCCTAAATGGGATCACACACAGAGAGTTGGACACAACTGAACAACAGTAATGAAACAAGGAAAAATCCAAGAATCATTCCTCCAGCCAGAGGTCAAAAGCAATAGAAACCAGATCCCAAGGCTCAAAGTGGGGCTCCTGTGGGGAGCTTCAGAAGTCATAGAATTTTTTTTAAAGGTAGAAGGGATATCAGAAAGCATCTATTGAAACACCTTCATTAAATGAAAGCCCTGAGACACTGATAAATGAGCCACTGGAAAGCCTACTGGTCCCAGAGTCAGAGGGCCTGTGTTTGAATCCTGCCATCTGTGTGACTTTAGATAAGGTACTTGCCCTCTCTAGGCTCCAGTCTCCTCATCTTTCAGATGAGGAGGTTGGACCAGATGGCCCCCAAATCTACTATAATCTTCTAATCTACTAGTATCATCTATAATCTCTCTAGGCCTCAGTTTCCTAATGAGAAAGGTTGACTAGATGGCCTTTGAGGTGCCTTCTAGCTCTATAAACATCCCTGGGCCTCAGTTTCCTTATCTGTAAAATGAAGGGGTTGGAGTAGATGGCCTCCGAGGCCCCTCCAAGTCAGAGCTCTGATCCTGTCTTGTTAGCTACCCATACCAAATACCAGCCCATTGTGCACAAAATCAGAAGGGCAGGTCTCTGTCTGCAGAGAAGTTCACAGTGTGGTTGGGAAGCCTAGACATAGCTAAAAGGGTGAGGTGGTACATCCTCGGGTCCAATGACGGATGCCCCAGGACTTCAGAGAAGAAAGGTCATGGTGGACTGGAGCAGGGGGGTGCCATGGAAAGGTCCTAGAGGAGCTTGGTCATAGGCTGGGCCTGGGAGAATGGGGATGCTGTGGAAAAGAAGAAAAGACAATGTAAATTGAGATGAGAGGGAAACTCAACTTTTGTTTTAGGTTCACTCAAATGGTTTCCCAAGCAACTTGAGTTTGACAAAACCCAAGCCATATTTTTCCTGGGGTGTTCTTACTCAGGGTCTCTAACTTTCAGAGAAATGTGATCCATATGTTTCTAAATCATTCTCATTGAATGCATCCCAGGGTGGTTTTGCAGAAAGTTGTTTAATGTCCACAAAGCCCTTGGAGCTTTTTCCCCTAGAAGTGGGAAGTAGGGTCTGCCAAGACCAAATTGCTCAAAGCCCAGTATCCCTGAGGTTCAAAGGCATCAGGAAAGTCTTGCCCTGGAGCCCCAGGACTGGCTGGCCAGGTGGGTGGCCCATGGCCCAAACACAAAACTGGGAAAGGTAAAATTGATCCACTGAGGAGACATCCTTCCTCAAGCCCTCAGTGCCATGTCCCTACTTCCCTTCCTTCTCCCCTGAAAGAATCTCAGAAGTTCAAAAAAAAGAAAAGGAGTTCAAAGGTCATTTGGCCCCGCTTGTTCTAGGACAGGAATCCCTAGAGAGCATGGCCAAAACCTGTCTATTTAGCCTCCACTGGAAATCCCCATGTCAATTTACTAACAAGCATGTATTAAACGTCTACCATGTGCTAGCCGGGCAATACAAAGACAAAATACAAAGTGGTACCTGCCCTCAAGGGGTTCATATTCTAACCTGAGAAACAACACATAAACATACAACTGAATAGAAAATACATATGAATAAGAAAGGAAAAAAAAAGAAATTCCCCCTAGTGCTTGGGAGTCCACTTCCTCCAGAAACAGTCCATCCCACTTTGGAGTAGTTCCCACTGTTGGGGAGGTTGAGCTAAAATTTGCCTTTCTACAACTTCAGAGCCTTTGTTCCTACAGAAGTCTGGCACTGGAGCTAAGCAACACAAGCCTCAATGTTCTTCCACAAGAGAGTCAGTCCTTCATTTATTTACAGGCAGAGATTGCATTAGCATATCCCCTATATATGGACTCTGAAGATTTAAGAGGTAGCAGGTAGGCCTGGTTTGATGAACAGGGCACTGGACTTGGAGTCAGGAAGACCTAGATTCAAATCTTATTGCACTTTTCAAATATGTAACATGGGCTGGAGCCGGATGACTTTCAAAACACATTGATTCTTCTATGATTTCACAGCTGTTCATTTATTAGCGATCCCTTATGCCACAAAGGAGTAATTAATCAGGACATTTTCCTGCCCCCAGCATTTGATGGAGTAGGCATATTAGGAAACCAAGTCTTGGGTATTTGGACAGAGTGTGTAGTTCAGAGTAGAGTGTGAATGTGCAGAAAATCATATAGAATGTGGTTTGAGAGACGACGTGGAGAGTACGGCAAGTCAGAAGGTGTGAGACAGTGTAATGTGTTGTGGGTGAGTGGGGTAATGTTCATCTGTGAATGTCTGGCAGGACTGACAACAGGTGGGGCAGTGTATGGGTGCAGATTCCTAGAAAGAGGAGGTTGCCCTCTAAGACAAAACTTGATTAACGGAGTGTGGGAGAACAAGAAATGAAGTGGCATTGGAAAGTAGGTATGTCCAGCCGGTGAGATTTAATGCCTTCTGCTCCTGCTGCGCTCCTGATGGATTCCAGTTCTGCAGACAGTAAGGACAGAGCCCAGTCAGATGTGGGATATCTGAATGCTCAGTTCTGAACCCCAAGTAGTCTCATAGAATCATAGAATAATAGTTGGATAGGACCTAACCGGCCTGTACCCAAATGGCTTTTCTAGGACCACATACTTGACAGATAGTCACTCAGCCTCCGCTTGAAGACCTCCCAGGAGGAAGATCCTACCACCTCTCCAGGCAGTCTCCACATATGGAAGAAAAAAAATAGTTTCTGGGGAAGGGGATTCCACTGAGCCCAGAACAAGAGCTACGCAGTGCGTATGTGAATGGGTCCATGACACGAGGCTTCAGCCTAAACATACCCACCCCTTCAGCCAATCCTTAAATGATGGCAACATGACACGGAACAAAGAGCCCTAACCTAGAATAAAAAGAGATATTGGATTGAATCCTATTTCTGATACTAACTATATGACTGTAACTTGACTCTAGCATAGGGATGTCATTTTGGTCCTCTTCGACAATGGAGAACGGCAACCGACCAATAGGACATGAGCAAGTCAGCCTCAATGAGCCTCAGCTTCCCCATTTTAAAATGAAGACAACGATACCCATGATGCCTGTTACAGAATGTTTGAAGATCAGATGCAATCCAGTGTATGTGAAACATTCTGTAAGCCTTAAAGCACCATCTAAATGTCAGCTATCACTACTATATTGTATAGTCTCCAGCCCTCTTGTCAACCTGGCTGCACTATGGACTATTCCAATCTGTCCAAGCCATGGCCAAATGCACATAGAGCCTGAGACTGCGGATGCAATCTGACCAGAGTAGAAAACAGTGGGACTGTCACCTCCTTCTTTGTGGACACTGCAGTCTGAGATCACATGAACTTTGGAAGCTGGCACTCCACACGTTGATTTCCTTGAAATCCACAAGTATGTCCAGTTCTTTATCATAGGATCTCCTCCAGCCTATACTTGTGCAATCAATTAATAAAAAGGGGTGCTCGTTCTGAGCCATTCTTTAAGACTCAAAGTCATTTCAAACTAAACTCATTTCCTGATTTTTAAAAAAAGTTTGTTTTGTTATAAATGTAATCACCATTAATAAAAACATCAAATAAGTATCCCAAGAAGAGATATTTTGTAGTTGTCTGCCAATCGTTTCTGAAGAGGATCAATGATATCGCATATGAATTAGAGTTAAATGAGGCAGAGTTGTACAGTTATCAGCCTCATTCTCTCTTCCAGAGTCATTGAAGTCAAGATGACTGGCAACAGTCCAGGATGTAGTAGAGGACCTTGGCATCTCCCATGTTTGACCGAGCTCTAAGTACTCCACAGCGCCTGCTTCAGCCACCTTCATAACTGTTGGAACAGATTATTCTCTTCTGTCCATTCCATGGTGGGAAGTCTTCATGTGCTTGGGATAGACATTCCCCGACCTCACCTCAGTTACCCTCAACCTGGTTTAGTGCATCTATGTAGATAATTTTACCAGTGTGTATGCTGTACACATATACATGTATACATACATATATGCATGTATGGATACTACTGTGCATGCTATAGCTTCTTGGAGCCACGGGTAAGAGTTGGGTGGCAGTCGGACACCAAAGGTGGATGAGCATAAAATCTTACATAAAACCCTTCCCACAGGGCAGAGGCAAATCAGTTAAAAAGCAAAGAAAAGGTTTTGTTTCGGGTCCCCCTCTGTGTCTGTTATCTAGTTGTCTTGGTGTATTTAAAAGGTCTGGTTTTGCAGATCTCACTTTGCATAGTTTTGTGTATGTCTTTTCCTATTTCCTTGTATGGTTCATGTTTGTCATCTTTGTGTCAACATGTGTTATCATTAATTATTTGTGGAAATATTCTCCAAGCTTTGGACACACGGCTTGTTTCCAAGGTTTTGCCAGAATAAATTGAACAGCTATGAATATTTTCATGCAGATGGATACTTTTCTTTCTTTTTAGTGATTTTTTTTGGGGGGTGGTGTCCTTGAATTGGAATCATCAGGTTGAAAGTGATGACCAGGTTTGTGACTCTTACGACCTGTTGCCATACTGCTCTCCAGAATGCTTGTACCAGTCTTCAGTTCTTCCGGTAGTCGTGCTTTATGGTGCCTGTTTCCCCACAGCCTCACCAACATGGTACTGAATTTGGTTTTGCTATTTTTGCCATTCTAACGGGTTTAAGATGATAGGATTACTTTTTTAATAGGGCTACTGGATTGTCAGATTGGACAATTTAATTCAATTCAACATTTACTAAGCATGTACTATGTATAGCGCCCTATCCTAGGCACTGTTCAGGATATACCAAGATGAAAAATGGCACAGTCTCTGCCTTCAAGAAGCTTAAAATCTAGGAAGAGATTGAGGCATGTACAAATTCCTATAATATGAGATAGAATTTGAAGAATAAATGTGGGAGTTTGAACAGGAATGAGAGATTAGGGAAGAAAGGGAAAGGATGAGGAAGGGAATAAGCGTCTATAGAGTACCTGCTATGTGGTCCCATTCATTGTGCTAAGCACTTTTTACAAATATTTCATTTGGCAGGAATTACTTCTTGCTGGGAGAATCCAGGAGGAGGAGATAATTTTTAATTTTTTTTTAAATTTTTAGTTTACAACACTTGGTTCTACATAATTTTGAGTTCCAGATTTTCTTCCCTCCCTACCCCCCTCCTTCCCATATATCTCCATGTATAATTTACACACTAGTCAAGTGGAGAAGAATTATGACCAATGGAATGAATCATGAGAAAGAAGCAACAGAACCAAAAAAAAACCCCAAAAACAAAAACAAAAGAGAGAAAAAAGGGGGAAAAAAAGGCAAGCATAAAGTGTGGGGAGGAGGAGATAGATTGGCCTTGAAACTCCCTTCAAGAAATTTTCAAACATGTAGACATGAGTCTATTCCAGGAATTAGTCAGCCTTTGTGGAGGTAGAAGAGGAGAATGCTAAAAATATACTGTATCAGGATGTCAACCTGACATTGGACAAAATTCTTTCATGACATTCTTGTGGACAAGATGGAGAGGTAAGGACTGAATGATACTAAACTTAGATGGATTCTTAACTGGCTAACCAACTGGACATTGGAGTGTCACTTAAGAAAATAATGTCAACCTAGCAGTATGTCTCTAGCAGAGTGCCAAAAGGCTCTGTCTTGGCCTTGTTTGATTCACCATTTTATCACTGACTTGGAAGAAGTCATAGATGGTGTGTTTATCAAATATGTGAATATCACAAATCAGAGAGGGATGGGTGATAGAATTAAGATCCAAAAATATCTAATCATTTTGGATCTGTACTACGTCTAATATGCTGAAAATAAATAAAAATAAATGTAGGTTCAAAAAGTCAACAGCACACTTAGAGGCTGGGAGAGACACAGCCATACAGCAGTTTATATGCAAAAGAGCTAGGAGTTTAGTTTCCTACAAGCTCTATATGAGTCAGCAGTGTGATACACCAGCTAAAAATGTTCATGTGAACTTAAGTTATGTTGCTAAAAAGGCCCAACACCCAGAATGAGGGAACTGATAGTCCCTGTGTCTGTCCTAGACAGACCACAATAGTCAGACCACATTGAGATTAGCATCCAATTCTGGACACCACATTTTAGGAGTGACATTAACAGACTGAGCTGTGTCCATAAGACAGTGACCAGGAGGCTGTGAGGAGAGGAAACCTTAACCTATGAACATCAGCTGAAGAAAGTAGGGAATTTTAAAACTCAAAATTTTTTTTCTGGATGGGAGAAGGTAGGGCAATTGGGGTTAAGTGACTTGCCCAATGTCACACAGCTAGTAAGTGTGTGAAGCCAAATTTGAACTCAGGTCCTCCTGACTCCAGGGCTGGTGCTCTACTCACCGAGCCACCTAGCTGCACCAAGCAGGGAATTTTAGATTGGAAAAGAGTAGAAATCAGATGAGGTAGGGGGTAAAATTTCAATTTTAAAGTATTAGAAATATTGTCATGTAGAAGATGGATTAAATTTGTTCTGGTTGGCAGCTGATATTCATAACAAGCACTTGGCACAATGCCTGGCACATAGTAGATACTGGGTAAATGCTTATTCTTTTCTCTTTCTCCTTTCTCCCTTCAATGGCGGAAAGTGTTATAGATATAACTTGTGATTCAGTTCCAAGGACTGGACTTGATAGTCTCTGAAGGCTCTTATAATTTTAGGAATCTAATTATGACTCTTTGACTTATTGCCATTATCAGGGAAGGTAGCAGTGTGGTATCACAGGCCAGAGCCCTGGATTTATAAGATGAAGACCTGCTTTTAACTCCCAGCTAGACCTGGAGTTTTACTGTGTGACTTGGAGCAAGTCAGTTCACCTCCCAGAGGTTCACTTTATTGCACTGTTGTGAGTGTGACGCAGCATGGCGTAGCAGATAGGTCAGTGGACTTGGATTCAGAAATCCTACGCTGGAATCTTGGTTCCGTCAAAGGGTGACCTGTAGGACCTGGGACACATCACAGCTGCTGGGACCTCAGTTTCCTCATCTATCTCATGAGGCCATTGGTCTAGATGGCTCTTTAAGTTCATTTCTAAAGTCCTATGAATAGGTTCATGGTGTTTGTGGGTGTGGCCATCTGGTACTTGTGCCTCTCCACTCACTGTGTGACCCGAATCCTACATATCCTGTCAAGGGCTGACTCCTCCAGCGAGCTTCCTTGATTATCCTGATCATCCTGGCTAGCGGTTGCTCTCTCCTTGGATCTCCCCTGGTACTCTGATCATAACTCTCATCACACCCATTGCTACTAGTTCTGTATGGGCTTTATCACTAGAGTGTCAGCTCCTTGAGGGGACTGTTTTTGTGCCTTTCTTTGCATTTTCAGTGCTTAGCATAGTGTCTAGTATACAGTAGGCATTTAATAAATGCTTGTTGAATTGACTTAACTACAGTACTAGATCGGAAGGTCCTTGAGGACAAGGGCTGTCTTATCTACTCTGTTCCTGCTTCAGCACATAGCACAGGGTCTTGTACATAGAATGGAAGCTGTTTGAGGGCAGAGACTGTCCCACAGTTGTCTTTGTGTCTCCAGATTCTAATATAGTGTTGTTGTTCAGTTATGTTCAGTCCTGTCTGAGTCTCTGTGACCCCATTTGGGGTTTTCTTGGCAAAGATACTGGAGTGCTTGCATTTCCTTCTCCAGCTCATTTTACAGATGAGGAAACAGAGACAAATAGGGTGAAGTGACTTGCCCAGGGTCACATGGTTAGGATGTGTCTGAGGCCAGATTTGAACTCAGGGAGTTGAGTCTTCCTGACTCCAGGAAGACCTAGACAGGCATATATAAAATATAGGGATAGGGCCTGAACCTGTGATTTTGATCATACATATAGAGGTGGAAAGTACCTTAGAAATCACTATTATCTTTGAGGTTTAGACAGGGGCAGTGTTTACTCAGGGTCACACAAATAGTGACATAGCCAGGATATGAACCTAGATTTCTTTCCTCCATCCATTAAGCCACCTAGCTGCTCTGTGCTACCATAGACACTCAGTGACGGTGCTCCTCACTTCTTCATTTTTCACCCCAAGACTTCTTCCCATTTTTTGACTAAGAAAGTGAACCGAAAAGAAGCTGTGGTCACTTTCTCAGTCTGGACGTGAGACTCAGAAGTAGAACTAGACTTGGCCGAAGCCTGAGTGAGTAGGGATACTGATTTCTCACTGGCTGGGTGGGTGGGTGGGGCTTCTTGGAGAGAGGGAGTTTCCCGACCCCCAGCCTGGAGTGGTCCAGCAACACAAAGCTGCTGGGGAAGAGGCCTTGCTGGGTACAGGAAAGGGCAGTAGAGACCCGTAGTCGAGACCCACTCTTACTCTGCCAAATCATTTTCCCTCTTAGAGGTCAATTTCCTGATCTGAGATGGGATCGTAAGAGCCTGGGGCCATAGATTTAGCACTAGAAGTGCCCTTAGGGGCCACCAAGTCCAACCCCCAAATAAAGATGCTCAGCTCCTGCCTTGCAGAGCCCTAGTAGGGAAAGGCCTTTCTGACGCAGAGAATACCAGAGAGGTGAATTTCCTGATTAAATGATTTGTGATGCCTAAACTTAAGGCAGAATTACTGCCCTTGAAGAAATGAAGAATACAGAGGATAGGAAGCCGTATGAACTGAGATACTGTGAATCAAGCAGAATAAAACTGCTGGAGAGAATATCTATCAATCTATTTGTGCAGTCATCTATCTATGGATTTAACAGAAGATATAAGCACATATGTGATATATGTATATATACTCCTCTATTAGTCTTGGGCTGATTAATTCATGCTGCATCAGTTCATATACATCTTCCCATTCTTGTCTGCATTTGAGAGAGAGGCGGGGGGGAAGAGAGATAGGAGAGAGGAGAGAGAGAAGAGGGAGGGAGAGAGAGATAGGAGAGAGAAAGAGAGAGAGAGATAGAGAGAGGGGAGAGAGAGAGAGAGAGTGGGAGAGGGAGAGAGGAGAGAGAGAAGAGGGAGGGAGAGGAGAGAGAGAAGAGGGAGGGAGAGGAGAGAGATAAGAGGGAGGGAGGGAGGGAGAGAGAGATAGGAGAGAGAAAGAGAGAGACAGATAGGAGAGAGAGAGCAGAGAGACAGAGAGAGAGAGACAGAGAGAGACAGAGAGAGACAAAGAGAGGTAGGAGAGAGAGACAGAGAGAGGGAGAGGGAGAGAGGAGAGAGAGAAGAGGGAGAGGGAGAGAGGAGAGAGAGATGAGGGAGAGGGAGAGAGAGATAGGAGAGGGAGGGGAGAGAGAGAGAAGAGAGAGAGAAGAGAGAAAGAAGAGGGAGAGGGAGAGAATGGGGACAAAGACAAAAAGGAAAGCATTCTTGCTCTCCTTAAGGGGCTTATTTTCAATCAAGGGAAACAACGTATATACCCAGATAGACATATATAAAATACAGGGATAGGGCCTGGGCCTGTAATTTTGGTCCTAGATATAGAGGTGGAAAACATTGTAGAGATCACTATTTGTGATAACTTACTCAAGGTCACACAAATAGTGACTTGGACAGGATTTGAACCCAGATCCTCTGACTCCAAACCCAGCTCTCTTTGGGAGAGGCAGCTCCCCACAGAGCCCATGTGCCCCAGGCCTATCAGTGGCCTGACTGTCTCACAGGCCATCCTCCCAGCTAATGTCCACCCTATCCTCTCTTCTGCCTACCCCACCATCATCATGATGAAGAACTCCTCTGCCCTCCAATGATAGAAATGCCTGCTCCATGCAAAGCCTTCCCAGAGCCCTTCAGCCACTCTGGATTCCCCCATTTTCTGACACCTCTCCCCCAGAACTCTCAGTCTGAATTTACATGCCCTTGTCCTTGGTCCTACTGGGGTTTGTTTTGTCCTCTGATTGTTTCATGGGGCTTCATGAAAAGCTGAGATGAGTAGTCCAGCCCCTTATTCTGCAGATGAAGAGATGGACCTCCAGAGACCAAGATGACTCAGCCAGCTTCAAACAGTGAGTTAGTAGCTAAGCTGGGCCTGGGTCCCTGGACTTCCTCATAGTTCACTGATCTTTCCACTTCTCTGTCTCCCCAACAGGCTCCGAAGCTGGAGACCAGAGACTCTGTGTTGCTCATCTTGGGGAGAGCCCAGGCCCCTTGATATGGCTCCCTTCTCACTCATACCAAGGGCAGCATCTACTCAAAGTCATGGTTCTGAGACCCTCTCCCCTCCCCCATGTACCTCTGTTCCAGACCATGGAGATGATACCCAGATTCAAACAAACACATTTAATTAAAACAAGATGGCAAGGTAAATGTAAGGAATTTGATTAAGCACTAAGTGTTCTCAGGACCCATTCCTAAATGGCTGCCTCCTGGGAGTGCTGGTCAACTACCAATAAGCCTCACTATCTCCTCAACCCGGTGGGGAGATCTCTGTCCTCACCAAAAGGTGTTAGGATTCATATGCATAACAGGCTGTATTGTGTCCTCCTATTACTTATAATATTAACAAACATATCATTTACTCCCTTAGTTACTTCCCTTTCCATCTCGGTGCAGCATAGGCCTCCTGGGCACTGCTGATTTCTCTAAGGAACCATAAGTTTGCCTCCTGCAAAATTCCTCTCCACCTCGATCTTCTTTGCCAAGTGCCCTGACTTGGCTCCATTACCATCAACTGCACTCAGCATTGTCTGGGCACAGCCACCGCCATTTCTTGGCATCCCTCCCTCCTGCCTGGCTCCTCCCACACCCCTGGGCCCTAGCAACCACTGGAGTTTTGCCTCAACCTGTAACATTCTCATTCTTTTTTAAAAAATTGCTTGCACTTGGAACACATCTATACAATCCACTCAAGATGGTGTCGCCACACTACAGACCCCATGGCCTGGCTTCTGAGCAGTGTAGTTCAAAACAATTTCCTCCAATGAACGAGGTTCTCTCATCCCCAAGTACTGTAGGAACATTGGCTCTGCACACCTCTTCACATGTGTCCCCCACCCAGTGTGTTCAGCCCTGGATTTATCGGCTAATGGATGTGTCCTAAAGACCTAAAGCTTCTTGATTTATGATTGAATTGTAACAAGGTCCTCTGAACCTCCTCCCTGCCAAAGGAATAGAATCCGATCCCTAAAATACCTTGGATGATGGTGGGAGTGGATTGGCTGAACTTTGGGTTGTTAGGAGGGCAGATTTTAAAAGGCTATGCTGGAGTCCTCCTTATTGTGGGATGCAGGTGGTGCTGGGTTCTTGGTCTCCCGGCCAGTGCAGGCACAGACCCAATGATGGATTCTCTCTGTCACTGGAGGGTCTGCCAGTCAAGGGAAGAGGAGCTTCATCAGGATGAAGAACGTAACTTTTCAGCCATGGTTATCCTCAAGACCCCATGCTAAGTTGTAGAAGGGTTGAGATCTGGGACCGGGAGGGAGGGAGGGTACATGTACCAGCGAGATCGAAGATGTCGGAACCATGGATTGTCAGAGTCAGAAGGGTCCTCAGAGGCCATTCGAGCCAACCTGTACTGCAATAAGAATCTAAAGTCTTGTACCAGAAACCAGCTTTTGCATGAAGACCTCCAGGGAGGGACTTCCTGGACCCAGGAAGTGGCTGTGGTTCACTTATTCAGTCATGACAGACTCTGGGTTTTCTTGGCAAAGACACTGGAGAAGTTAGCCATTTCCTCCTCCAGTGGATTGGGGTAAACAGAGGTAACATAGCTAGAAAGTATCTGAGGCTGGATCTGAACTTGGGTCTTCCTGACTCCAGGCTCAGTGCTCTCTCCATCTGGACTCAGGAACACTTGCTAGCTTGTGTGACCCTGGGCAAGTTACTGAACCCATTTGCCTCAGTTTCCTCATCTGTACAACGGGGATAATAATAGCACCTACCTTCCAGGGTGGTTGTGGAGATCAAATGGGATCACAATTGTAAAGCAGAGTCTGGCACATAGTAGGTGCCCTATCAATAATAGCTTTATTATGACGATGATGATGATGATATGAGATAATAATTGTAAAGCAGAGTCTGGCACATAGTAGGTGCCCTATCAATAATAGCTTTATTATGACGATGATGATGATGATATGAGATAATAATTGTAAAGCACCGTCTGGCACATAGTAGGTGCCCTATCAATAATAGCTTTATTATGACAATGATGATGATGATAT
Source organism: Trichosurus vulpecula (assembly GCF_011100635.1). Classification (NCBI taxonomy): domain Eukaryota; kingdom Metazoa; phylum Chordata; class Mammalia; order Diprotodontia; family Phalangeridae; genus Trichosurus; species Trichosurus vulpecula. The sequence continues at coordinate 294,784,467 of NC_050577.1, forward strand.
GAGATAATAATTGTAAAGCAGAGTCTGGCACATAGTAGGTGCCCTATCAATAATAGCTTTATTATGACAATGATGATGATGATATGAGATAATAATTGTAAAGCAGAGTCTGGCACATAGTAGGTGCCCTATCAATAATAGCTTTATTATGACGATGATGATGATGATATGAGATAATAATTGTAAAGCACCGTCTGGCACATAGTAGGTGCCCTACAAATATTAGCTTTATTATTACAATGATGATGATGATATGAGATGATAATTATAAACTGCTTAGCGCAGTGCCTGGAACATAGTAAGCATCTATAAATATTAGGTATTATTTTATTATTACTATTACCACCCAAGGAAGCCTGTTCTACTTTTGAACAGTTTGAGTTAAGGCTGGATTTTTTTTCCCTTACATCAACTCTAAAATTTCCCCTTTGCAACTTCCATTCTTCACTTCTACTTCTGCCCTCAGAGACCAGGCAGACCAAGGCTTTTCCCTCTCCCAGGAACAACCTTAGAACATTGGGAACAATGGTCATATCCCCTCTTAAGTCTTCTCTTCTCCAAACTGAACATTCTCAGTTCCTCCCAGGGCTCAGCTGCGAGTCCCCCTCACTGGTTATAGGAGCAGGATGGGAGAGGAAGAGAATCAGTGAAGAAATTCCTGAGGAAATTAGTGTCCATCATCTCATTGGTACTGCTCCGTGATCCTGATCCAGAGGGACAATGTAGGAGATTTGGTACTGAAGCAGAATGGGGGGTTTATTCTCATCACATTCTCTCTCTGTGTCTCTGTCTCTCTCTCCTCTCTCCTCTTTCCCCTTCTCTCTTCTTTCTTTCTTCCATCCTTTCTTTTCTTTTCTTTCTCTCTCCTCTCTCCTTTTTTCCTTTCCCCCCTTTCTCATCATTTCCCCTTCCCTTGTCCTCTTCTTCCCTCCGGTCCTCCTCTTCTCTCTCTCTTTCTTTCTCTTTCTCTTTCTCTTTCTCTCTCTCTCTCTCTCTCTCTCTCTCTCTCTCTCTCTCTCTCTCTCTCTCTCCCTCCCCCTCTCTCTCTCCCTCTCTCTCTCTCCTCTCTCTCTTTCTCCCCCTCCCTCCTCCTCTCTCTCCCCTCCCTCTCTCTTCCCCCCCTCCTTCTCTCTCTCCCTTTTTTCCTTTTTCTCTTGCTTTTTCCTCTCCCCTTGCCTTGTCTTCCTCTCCTTCCCTCCTGTCCTCTTCTCTCTTCTCCCCTCTTCTCTGTCTCTGTCTCTCTCTTTCCTCTCCAACATACACCCAGGAGAAAAGAGGGGAGCAGCTGGTCTCTGACAGAGCTAGCTCCCCAGAGGCTCCAAAGGGAAGTGTGGTTTCCCTTCCCACCCAGGCATCCAGACACAAGGGAATCTGACTTCTCTCCCACGCCTTTCCTCCTCTGCTATTTCTCTAGCTATCATGGTGCCACCTCCTTGTCCTTAAAGAAGCCCGTTACAGACAGCTTCAAACATGGTTTCATTCCTTTCCTTCTACCCCCTTCCTCCCCAGACACATACATTTTTTTCATGCCCTTCCCTATTCTTTCCCTGACAGGAGACTAAAAGAACATTGGGCTTTACCCATGATCCCATTGACTCAATTACAGAGCCCAGCTGAGTACTCATAGCCATTTCTAGACCAGAGGCCGGTGGTCCCTCCACGACCCACTGCTGCTTCTTCTACATCTTCTGGCTGGGTTGTCCCCTTAGGACCCACCAAGGCCCCAGCTTTGTGGCTGAGGAAGTCCTTCCTGCTCTTAGCCAAGCCAAGCTCCCTATAGTCAAGGGAAGCCAGATTGACCCAGTACTAGGCACAAACCCCATATCTTCCTCACTCCTAGTCCAGTGCTCACTCCATCAGAACACAGCTGCTCCTGGTGACACGCCCTCAACACCCCTTAAGGCTGGAGTACCAAGCCCCAAGGGAGAGCCAGCTAAGGAAGTGACCCCCTCTCCAGGATCAGCCAAGGCCATGCATCTCTTCTTTCCTCCTTTCCAGAGCAAGAAGGGGGCAGCTGACAAGAGTAAGGAAAAGTCCATTCTAGACCCAGCTCCCACAAAGAACTCACTGGGTGACCTTGAGTAAGCCCCTTCCTCTCTCTGGGACTCAGTTTCCTCTCCCATAACATGGAAGTGTTGGACTAAATGGTCCCCTTCCTGTCCTGACATTCCATAATTCCATGATTCATCAGGGATCTTTTTCCCCTCTCCCTTCCCCCTCCCATTAATAAGTTTCTTTTCAAAGGGCAAACCAGCCCCCCGGAGAAATGGCAATCAGAGCTGGGATCTCTGGCCCCCACGCTCCAGAGCCCAGGCTCCCCTCAGACCTCTCCCAGCTCTGTGGTTTAGCAAATATTTCTCAGCATTGGAGAGGAGGCCTCCTCCCCTTCTTAGCGGTGGCAAGAAATGCTTGGGATTCCTGAGTTAAGAGGGACTCAGGGCCATTCTTTTTGCTCAGCTGAAGGACAAGGCAAAGAGGAAAAGTGGAACCCTCCCCCATTCCTAGCAGCTTCCCTCCTGCCTCATTCCCAGGGTCCCAGCACCCACTGCCCCAGGGCTCTCTACCCGTCTAGCCAAGCCCATTCTGCTTTGCTCAGTCCAACAAAGACACTAAGTAAGTGCCTGTGGTGTCCCGGATTCCAGGGAATTAGCCCTGGAAAGAGTGCTAGACTTGGAATTGGAAGACCCAGGTTCAGTCCTGGCCCTGTCATTAACAACCTGTGTGACCTTGGGCAAATCACTTCAATTCCCTGGACCTCTGTTTCCCCATCTGCAAAAATGAAGGGGCTCTAAATGGCTTCTAAAGTCTCTTCCTGCTCTAGGTCTCAGACCCTAATAATGAAAGGCACTGGAGGGAGGGGGAAGGAGGGCTGTGTTGAAAGTTGGTGGGAAAGACAAGCAGAGGACTAAGAAAGGTCAGAACAGAAGGTCAAACAGGATGTCGAGAAGGCATACAACAAGAAAAAAAAATATTCTAAGAAAACTGAGGCTAAGAGAGAGGGGCTGGAGGCTGGGGAGGGGCTGGGGGAAGATCACCTTGGAGGGAGAGGCTTCAAAGGTGGGAAGCAACAGTCTGGCTTGGCAGGGACTGAGCCACCTTGTACCTGTGGGTTAGGAGCCAATCCAGAGAATGTAAACTCATGGAGGGCAGGGACTGTGACGCTTCTCTGTCTGCATCTCCACAGCCCAGGCTGGTGCCTGGCACATAACCGTTGTTCAGTTGTTCAGTAATGCCCGACTCTTTGTGCCCCATGGATCGTGGGGTTTTCTTGGCAAAGATACTAGAGTGATTTACCATTTCCTTCTCCAGAGGTTAAGTGATTTGCCCAGGGTCTTACAGCTAGTGTCTGAGGTCAGATTTGAACTCAGGTCTTCCTGACTCCAGGCCCAGCACTCTAGCCACAGAGCCATCTAGCTGACTTCTGTCACATAATGGGCACCATTAAATACTTGATGGTTGATTGATCAAGAGCTGAAAATGAGGCCAGAAAGACAAAGCAATCTTGCCCAGCCCCGGAGCTCCCAAAGTGAAAGACAGGCCCCAAAGGGGAGTTTCTTCGATTGAAAGGTTGGCCCTCAATGTCCCCTGGTCCCTCACTCCTAGTTTGTAGGGGCAGATTTTTCATTTTCTTTTTGTCCAATCCTGTGATTTCCTAAGTGTAGTAAACTAGAGTCATCCATGTGGATCCAGGCGCACCTTCTCGGCAACTGACCACGTACCTGGGGGCGCTGGAAGGTAAAGCATGTGGAGACAGGATTTAGATCCAGACCTTCCTCACCCTCACCCAGAGGCTGGCCTTCCGTTCTGCTCTGTTCTCCACACTGCTGCATGGACCATGGTCTCCACATTCCTTGCTGTTACTCAGCCTACCCCCTCTTTTTTTTCCACCTCCCTTCTTTCCTCTTCCCCCAAATACTTCTTTCCATCTCCCCATCTCCCCATTTCCCTCTCTTTCCCAATCTCCCAATCCTCCTCTGCCTCCTATTTCCCACTTCCCATTTCTTTCTCTCCTCCCCCCAATATTTTCTCTGCCTTCTCTGCCCGAGCCCTCTTCTTTCTCTTAACTTTTCTCCGCATTTCCCTCCCTTCCCTCTTCGCCCCATCAATTGCCATTTATTTATTTGTTTTTGTTTGTTTATCATTTGTTAAGCGCATACTATGTGCCAGGCACTGAACTATGCTTTGGGGAGTTTCTTTTTGGCCTGGGTTTAGGATTACATTTCTATAGGGAAATGCTGGTGAGGAAAATCCTCTACCCATGAAAACAGCATCTACCTTACTATTAATAATCTTTGATAATTACCTAGGGACCAGAGAGGTTAGTTAACTTGCCTAGCATCAGAGGGGCAGGCAGCTAGGTAGCCCACTGGATAAGCACCAGATCTGGAGTTAGGAAGACTTATATTCTTGAGTTCAAATCTGGCCCCAGACACTTCTTAGCAGTGTGACCCTGAGCAAGTCATGTCACCCTGTTTGCCTCAGTTTCCTCATCTGCAAAATGATCTGGAGAAGGAAGTGGCAAACCACTCCAGTGTCTTTGCCAAGAAAACTTCAAATGGGGTCACAAAGAGTCAGACGTGGCTGAAAATGTCTCAACAGCACCAACAATTAGCACTATACAGCCAGTTTGTGTCAGAGGAAAGACTTAAACCTAGGTCTTCTTATCTCTGAGACCTGCTTACTGTCCACTACACCAGACTTTCTTTCGGGCACTAAGGATACATAGGAAAAAATGAAAGTCTCTACCCTCAAGGTGCCATCTTGCCCTCCTGATAGCCTTCTCTTTCCCATATCTCCATCCACCAGCTGCCTCCTTTTCCAAGTCTCCCCAATCACTTTTCTCTCCCAGGCTCTTTCTGTCTCCAGCATCCTTTTCCTCATCCAGGCTTTCCCCTTCCCCTCCTCCTTTCCCTGGCTGCTTCCCTGTGTGGCCTCAGGCCTCTGCCCTTCCTGCCTTCATGGATTTCAGAACACACTCTCCTTTTACTCAGCTCCACAAGAAGAACTTCATCCCTATCTCTGATGCTCTCAGTTAATGCTATGTTCCATGGAGATGTTAAAGACTGACTTCTCTGCTGCCATGTCAAAGAAGCCTTCGATTCTTGTGTGGGGAAGAGCTACAGCCAGTCATTCCTCTGGAGTCCTAGGGCTTGGGTTCAAATTCTGCCTCCTCATTGTATGAAAGTGGCCAAGTCACTTGCCTTCCCCACCCAAATGAAGTGAACTGCCTCATGTAGTAGTGTGTACTCCCGTGTTAGTGGTGTGGGAACAGGGCCTAGATGGAAGAGAGTTTGGCCATCTCCAAGCTGCTTTGATTTCCCAGAGTCCTGTGCTCTAAGATCAGGGATACATTTAATCACATCCCTTTGAGATCACGGTTTTGTGGCAGCTGCAGCATCCCAGGCATGTAGAGACCAGTGGGAGTGATTCAAGTTTCCTCTCTTGTATTCAGAGATTGCTCAACAGGTTATTAATGGGAAGTGAGGGATGTCTGGGATCATCCCTAGATGAGGCTGTCATCCCTTAGGTATCTCAGAGTAAACATGTCCCAAACAGGACTCATTCTTTCTCTGCCCCACATACCCCCAACCCTTCCCAGCTTTACTTCCATCATACTTCTGCAAGTCAGCCAGGACTGAGCCCTCAGACTCATTCCTCACCAACCCCCTCCCCCACTTCCAATCAGTGGTCCAATATCTCCCCAACATTTCTCTGCATACTTCCCCTTCTCTCCCCTCCCACCACAAACACCCTAATTTATTACCTCTCTCCTGGACTGTGACGACAGCTTCCTATTCAGCCCCCTTACATCCAGCTTCTCATCTCTCCAATTCATACTCCACCCATCTGCCAAAATGCCATTCCTAAAGCTGAGCTCTAACCATGTTACTCCCTGTTCCAGAAGTATCTGTGGCTCCCTCTTGATTTGGATAAATAAAAACTCCTCTGGTTGGCACTAAGAGACCTTCACCAACCTACATTTTCAGCTTGATTATACATTATTCCAGCCCACCTTTCAAGGCTGACTACTCAGTCCAACAGTCTCTATGTTCCAGCCAAACTGGTCTAATTGTCATTCCCCATAAATGACACTCACTTCCCATCTCCAAGACTTTGCATCAGGTGGGCCCCTATGCTTGGAATGTCGTTACCTCTACCTTTTAGATTCCCTGGCTTCCTTCAAGGGTCAGTTCAAACATAATCTTTTCTACCTCATAGGTCTCTCCTCTTCCCTCAATTCTCTCTTTTCCCCTCCAAAACTTGTTTGTATTGAATATATATTTATATGTATGTATGTATAACATATATGTATCATCTGTCTATACACATGTATTTGTGTGTGTGTGTGTGTGTGTGTGTGTGTGTGTGTGTGTGTGGTTTTTACTTCTCTTTGTATCTGTTCTCTCCAAGCAGAATAGAAGCTACTGGAGGACAGGGACTGCTTCATTTTTGTCTGTTTTCCCAACATCTCCCTAAGAATTCCTGCACTCAACAAGCATTGGGGTACCTGTTCACCCTCTACACCAAGATGCCTCACTGTAATTATCACTGGCAGAATAAGCCCAGAGGTGATAGGTACCATAGCTTAGTGGATGACTTGGGTTCAAGTCCTCACTGCACAGGTCACTCGGTGCCCCTAAGTTAAGTCTTTAAGACTCTCAAATTTCCAGCCTCAGACACAACTAGCTGTGTGACCCTGGGCAAGTCATTTAACCCTGATTGTCTCAAAAAAAAAAAGGCTCAAATTACAAAACAGATGCCCATCTGTATTGGAAGCTCCTTCACTATTGAAATCATGGGTCTGTGGTTTCAAAAATAAAATGGGTAACAAACACATGAAACCATTATCCAATCGCTCATATTAGCCTTTTATTTTGACTTAGGCTAGCAGATCCTGTCCTGGACAGCTGACTGAGGAAACTGGGAGTGAGCCTCCCAACAGGTAAATCTGGAGAAGGGGGCAGGAAGGAAGGAGGGAGATCTGAGGGAGGACAGGCTTGACTGGGGAGGGCCTGGGCAGCTGGCAGCACACTGTGCACACAGCTGGAGGACGAGGCTGGCTGAGCCTGGCCAAGTCACTGACCACCCCGGGCCTTCGTTCCTCATTTGTAAAATCAGATGATCTCCAACATCCCTTTCCGAGTTAGGAATTAGGGTCAGGTCTATGGTCTTCTGATCTATTGTTTAAGCCTCTCATTTTCGAGATGAGGAAACTGGAGCTCAGAAAGGGAAAGTTGAGCATATCAAAGGTTTTAGGACAAGGAGAGATGCTACAAATCCTTTAATCTAGCTCTCACGTTTGTAGACGAGAAAGCTAGAGTCCATGAGGCTAGTTAAGTGACTAGCTCAAGGTCACCCAGTCAATCAGTAAACATTTATCAAGGACTCATTGAGTGGCATTGGGCATACAAAGACAAAGTGAGGACAGTCCCTGCCCTCAAGATACTTACATTCTACAGGAAGACAACAGGCCAGCAGATGCAAAGTGACTCAGGAGGGCCAGGGAGGCTGGCTCCAAGTCCCACCTTCTGGGCTTCACTATATCTCACACTCCTCTTCTCCCGGACAATCTTCACAGCTGATGGGAGAAATATTATCACCTCTGTGCTCACTGTGCAAAAAGGAAAACAATGGACAATTGTAAACTTTGAGATCAGAGACTTGCTGAGTCTTATTCATCTCTTCGCACTCCCCCTCTCTGCCTGATCCCGGCCAGTTCTGGCTCCGAGTGAATGAGTGAGTGAGTGCAAGGAATAGGAGGCGGTCAGTTCGTAGGAATGACAGAACGTCGAGTGGGAAGGAAACGAGGGAGAAGGGGAGAAGATTAGCCAGTTCAACAAGCACTTATTGAGCGCCTACTGTCTGCCAGGCGCTGGGGGGCTGAGAGGACAAAAGTGAAAAGCAGCCCCTGGCATTGAGAAGTTGCTAGTCTTGGGGTCTTGGGGCCAGAAAGAGAACAATACATGGGGGGGTGGGCTAGGGGGAGCATATAGGAAACATTCCCAGAATCAATGCAGAATGATCAGCAGGGAGATCAGTGACAGACAGCTGGTTCCTTTAGGGACTGATCGACTCCTGGAAGGAAACTCAAGATTCCATGAGGCAGAGGTGAGGAGCATTCTGGGCGTGAAGAAGAGATTATGCAAAGACTTGAAGGTAGGAGATGGAGGTGGGGTCTATGGAGAATGACTGAGATGTCAGGTCTGGGGGGGCGGAGCTCTGAACTGGGGATGTCAGAGCTGGGAGGGGCCTTATTCAGTAATCATTTATTTAGCATTTACTATGTATGTGCCAGGTACACTATGTTAGGCATGGGAGATACAAAAGGGTGAGGGGTGGAAAACCCCCACAATCCCGGCCTCCAAGAAGTTTGCATTCTAATGTGGGAGACAATATCAAAACAAGCCTACAAACATTTATTAAGCGCCTAGATGCCTCAGCGTATAGAGAGTGCCGGAAAATTCATCTTTCTGAGTTCAAATCTGGCCTCAGACACTCACGGGCTGTGTGGCAAATCACTTAACCCTGTTTGTCTCAGTTTCCCCATCTGTGAAATGAACTGGAGAAGGAAATGGCAAACCAGTCCAGGATCCTTAACAAGAAAACCCCAAATGGGGGTCGATAAGAGTCAGACCTGACTGAATAAAAACACGTGCTAGGCAATTCACTAAACTCTATAGATGCAAGGAAAGTCAAAAAACAAATCAAACAAACAAACAAACAAAAAACCAGTCCCTGTCCTCAAGGAGCTGATAGTCTATGGTGGGAGAGACAACATGCAAACAAGATGATAGGCAGGAGAAATTGGACATTTTCTCTGGGAATGCAACTATGGACGTACAAGATAAATAGGAGATACTCTCAGAGGGAATATCAGAGCTGGAGAGAAATCTTATCTAGTCCAACCTTATCATTTTCTGGATTTTTAAAAGCTTCCATGGTTGCCCTCTGTTCAAAATACCATTTACATCTGGCACTCTGAGGAGAAGGTCTCTACAACCCATTCCTTCCCCAGAATGTTCTCAAAGAAGAAGCAAATTCCCTTTCCAGGCCTCTGGGGCTGCCTCCAGGGATGGCCAGAGGCAAGGCAGTAAACCACACAGTTTCTCACGTTTTTCCCTAGCTATTGAGAGGCCTATTCACTGAAGTGAGTACCTCTAAGTGAGTACGTGAAAAGGCCTTAGACTAAAAGTGCCAGGGTCTCCCATTACATCCTGGGCCATCTCCAGTCATCCTGGTGAATATCAGGCCACTGGGCCCAGATGGCTCTGGAGGAGAAAGTGAGGCTGGTGACCGTGCACAGCCCTCCCTCACTCAAATCAAAGTCAACTTCAAGTCATGTCATCATTGCCCTAATGTCATCGTCCTCTTTAAAAACAAAGGACAAACACAACAACAACAGCTATTTAAGCCAGAAACTCAGGTGCCCTGGATTTCCATGGTGGGAGGCAGGGAGCCCACTCCACACCACTGAGACATCTACACTTTCCCATCCAGGGAACAATTAGAATCTATTGTTCCACTGGGGGTCCAAGTCCTTCCCTTTCTTTGTTTCTAAACTAATCAAATAACCCCAATCCACAGGTATTTGTTAAAGCCAAACCACTTTCTTTTTTTTATTATTTTATTTTAATTTATTAATTTTTTTTTAATTTTTAGTATACAACATTCAGTTCTACATAATTTTGAGTTCCAGATTTTCTTCCCTCCCTTCCCTCCTCCCTCCCCAAGATGGCATGGAGTCCCATATAGCTTCCATGTATAACTTCGCATTGAATTAATTTACGCACTAGTCAAGTTATGGAGAAGAACCGTGATCAATGAAATGAATCATGCGAAAGAAGAAACAGAACAAAAAAAAAAGCCAACCCAAAAACAAAAGAGAGAAAAAAAAAAAGGGGGGGGAGGCTAGCATGAAGTGTGCCTCAATCTGCATTCAAACTTCATAGTTCTTTCTCTGGATGTAGATAGCATTCTCCATCGTGAGTCCTTTGGAGTTGTCCTTGCACCTTGTGTTGCTGAGAAGAGCGAAGTCCGTCAGGGTTGGTCCTCACAGAATCCATATATCTGTGGTTGTGTACAACGTTCTCCTGGCTCTGCTCTGCTCACTCAGCATTATGTCCTGTAGGTTTTTCCAGGTTGTTATGAAGTCCGTATCATCCCCATTTCTTATGGCACAATAGTATTCCATTACATTCATACGCCATAGCTTGTTCAGCCATTCCCCAATTGATGGGCATCCCTTTGATTTCCAATTCTTAGCTACCACAAAAAGAGCCGCTATAAATATTTTTGTACACATGAGTCCTTTTCCCGCTTGTGTGATTTCTTTGGGATACAACCCTAGAAGTGGTATTGCTGGGTCAAAGGGTATGAACATTTTTATAGCCCTTTGGGCATAGTGCCAAACCACTTTCTAAGGAAAGTCCTTGGCCCTGGTGCTACGAAACTGTAGCGGCCAACAGTCCCTGCCCTCGAGGAGTCTCCCATCCTAGCTGAGCCAAACTTACGGCAGGAATGAGTTTCTTTAGGAAGTGATTCCTCCTTCCAACCCAGGTAAATGGAAGGGCCCTCTGCAGATACATTCTGACTGGCGAAGTTAACCGGGTGGTAGAGGTAGGGCTGGTGGTCTGTGCCTGGCAAGTGGTATATGATACTCCAGTATTTTCAAAAGGTTAAATATCCCTTTTGGTGGCTCTGTGGATAGAGTACTAGCCTTAGAATCAGGAAGACTCATCTCCATGACAGCAAATTTGGCCTCAGAAGTTTCCTAGCTGTGTGACCTAGGGCAAGTCACAGAGGATACTGGAAATGTTTTGCCATTTCCTTCTCCAGTTCATTTCACAAATGAGGAAACTGAGGCAAACAGGGTTAAGTGACTTGGCCAGGGTCACTTAGCTAGGAAGTATATGAGATGGAATTTGAATTCAGGTCCTCCTGACTCCAGGCCCAGCACTCTATCCATTGTATATAGCATAATAACAAATTATTGTCATTTTACATGTGTGGATATTGTGATGGGTCCAGGACTTGGTCCACTTGTGTATTTTCTTCCTCCAGGACTTCTCATCCTCTTTGTCTTTGCAATGGTAGTCCACAGATGTTAGAGTCAGTAGCCTCTGGCTCCTTTAGTATTTGGGGGATATTGGAGTCACTGAGGGCCGTCTATCATTCCCCACTCCTGCTTCCTGACTGATCCCAGTGCCTTGATCAGACATACCTGGGCCTTATGATGCCTTTTAAAAATGTTTCCTGTCTGCAATCTATGTGCACGCCTTCAGTATTATTTGCCCACCACTGCCCTAAGGCAATGGGTTTTTTTAAAAAATAAAGTGACAATTTCTTACTCTCATGAAGCTTGTACTCACCATCTGGATGAGTTCCTTACATTTAGTTTTAACCAGCTGAAAAAATATCTTCAATGGCTCCCTATGGCCTCTAGAGTAAAATCCAGAATCTTCATCCTGGCATTTAAAACCCTGCCTAGAATGGTTTCTATCAACTCTTCCAGTCGTATTTAATATTATTAATAAATTATATCCATTAATATTAATAAATACTATTATTTAACATTATTTCTCTCTCTCTGGTCTAGGCAATCTGCCAGCTGTTGCCCATTCAGAACATTCTCCCTCTTACCTCCATGCCTTTTCACTTCCCCCTGGTAGAACCCCACCTTCTTTCAAAGCCAGGTACCACTTTTTGAGAAGCCTTTCCTGATTTTCTCATTTGCTAGTACTTTCTTCCTCTTAAAAAGACTTCCTATGCCTTCGGTATGTACTTTGATTTGTGTGCAGGTAGAATATAAGCTCCTTGAGGGGAATTATTTTTTTTAATCTATCACCAATGCCAAGCCTAGCACCTGGCACATAGTAGGTGCTTAATAAATGCTTGTGGGATTTTATTGAGTTCCTCATCCTTTTGTCTGTAGCATTTGTCCAGTATATACCAAAGGACTATACTGCCCAGCTACATCAAATAATCTGGGCAATCAATAGAAACTTTCCATTTATCTTCTGGTATATAGTAGGTGCTTAATAAATGCTTGTGGGATTTTATTGAGTTCTTCATCCTTTTGTCTGCAATATTTTCCAGTATATACTGAAGGACTATACTGCCCAGCTACATCAAATAATCTGGGCAATCAATAGATACTTTTCATTTATCTCCTGGTATCTAGTAGGTGCTTAATAAATGCTTGTGAGTTGATTGATTTCATTATGCAACAGAATTGTTGAATCAAGTTGAATTCCAGGAATAATGGCAGATCTGGAGGGGAAATGTTTGGGGGAATGTGGAGCCCAGTTTTAAACTGGACCTCTCTGGTTGTCCCTCCTAAGCTTTTTGCCCAGTTTCACATTTCAGAAGACAGACACCCCCTCGTTTCACAGGTAGGGAAACTGAGACATTGTCCTCTTTTTTTTTTTTCCACATCTGAGTTGGAGCTTGGGTGGCTTCTGGGATTAACTATCTGGAAATAGTTGGGACGTGTTGGTTGTGGTATTCTTTATCAGACTATGGGGAACGGTGGAGGTTGGTACCTCAGAGATCATCTACCCCACTCCCTTCATTTACAGAGAAGGAAACTGTCTGGCTAGTTTCTCTTATCTGAACAAACCTGGGTTTGGGGCGTAATAGTTGACTGAATGAATGAAAAGTGGATGAATCAATGAATAAAGAAGTGATAGATTCCTAAGAACCATAAAATGCTGGAAGCAACCTTTGAGCATGGATTGTCAGACCTGGGAGGAGCCTTAGACCTTGCTGGATTTTTCAAGCCTTTCCTAACCTTCCTAGCTCCCAGACCCCCAGTCCTGCTTCCAGCCCAGCCTTCAAGGCCATCCTCCCCAGGGGCAGCTGCCAGCCTGGTACCCTGAGCCCAAGAGCCTTGGGAATACCAATGCTGCTGGCCTAGTGCCCTCAACCATCATCTTGGGAAATAGCCTCTGTGGATGCTCAACCTGGTAACAGCCATAGCCACAGCTACAGAAGACCTGGAGAAGAAAACTCCTGCTACCCAAGTCCTGGGCACTGTTGGATGGTTCAACATCAGAAATTGATAGGATTTTATTCTTGGAAATGTCATGAAAGAGGAGGCCTGACCACCTGCAATACTCTAAGGACATTGGGAGTTTTCCATCTGACTTGCAGCTGAAATCTTCCATAATAACTTTCAAATAACTTGGATGAAGTGACTTGCCCAAGGTCACACAGATAGTAAGCATCAGAGCTGGGGTTTGAGGCCAGAGCCTCTGGCTCCCCAGTCAGAGCTCACCCCACTGACCCACACTGCCTTGATTTTCTGAACAACAGTCTTGTGGCAGACTCTGGTGAGCCGTCTTCTGGGGTGGGTGAAGGGAGTTGGGGGAAGCAATTTAAGAAGGTAGTTGGATATCTGGGTGGCTTGGAAATAACCTTCATTTTTTACACTTTACTGAGAGGTACGGGCAGAGCTGCCTGCAGCTTGCCTCACGGCCCAGCCCTCTGGGATTCTGCCTGGTTTGCCCTTCCAATGTGGCCTGTGTGGTGAGAGGTTTGATAAACTACATTGCCTCAATGCTCCCGTCTAAAAAATAACTTACTTCTAATGTGGCCTGGAAGGAAAAGAGAAAACAGAAAAGGAAACCAGTAGGCCTTTTGTTTCTGCTCATTTGACTCAGAAAGCAGGCTATGGTTGGCAGACTAGCCTCTCACCACCCAACCAAATGAGTCTGCTTTCTGAACCTGGCCTGGCTCTGGCACTGTGCATTTGCCTGGGCCCAAGCCTGAGCTTGGGATGTCCTGGGAGCTCCACAGGCAGCTGGATTTGGGCCAGGAAGGGAGGTACCCACCCCCCAGCCACAGGCTGAACTCACTGTGCCCTCCTCATCCCCATGATATCATTACTTGGCACTGCACCACCTTGCCAAGCGGGCCCCAGGTGGGCCTGCCCTTCCCATCAGCCTGCCTTTAGGGAACTGACGTGGGTGGGGGAGGGAGGCTGAGGCCCTAAGCTTCTCTCTGAACCCTACTCCCTTCTGCTCCAGGACAGATTCCATGGGTTCACCCTGGGCCACACCTGATCTCCAGAAGGATCCTTATATAGCTTTCTCTCAGTGAGCTGTGAGAATGTCAGAGCTCGGAGGGACCTGAGAACATGGAATGGCAGAGTAGGTAAAGACCTCCCTTTACCACCATCACTCAGCAGCTTGTCCCCCTTCCAGGGTCTGCAGTTATCTACTGACCCCCAGCACACTCTCCTTCCTTCTCTAACAAGCTCAGTGACTGACTCATAGTCTGTCCGACTTTCATACCAGGGAACTTCAGCATATATAGATGCCCCTTGAGATACTCCAGGTGATCAGTTTACTCAGTTCCCATGACCCCTTCCTCCACTCTACCTACACCCATTCATATACATCTATGTACACAGATGTCTATATGCTTGATTTTTCTATGACATACACATGTTCCACTTCCATGTTCGTTACCTTTGAAATTAATTTCTTCATCTAATTGTGAACTTTTATGATTCCTTCTTTGCTTATGCATTATGAGCCCAGCACTTCATCCTCACTGTGACCTGTCTTCTGTCTAGCCATCAGATTCTTTCCCAGGCCCTCATCCCTCACTGGCTATACTCTTTCCCCTTCTCTATCTTGATCATTTAGGGAACCAAATCAATTCTATTCTACTCTCTGCTCTTATGTGCCTCAGTCCCTTGAACCTTGTCCTCTTCCAGATTACGCCTTGTCAGCCTTGTCAAACTCAATCTTGGATTACTTCCATGTTTCCTCACCTTTGTTCCTATTTACTTGAAGTTGAATTGGGCTAGAAGAGATCATGAAACTGTGCTGACTGGCTCCACCCTAAGTATTTGTTATCTAATCTCACCTGGGCCCTCACTGCTGCAAGGCAATTAATCTGTTCCTCCCTAGTGGATTCATTATCCCACTCTCCTGTGGGGGTTCTTTGAATCCTTCCTATCTTTCCTCCAGCCCCAGGACCCTATCCACACACCATCTCAGCCAAGGACTTCCACTTCACACAGAAAAACTGAGGCCAGTCTCCTCCTCATCTTGCATCATTCTCACATCTTTCCCCACTATCTTCTCCTTTACCACTGCCTCACGTGAAGAGGTGGCCCATCTCCTGGCCAAGGCAAACTTGGCCAAACCCTTCCTGCTCACCATTGATCTTATTCCATTCTGTCTTCTTCAGCAGATTGTCCTCTCTATCATCCTTCCTCACTCACTTATCTTTGAGAGCTCCCTATCTACGCAGTCCTTCCTTTTCTACTGCCTACAGACACATCTATGTCTCCTCCATCCTTGGAAAAGGCCCAGTTGACTTTGATGTGCCTGCTAGCTATTATCTATACCTCTCCACCATCTTGGCTAAACTACTTGAATAGGCCATCTCCAATTGGTGCTTCCATTTCCTTTCCTCTCACTCTCTTCTTAACTTGCTTTGTTTGGTTCCCAAGCCTCATCATTCAACTGAAACAACTCTCTCTAAAATTACCAATGATCTCTTCATTGACAAATCTACTGGGGAGCCCTTGGCCTCAAGACCACATGCAGCCCTCTAGGTCCTCAAGTGCAGCCTTTTGGCAGAATCCAAACAACTGGATTCCATCAAAGGGTAGCACTTGAGGACCTAGAGGGCCCCATGTGGCCTCAGGACTGCAGGTTCCCCAACCCTGTTAGTCAGTTCTCAAGTGTCATGCTTCTTGACCTCTCTGATGCCTTTCTCACTCAATGATCATATCTATGTAAATGACTAAATACCTATATACCCAGCCCTAGTCTCTCCTGAGGTATAGTTCAAATGACCTTTGGGCATCCCAAACTGGGGTCCTGTAGGTGTCTCAAACTCAACATGTCCCAAACAGAATTCATTGTCTTTCCTTCCCAAACCCACTTTTCAACTTCCCTATTACTGCTAAGGGCACCTCATCTTTTCTACCTTGGTGCCATTCTTGACTGCTCATTCACCCCACTTAGTCAACCCATTGCCAGCATCTCTCTGGCATGTCCACTTTTCTCTACTAACACAGTCACCACCCTATTTCAGGCCCTCAGGCCTAGCCTATGGCAATAGCCTTCTGGTTGGTCACTTTGTTTCAGGTCTCCCCAACCTACCCACCCACCCTTCCACCCCCTTCCAGTCTACACAGCTGCCAACCTGACTTTCCTAAAGTCACCTCTCCTACTCAATAACCTCCAATGGCTCCCTATGTATATGAATTATGTAAACTATTAAAATTTAAAATTATATTAGGACTTTGGGTTCCTCCTGTATATTCAGTCTTCTGCTTGGCATTCAAAGCTCTTCCCAACCTGGTGCCCTTCTACCTTTCCAGTCTTCTACTTTACTCCCCTCCAAAGACCCTACAATCCAGCCCTTCTGGCTTATTTGCTGCTCCTCACCCACAACACCCCATCTCCTGAGTCTGTACCTTTCCACTCACTGTCCGAGGTGTCTGGAGTGTTCTCCCCACTCACTCCCCTCTTTTGGCTTCCCCACTTTCCTGGCCTCCTTCAAGGTCCTCTTCAAACCTTACCTTCTGCAGGAAGCCTTTCAGACTTCCCTTCTACTGGTGCCTTGTCTCTGAGCCAGCCTTCCATCTGCTCTGCTATGTCTGAGTCAGTCTCATGTTTGTTTTCCCCGTTAGAAGGTATACTTCCCGAGGGCAGGGGCTTTTCTCATCTTCCTTTGTATCTCTGGCACAATGTCAGGCACATAGCAAGCACTTAATAAATGCTTTTTTAAAAAAAAAATTTTCTGAGGGGGGAAGGCAGGGCAATTGGGGTTAAGTGACTTGCACAGGTCACACAGCTAGCAAGTGTGGTAAGTGTCTGAGGCCAGATTTGAACTCAGGTCCTCCTGACTCCAGAGCCGGTACTTTACTCACTTTGCCACCTAGGTGCCCCTTAATAAATGCTTTTTGACCCACTGAGCAGAACATGGAATGCCAGAGCTGGGAGGCCCCTCAGGACACAGAACTTTAGAACATAGAATATCAGGGATGGGAGGAACCTCGCAACAGAGAACATCAGTTAGTCCTTCAGTCAAAAGTCATTCATCAAATGTTTACTATGTGTGCTAGAAAAACAAATGAAAGAATATTATATAATACATAAATTAATTATGATAAATATATAAAATAAATCAAATTAAAATATGGGGCTCTTCATAAATTTGCATATTCACAGAGTTCTTTTCACTTGCCAATGTTCTTTTTCCCACTGCAACTCTTTCCCCCAGATGTGCTCCTCCAATGTGAATGGCGTTCAATTCTGCTCCACCCCACCCCGCTTCTGTCTCTGGCTCTCTCTCCCTCCCTCCTTCCACCAACCTCCAGAAGAAACCAGGGGCAAGGACAAGGGTGAGGAACCTGCAACTTCGAGGACACATGTGGCCTTCTAGGTCACTGGGTGTGGTCCTTTGAGTCCAAGTTTTTATGAAACAAATCCTGTTATTAAGAGGATTTGTCCTGTGAAGTTTGGATTCAGTCAAAGGGCTGCACTTGAGGATCTAGAGGGCCAAATGTGGCCTGGAGTCTGCAGGTTCCCCACCCCTGACCCAAGGATAAGCCCTGTGGGAACCAGATTTCTACCAGGAACTGTTTTCTTCCCTAGGACCTGGAAGGATTAGGAGAGGCTGCTCAGCTTTCTGTCTTCTCCTCCTCCTTGGAGATACTGGATATTGCCCTGAACAGGAAGCACTGGGAAGGGCTCCTGCCTTGGCTGTGATGGCCTATGGCACTGGTTAACAAGACTGCCTGGCATCAGGCTGGCGGTTACCTTTTCCTGTGCATGTGGCTTTTGTTGTCTGGTTGCTACCCTTCTCCCCCTGACCCCCACCTGGGCTCAGTCAGCTCTGATAAGTCTCATGGTTGGTTCACTGGTTCAGGGAAAGAAGACAGGATTGGGAGTTGGAAAATCCAGGATCTTTAGCTCTGCCTCTAGTAATCTTTCACATTTAAGTTCACAGAATCATAGACTGGACCTGGAAAGGGCCTTAGAGCTCATCTAGTCAAACACCCTCAGGCGTTTAACCCTTAGAGGCCCTCAGAGGTGAAATGCCTTGCTTTGGTCACCCAATTATGGTAAATGTCCCAGTTGGGATTTGAACCTCACCTGGTCTGGTCCTGTACCCAGCATTCCTCTCATAGAGAAGTTGGTTATCCAAAAGTCGGACACTCCAAACTGGGCTCAAATACTGATCTTCCCCCCTCCCCACCCTTTGACATTTGTAGTCCTTCAGCAATGGGGGACTTGGACTAAGTGGCCTCTAAGGTCCTTTCTGGCTCTAACTTTACTGGACACAGCAAGCACTAGCTTTGTAGTCAGAGGACCTGGATTCAAATTCTGCTTCTGGTAAATGAATAAATAAAGCATTTATTTATTAAATGCTTACGACATGCAAAGCTAAGTGCAGACAATTCCCTGCTCTCAGGGGGCTCACATTCTAAAGTAAGAGACAACACAGCTACACATCACATGGTAAAATCCCATGTACAACAATAAAGCCGATGGTGAAACCTCTACTTTAATGTCATTTCCACTGATAAAATGATGTCAGTTAAGATTGTTTAAAACACCTCACAGTACTAAGGACTTTGGGGGCAAGAACTTTCCTTTCTGGGTCCTCAGTGGTGGTGGCTGTGTCACCTGCAGGAGCAGTGGCCAGGGGCTGCTTGCCAGGATAAAGGCCAAGGGTCCAGGGCTATCTCCATCAAGGTCTGAGGGGAGACTACCGTCAAGGCTGATGGTGCTTTATGATTTGCCTGTCACTTGCAGCCTCCTGTCTCTCCCTCATAATGCTGGCTGCCTTTGAGACTTGGGACCCTGATTCTTCCCTTTCTTTATTTGTAAAATGACTCAGATCCTATGATGAAGTCCCTCCCTCTCCCTGGCCTCAGTTTCTTCATCAGTAAAATGGCTTGGTTGGACTAGGTGACCAGTTCTAAGTGTATGATCCTATGACACCGGTGAGATGCCTCCCCTTCTCTCTCCGGGCCTCAGTTTCCTCTCCCTTCAGACGAAGTGGCTGGACTCCAGCTGTAACAAGTCCCTGCTCCTTCAATTCCCCCATAGACTTTCTCTGGCATTCCAGAGATCCAGCTCATGCTCTCCCCCACCTTCATATTTTTTTCCAGCCAGTCTCTCTCCCCTCCTCCTTCCTCCAACCTCCCAGCAGCCTTCCGTGGCCTGGGAGGCGGTGGGAGAAGGCAGCGCGAGGCGGATTGCCACCTGGATGCCAGCCCGCAGGTGTGCATGCCTGTGCTGCGGGGAGCATCCCACAGGCCGATGCAAAATGACAGTGCGCCCTTGTGTGTGCCCGCGCGTCCGTGTGCGCTCCTGATCTCCTGGGTGAATGTGCTGAATTGGGAAATAGCCTCGTGGGCGGGCGTGGGCGGGGCTGGGCCCGGGAATGTGGCAGGGCCCCGGGCTGCCGGAAGAAGCCGGACTTGGAGAGGTGCCTCCCCCAAGGGGCAGGTAATGACAGCAGCCCCATTTATGGGCCTTTGTGTCAACTGTGGCCTTATAAGGGCAGAAGAGCCCCGCTGGCTGGGCGGGAAGGCAGGAGGCAGGAGGAGGAGGAAGGGATGGAGGAGGAGGCGATGGAGGAGGAGGGGTTGGAGGAGGAGAGGATGAAAGAGGAGGGGATGGGATGCCCTGCCTCCAGTTCCGCTACCCTCGGACACCGCCCCCCAGCCCCGCGGCTGCTTCTGAGAAAGCCTCACGTTGCTCCCCGCCCCCCAATCGAGGGACCCAACTCCCGCTGGGAGGAAAAAACTCCTGTTCCTACACTGGCCGCCGCTCCCCTCGCCCATTGCTGCCGTCTGGAGCGCCCCCCGCCATCCCCCGCCCCCACCTCCCCATAGGGCCTGCGCCCCGACTAGTGGTCCCGAGCCTCTGGATCAGCAAGGAAGGCAGGCAGGCAGTGCGGTACAATGGTCAGCGCTCGCACGTGAGGGATTTAGAGTAGCTAGATTTAGGTGGTGCTAATCCTGACTGCCACGTGTACCTATCCACCCAGCTTTTAGAGGTGATGGGATTTTATAGCTGGGAGGCACTCTAGGCCAATCCCCTTGTTTGTAAAGGTGAGGCCTTCCTGAGGGGAAGGGAAGCTGAGGTCTGTAAAGCCCAGATTCCATCTTGGTCTGAGATTGCTAGTTCAGGGCTCCAAACCTACACCCCACTGTAGGTATAGACCTGGGAGAAACCTTGGATTTCATTGAGTATACACTGCCCTCTTCATTTTACAGAATTGGAAATTGAGGCCCAGAATGTTGGCCTGGCTTGTCCAAGGTCTTGTGTGTAGGAGGTGGCCAGAGCCACGATGGGTCAGAACCTCTGGGCAAATGCCTGGACCTCTCTGGGCAAAAGGAGGGACTCAAACTAGAGATCTCAAGGCCCCTGCCAACTCTAAAATCTTAGGATCCCATCAATGTCACCAAAAGCCACCAGGGGGTGCCTGACCCTGAGGCAGGGATGGGCTTTGTCTTTCACTAGTCCTCTCTGAAGCCCTAGCCACCATCCTCCATTCTCCATCCTCCCCCTCTTCCCACCTTTATACTTAGTCTGACAATATCAGGGATGTGTGATCCCACCCCCATGGGAATTTCCCTCCTCTGGTGAGCTTGGAGCCCTTTCAGACTTTTTTTTTTATTTTTAAATTTTTTTTATTTATTTTTTTTTCCTTTCTAACTTTCTTATCTTGTCTGGTTCTTGTCCACGTGCTTCCATAATGCCTCTGGGGACCTTCCTCAAGAAGGCTCTTCTGGAGACCCCTGCAGCCCCTCACTGACATCTTTGGCAAAGCCATTGAAACCAGAATGTCAGGGCTAAAAGGGACCTGGGAGGTCACCACAGAGGGCTATGGCTCCAATACTTGCAACTCCCAGACCAAAGTGTACCTTTATCAAGCTGCTACTCTCCAGTGTGTGCTGTCTCCCTAGCAAAATGTAAGTTCTTTGAGGACAGGACTGTCTTATTTTTATATTTGTGCTCCAATTGTCTGGTGCCTGTTATACTCCCATGCCTCTTTTTTTTTTTTTTTTAAACAGAGAAGGAAGTCGAAGGAGCCCTAGAGTCCCTATCCCTTTTTGGACAGATAAGAAAACTGAGGGAGGCCCAGGAAACAGTGCTGTTTAGTGGAGAACTAGACTCCTATTCAGGAAAGATCTGCCCTACCACTTACTAGCTATGTAACCTTGGGAAGTCATTTCTCCCCCTTGGGTCTCAGTTTCTTCATCTGTGAAATCAGAGGATTAGCCTAGATGATCACTGAGGTCCCTGCCCTCTCCAAAAGTCTGAGATCCTAAGTGACTTGCCCAGTGTCACATAAGGAGTATAAGAACCTGTTTCCAATGCTGAGCCTTCACCACCTTCCAGTGATTGTGAGTTTCCTCATCTGTAAAATGAGGGGGTTGGACCTGACAGTGCAGCACAATGAAAGCAAACAGCTTGATTCTGAGGCAGAGGGCATGAGTTTGGATCATGGCTAAGCCTTTTTTCTGCCTGGGTCACCTTGGACAGCTCAGGGGCTATCTCCTACATGAGGCCTTTCTCAGTCTCCCCAAGGTGTCAGGTATCCTCTTCACCCAGACATTACTTTGTGCATATTTGATATTTCATGTGTCTGCCTGCAAGCTTTCCCCTTCCCATAGAATGTAAATACCTCCATCATCTGAGTGACATAGTAGATACTTAATAAATGCTTGCTGACCGACTGACTCATTGAATGGATAAGAGTTCACTGAAGGCAGTGTGAGCTGGAACAACCAGGAAAGCCTCCTGGAGAACTTAGACCCTGAGGGAACCCTGCAGGGTACACACAAATGACCTGAGATCTGGAGCAGCACCCTAGAGCTGAGGACATCCCCAAAGGGATGTCGGGATGTCACACCTGTTAGAAACATGCTTGACACTGAAATTCAGATATCAAGGGAAATTTATTATTATTGAGGAATTCAAAGGAATTGGTAAACATTCCTGGCCAGGAGTGGACTCCACCCTTCTTTAGGAAGAGGGAGTGGAGTGTACAGGAGTGAGACCAACTTTATTCTGTTAGGCTGACCTAGATTGATGCATCACCAGCTCAGTACCTGCCTTCAGAGAATGGATTGGTCCGCTCCCTTCTAGGTCACAATCTTCCCTATTCGCCCCCAACATGCAACTCCTTGGCATGTTCCCCCCTCCTCAACATACATCCCATGTTCAAAAATGGTGGAAAACCCCTCCCTGTGGGTGTGTGAGGTAATATTCAATTAGCCAATTAAGCATTCGTGGTAGCCATTTGACCCAGTTCTCTCTTCAACCTTGACCGTTATCTGGCCAGTTTAGACCAGTTTTGCCTATATCCTGAAACTGAAGTTTCTGCAAAACCACAAACTCTATTCCCATTGGCTGAGAGCTCTCATCCTGGTTAATCTTTACTCCTTCATTGTTCAAGCTGACACTTAATTATTCTGTGGAACTTAACTCTTCTGTGGAAACCTAACTTTCCCTAACTTTACTCAATTAACTCTTCTGTGGAAACCTTTTACCCATCTCTCACACACCCTACTACTGGCCATTATGGCAAAGAGATGATCCCAGGCAGAGATGCAACCCCCAATCCAGACAGCCCTGGGCTCTAGTTTACCAGATTATTAGAGGGAGAGAGAAGAGCTTGGGCTAGCTGGGACTGCTTCAGTTTATTGTGACCAAAGCCTTCTTTCTAGCCTGGAGATGTTTTCTTTACCGAGAGGCAGCAGAGTATGGAGGAGTATTTAGTAGATTTGGAGTAAAGATGACACGTCTACTCCTGGAAAGGACCTCATAGGATGTTTAGTACAGCTCCTTTATTTTGCAAAGGTGGAAACTGAGGCCCAGAGACATTAAGCAGATTGCCCCAGGTCACACAGGAAAGTAGGAGACAGAGCTGGGATTCAAACTAAGGTTCTCTGACTCCCAATCCAGCAATCTTCCCACTGCACCATACTAAAGGCCTGTGCTCAAGTCATTCCCCCCCACACTTTGGATATGATTATCAACTAATTCTTTAACTCTCTGAGTTTCAGTTCATTTATTAAGTACCTGCTAGTTTCAACAATATGCTAACCTCAGAGGATACAAAGAAAGCCAAAAAACCCCAGGATCCCTGCCCTCCAGGAGCTTACATTCTAGTGGAGGAGACAAAAGTTAAATCATCTCTGAGGGAAGGCTTTAGCAGCTGGGGGTGGGCAAAGCAGGGGACCAGGAGAGGAAAAGAGTCTAACCTCCTGTAGGAGGTAGGATTTGAGCTGAGTCCAACAGGACCTGTACACCCTCTTCAGTCAATCAAAGCCATTGTGAGAGAGTCTGGTTCATGCCCTAATCAATCTATATGAAACAAAGAAGCTATCACAGAAACCTGAGAAGCTTCTCTGTGTCTTTGACAGAGGAGCCACCATTTGACAAATCAGGGATTTGTCCACTGTGATGGAATTATCTTTGGGTATTTTCTCCAAGGCTACCTTACTACTTGAGTTGAGAAAGCTTGCTTCCTATGGACATCTAGGCTGGGGTAGGGGAAGCATCCTTGGCATACGGAATGCAATTTCAGCACCATGCAAGCATATTTCTGTCCTGCTGTAACATTCTCTACAGGTGAGATCTCAAAGCTATTTTCTTTTTTTTTTTGTCTCTTAGTATTTATTTAATTTTCCTTCTTTTAAAAAAATATTTAATTTATTTAATATTTTTAGTTTTCAGCATTGATTTTCACAAGAGTTTGAATTACAAATTTTCTCCCCATTTCTACCCTCCCCCTACTCCAAGATGGCATATATTCTGGTTGCCCCATTCCCCAGTCAGCCCTCCCTTCTGTCACCCCACACTCCCCATCCCCTTTTCCCTTACTTTCTTGTAGGGCAAGATAAATTTCTATGCTCCATTGCCTGTATATCTTATTTCCTAGTTGCATTCAAAAACTTTTTTTTTAACATCTGTTTTTAAAACTTTGAGTTCCAAATTCTCTCCCCTCTTCCCTCCCCACCCACCCTCCCTAAGAAGGCAAGCAATTCAACATAGGCCACATGTATATCATTGTGTAAAACCCTTCCACAATACTCATGTTGTGAAAGACTAACTATATTTTGCTCCTTCCCATCCTATCCCCCTTTATTCAATTTTCTCCCTTGACCCTGTCCCTTTTCAAAAATGTTTGTTTTTGATTACCTCCTCCCCCTACCTGCCCTCCCTTGTAACATCCCCCCTTTTTTATCTCCTTCTTCCCTCTTTCCTGTGGGGTAAGATACCCAATTGAATGTGTATGTAGTTCCCTCCTCAGGTCAGATCCAATGAGAGCAAGATTCACTCATCCCCCCTCACCTGTCCCTTCTTCCCTTCCTACAGAACTGCTTTTTCTTGCCACTTTTATGTGAGATAATTTACCCCATTCTATCTCTCCCTTTCTCCCTCTCTCAATACATTCCTCTCTCATCCCTTAATTTGATTTTATTTTTTTTAGATATCATCCCTTCATATTCAACTCACCCTGTGCCCCGCCCCTGCCTCTGTATATTCCCTTCAGCTACTGTAATACTGAGGTCTCATGAATGATACACATCATCTTTCCATGTGGGAATGTAAACAAAACAGTTCAACTTTAGTAAGTCCCTTATGATTTTTCTTTCTTGTTTACCTTTTCATGCTTCTCTTGATTCTTGTGTTTGAAAGTAAAATTTTCTATTCAGCTCTGCTCTTTTCACTGAGAAAGCTTGAAAGTCCTCTATTTTATTGAAAGTCCATATTTTGCCGTGAAGCATGATACTCAGTTTTGCTGGGTAGGTGATTCTTGGTTTTAATCCTAACTCCATTGACCTCTGGAATATCATATTCCAAGCCCTTTGATCCCTTAATGTAGAAGCTGCTAGATCTTGTGCTATCCTGATTGTGGTTCCACAGTACCCAAATTGTTTCTTTCTGGCTGCTTGCAGTATTTTCTCCTTGATCTGGGAGCTCTGGAATTTGGCAACAATATTCCTAGGAGTTTTCTTTTTGGGATCTTTTTCAGGAGGCAATCGGTGGATCCTTTCAATTTCTATTTTACCCTCTGGCTCTAGAATATCAGGGCAGTTCTCCTTGATAATTTCTTGAAAGATGATATCTAGGCTCTTTTTTTGATCATGGCTTTCATGTAGTCCAATAATTTTTAAATTATACCTCCTTGATCTATTCTCCAGGTCAGTGGTTTTTCCAATGAGATATTTCACATTGTCTTCCATTTTTTCATTCCTTTGGTTCTGTTTTATAATATCTTGATTTCTCATAAAGTCACTAGCTTCCACTTGCTCCAATCTAATTTTTAAGGTAGTATTTTCTTCAGTGGTCTTTTGGACCTCCTTTTCCATTTGGCAAATTCCGCCTTTCAAGGCATTCTTCTCTTCATTGGCTTTTTGGAGCTCTTTTGCCATTTGAGTTAGTCTATTTTTTAAGGTGTTATTTTCTTCAGTATTTTTTTGGGTCTCCTTTAGCCAGTCATTGACTTGTTTTTCATGGTTTTCTCACATCACTCTCATTTCTCTTCCCAATTTTTCCTCTGCTTCTCTAACTTGCTTTTCCAAATTCTTTTTGAGCTCCTCCATGGCCTGAGACCAACATGTTTTTCCTGGAGGCTTTTGATGTAGGCTCTTTGACTTTGTTGACTTCTTCTGGCTGTGTGTTTTGGTCTTCTTAAGAAAGATTCCAAAGTCTGAGTCTGAATCTGAGTCCCTTTTCACTGCCTGGCCATGTTCCCAGCCAACTTACTTGACCCCTGAGTTTTTCCATCAGGGTATGACTCCTTGTAGAGTATAGAGTACTTTGTCCCAAGCTTGAAGGGCTGCGCTGTTGTTTTCAGAGCTATTTCTACACAGCAAGCTCTGCCACACCAGCGCTACTCCTCCCCCAAGAACCACCAACCCAGACCTGAATCAGATCTAAGCTGGCTCTGCACTCCCACTCAGATCTGCCACTTAATTCCTCCCACCAGGTGGGCCTGGGACCAGAAGCAATTGCATCTGTAGCTCTGTAAGCAGACTCAGAGCTGCACCACCTCCCTTGCCCCCGGGGACAGTGGCTGAACCAGAAATTCCTTTCACCCTGTCCCTGCAGCTTTTCCCACTAACTTTCTCTGTTGTCTTTGGTGTTTGTGGGTTGAGAAGTCTGGTAACTGCCACAGCTCACTGATTCAGGGTGCTAGGGCCTGTTCTGCCTGGCTCCTGGTCTAGTTGGTCCATGGGGCCCACACTGGGCTCTCCTCTGCTCCGCTCCCAGTGAGATAGACCTTACTCTGTGACCATCCTGCTTCCCTCTGCTATTTTGTGGGTTCTGAAGTTCTAGAATTTGTTCAGAGCCATTTTTATGGGTGTTTGGAGGGACCTGGTGGGGAGCTCACACAGGTCCCTGCTTTCCAGCCTCCATCTTGGCTCCACCCCAAAACTATTTTCAAACCCAGACTAAGTGGTACTAAGAAGTCATCTTTTCTATTCAGTAATGCTGCAAGTTATTACATTAACATCTTTTCCACCTTAAGTGGAGGACTGTGAACTCATATGTCCAAGTATTGGACACCAGTGGTGTCAAACTCAAATAGAAATGGGGCCATGAAGTATCTAAGGATCTCCAAAAGCTTATTGACTTATGTGCTTTACATATTAACATTATCTATTGTATTTTTATTTATTTTGTTAAATATTGGCCATTTACATTTTTTTTCCAGATTAAACTATGAGTTTTATTTTTTTAAGTAGAGCAAAAGTTATGCTGTGGCAAGATTTATTTTTAATTAATTAATTTATTTATTTTTAGTTTACCACACATGGTTCTACATAGTTTTGAGTTCCAGATTTTCTCCCCTCCCTCCCCCCTCCCTCCCCAAGATGGCATGGAAGCTCATATAACTGTCATGTATAACTTCGCATTGAATTAATTTATGCACTAGTCAAGTTGTGGAGAAGAATTTTGACCAATGGAATGAATCATGAGAAAGAAGAAACAGAACAAAAAAAAAAAACAACCCAAAAACAAAAACAAAAGAGAAGCAAAAAAGGCGAGCATGTAGTGCGCCTCGTTCTGTATTCAAACTTCACAGTTCTTTCTCTGGATGAAGACAGCATTCTCCATCGTGGGTCCCCTGGAGTTGTCCTTGCCCCTTAGGTTGCTGAGAAGAGTGCAGTATCTCAGGGTTGATCCTCACGGAATCCATATATCTGTGGCTGTGCACAACGTTCTCCTGGCTCTGCTCAGCTCACTCAGCATTATGTTGTGTAGGTTTTTCCAGGTTGTTACGAAGTCTGCATCATCCCCATTTCTTATGGCATAATAGTATTCCATCACCTTCATATACCACAGCTTGTTCAGCCATTCCCCAATTGATGGGCATCCCTTTGATTTCCAATTCTTGGCTACCACAAAGAGAGCTGCTATAAATAGCCTTGTACATATTGGTCCTTTTCCCGCTTGTGTGATTTCTTTGGGATACAACCCTAGAAGTGGTATTGCTGGGTCAAAGGGTATGAACATATCTACAGCCCTTTGGGCATAGTTCCAAACTGCTCTCCAAAATGTGGCCATTTACATTTTAATTGGGTTCAGGCAGAACTCAGCAACTGGTATTTGACACCTCTGTCATATCATTATTTGGATTTTTCCAGTAATTTTTGAATGTTAGAATGACTCTAGTCATTCATACAGCATAACCCTTAATGTAGATGCTTCTGACCTCACTCTCTTATATACTTTTTTATAGCTATCCACCGCCCCCCCCAATTAATTCTCTTACTCTGATCTTCATGAAACCTATAGCAGCTTCCTTATCAAACACACATTCTATTTCACATATCACATATCATATCCCTTATGGATACCAAGCTCCATCAATTGACAGTATTTTTCACGTCCCATCCTCATGTTCTCACGATGTTGCTCCATAATGTAAAGATTTTCCTAGTCACAAAATGACTTGATTCCAACAATGCAAATTTGAAACAGTAATAGCAGTGCCAACCACAGTTATCAGCAGATTAGGGTAATTATAAAACAGCTGGTGTTCTCCTAGACACATGTCAGAACTAAAATAGTTATATCTAAAAATGCTTTAAAATAAAATAATTCTTAAAATATAACTACTTTGAACAATAAAGTAGGGATTCTTGCTTAAAAGGCAGCCAAACTGAACAAGGAAACAGATTTTAAAATTTGGCACAGTATGTAAACTCCCAGAGACAATAGAGAAAATAAGAAAAAAGGTACCCTGCACAGATGCCCCAATGTAGAACACCTTATTACAATAATTAGCCCATTTTACGCCAGTATAATGGCTTCCTAGGTCAACTTGGTTTCCATTTCTTTGGCTTTAGATGAAAACATAGATCCAATGAAATAATGGAGGCTTCGCAAACCATAAAACACTCTAGAAATGAGAGTTATGATTGTTATAAAAAGTTCTGAATTTAGTCACAATTGCTCTGATCTCTAGTTAGGAAATTTGTTGATAGAAAAGTCAGAGGTTGGGCTCTTACCTTCTTTGCCCTGCTTCTAATTAACCTCAGGGCACATATACTGGATAGAGGAGCCAGGAAGACCTGAGTTCAAATGTGACCTCAGACACTTCCTAGCTGTGTCACCCTGAGCAAGTCATTTAACCCTGTTTGCCTCAGTTTCCTCATCAGTAAAATGAGTTGGAGAAGGAAACAGTAAAGCACTCCAGTATCTCTGCCAAGAAAACCCCAAATGGGGTCATGAAGAGTCAGACACGACTGAAAGACTAAATAGCAACAACCAATTAACTAACCTCTGGCTTCATTGTGGTTGAAGCAGAATTCAGTTCGTTAGAAATATTTGGGTAATGAAACAGCAGATTTGCATTATAGTATGCATTATTAGATATCAGAAGAGAAAGTTGAAGAAAGAGATGAGCTTTTCTAGGATCTTCCTGTGGTCCAGGTCCCCACCCCGACCCCTCTCCCCCACCAGCTCCCAGCTATCTGTGGAGCCAATGACTATCCTCAATATTTCCCTCTTTTCTCCATAGCTCAACCCTCCTTTTGCTCCTCAGATATGTTGAAAATGCCATGCTTTCTCCAACCAGTCAGGTCCAGGTTCTCAGAATCTTTTGCCCTGGAGCTAAGATAGCTTCTTAGCATAGGGCAGAAACCATTCTCTTTCACAATGACTTTGAGGCTCTTTTCACATTTGGCACTGATTCCTTCAAAAGGTGTTCCTGCCTAGACCTCAGATGGGGTGGTTTTGATGGGGTGATAGGACCTGGACCCTGTATTTTCCCATACATTTCAGTGGCCCAGATCACAGGTGCCACTGCCCAAGGCATCTTGATTACTTAATTAGCTTACTTGATACTCCTTAATTCCATGTAGATCTTTTCACTGTTCCACCTAGCCCACCCCAGGCTATTTACCACTCCTTAATCTCATCAAGCTTTTCATTGATCCTTTCCCCCTTTTTTGTATATAGGTATCAATCTTACTCCCATTAAGTAGTAGATTCCCTAAGAATTTTGAGGCTCTATTGGTGTTACAAATAAACCTTGCTACTTTGACTGAAAGAAGGCTTTCAGTACTTGAATTCTTTCCAGGCAGACCTCCCTGTACCCTTACATTTGGGGTTCCCAGCACCCCAAACCACATCAGTTTGAATCTCACCTATCCACAGGACAATTAGGGTGAGGAGGGAGAGTATTCCAAGTAGGAAGGACAGCCAGTGTGGAGGGATGGGTCTGGGAGACGGAGTGCTGCGTTTGAGGCTGGCGTGGCTGGATTGTAGAGTGAATGGAGAGAAGGAATGAGTTAGAGACCAGAAATGTAGGAAGGTAGAAAGAACCTTAAGTGATGAAAGATTTTATGTTTGATCCTGGAAGGAACAGGGAACCACTGAAGTTTATTGGGTAAGGTTTGACACAGTCAGACCCAAGTTTTAGGAAAATCACTTTGGCAACTATGTGGAGGGGAGTCAGGAAGGCCAAGCAGAAGGCTTTCCAGGGGTGAGGTGCTAAGAGCCTGGACTGGAACAGGGGCTGTGGGAGTGGAGAGGAGAGGAGGGGGCATGGTCAAGCAGTGAGGAAGCCTTTGTGAAGTACTATGCTGAGTGCTGGAAAGGCCTGTGGAGGTGAGTCAGCAGTGTAACCTAGGAGAGAGGCCGTGAAGATTTGGCAATGGGCTGATGGATTTGTAGGGTGACTGAGAATGAGGAGTCAGGCATGACACTGAGGTGGGTGCCTGGGAAGGTGCTGATGTCCTCAGATCAGCAGAGGGCAGGGTTTGGGAGGAAAGAATGAGCTCTGTGGTGGCCATGTCGAGTTTGAGCTTCCCAGAGGATAGCTATCCAGGTAGAGAAGTCCATAAAGCCACTGCTCTGGTGACCAGGGCTGGATGTAGAGAGCTGAGACCCATCTGCATCATACCCCAAGGGCACTGGTAGCTACGATCCCCCAGGGAGAGGAGGAGAGTAAGTGATCCTTGCACACCCTCCCTGGAAGGGTTTTTAAGGAAGGCTCTTGAAGGCTCACAACCACCCTGGGAGGGAACTCCTCCAAGTATAAAGGGCACCATTTAATGTATGATAACAATGATAATAGCTAGCATTTAAATTGCATTTAAAGTCCACAAAGTGCTATCTATGTATACATAGGATGAGCACACTAGTGAATGTCAGAAGCAGGGTGCAAATGCAGGCCTCCAGACTAAAGCTGGGGGGCCCTTGCCATTGTAAATGTGATCTGGGACTCTGCTCCCCCTACCCAGGGCAGGCAGCCCTCTCTCCCACACTCTTTTCAGCCATATTCACCCCAATCCCTCCTTTTCTTGCTCCATTGGACCTCCTGAGGGACAGCCAGAGCTGAGGATCATGGAGATGGAGTGACCAGTGGCTCCCTCCACTGACTCTCCAAGGTGCACATGTAGTGGGGTGGGGGGGGTGGGGCCAGAAAGAGCTTCCTTGCAGGCAACCAAAGCTTGGGCAGAGAGAGTTCCCATCAAACAGGGACTGTTGTTTAGTCATGTCCAAGTCTTCATTCTCTTGTTTTACTGAGAGGAAACTAAGGCAAACAGGGTAAGTAACTTGTTCAGGGTCACACTGTCTGAGGTCACATTTGAACTCAGCTCTCCCAGGCTCCAGGCCCAGTGCTCTATCCATCTAGCAGCCCCAGTTAGAGAGCAGGGCACAAATCCCCTCCCAGGAAGGCACCTTCAGAGCAGAAGGGTCTCTGGCAGGGCAGGGAGAATTTGGAGCCCAGGGGAGTGGCAGCATGGGGGGAGGAGGGAAGAGAGAACAGAACCAGACTTCACCCCAACTGTCACGTTTGTTCTTGCCCTTCCCCTTCAGTCTTCTTTCTTCCCCCTCACCCCGTTCTGCCTCAGCCCAGGTGTTTCCTGGCTTCTTCTTTAGGCTTGCTACTGGGGAAAAGAATTCTGTCGTCTTTTCCTGTTCTTCTCCGTGACTGGAAATGCTCACAGTGATTGGCGTTTGTCAAGTTCAGAATAGGAATATTTTTGAAAAGTGAAGAGAGTTCCAGACCTGCAGTTTGGGGCCCTGGGTTCGAGTCCCAGCTTTTCTATGGGCTAGCCCTTCACTACCTCATCGATAAAATGGATGTGGTAAAGCTTGAAAGGGCTGTTGGAAAGAAGCCAGAGTCCCATGGAAACATGCAGCACTCCCACGATCCTCTTTCTTTGGCCCAAATCTGGTGACTGAATCTCAGTAGAGAGCTCTGGGTCTCCTCAGCCCTAGTAGAGGCCATCCGCTGTGTGCCTCCTTGTACTCTCCGGCTGCCTGGGGCACTAAGAGCTTGAATGATTAGCCAATCTGCCTCCGGATCCGCCCCACACCCACCCTTTCCACCTCACTTTCTCTGATGACTTCTCCCTGATGACGTAAGCCCCTGGAGGGCAGAGACTGGTTTCCCCAGTCTTCCCATCCCCTTCTATGGGCACTTAAGGAGAGCAGAATTGCTGCCTTTTCTTTCATTCTTGAGAGGCTGGAACCCAAGCCCTCCGCTCACTCAACCAAGCCGGATTCTGCCTCAGATGTCTAGCTGTGTGACCTTGGGTGTCCCCATCTGTAAAATGGGCATAACGTTAGCACCTACCTCCCAGCGGTGTTACAAGAACAAAACAAGATAACATTTGTAGTGTACTCTGCAAAGCTTAAATCTCTATAGCTACTAGTGGGGCCGAGGAGGCTTCATCTCAGGGAGCAACAGTTTAGAAGGTGTGACATTGGCACCGGCGATTCAGCTGCAGAAGAACTGAGCTTAGCACCTAGTTATCAAGAATAATTAATATAATGGTTAATATGTCAATGTAGCAGTTATATTAAGTTAATATAATTATTAACATGCAAATATAACAAGGATATTAATTAAATTACATTAACAATATCTTTATATTACGTTATCTTATTAAGCTAATATGGTAATATTAATAATCCCTATATTATCTATATACTAATATAAACAGTTAATATTTTATTAACATAATGATAAAATTGGACACCACCAGGTGGGGCTCTGGTGGGTGGTGGGCCCCTACCCAATCCCTTCCCAAGGTTGAAGTCATATAATATGCTACTTTCCCCAGGAATGTTTCATGCCTCATCCCAGGTACAAAGCACAACAAAGGAGGCCTCTGAAGCTCACCACCTGGGAGACCTTGGGCAGATAAGTCAGGGAAGCTCCCTGGGCCTTTGTGCCCTCACTGCACAGTGAGCAATCCTTTATATCTTAGTTGATGCATTCCAAAACATTCTTCAGAATGGCTTCTGAGATCCTTTCCAGGCTCCAGATTTTTGACCTAGGACCTTGAGACAGGTGCATAGGAAGGCTACAGAGTGCTGTCGAAGGATTCCTTCTAGGTGAGAGGAACAGGAAGCAGACTTAATGGAAAAAGTGGCATTGGAGCAGGGCCTTGAAGGATGAATGGGGTTTCAACAGGCAGAGGTACAGAAAGTGTTGCTGATTCCAGAAAAGAACAGAGATTGGGAAGCATACCTTAAGTTGGGGGGCAAGTAGTCCAGTTTGGTTGGACAGAGGGCATAAAGGGAAAACAATTGTGTGAGAGAGGGGTCAAAACCACACCATTTTGACTCTAGTGCCTTGACTAGGTGAAAACTAGGTTGAATAAACAAATCAAAACTGAATGTGAACAGGGCCTGTACACCTCCCTGAATCAGTCAAAGCTGCCTGTTAGAGACTGGGTCATGCCCTAAGCATAAAAGGAGTATAGAACATAATATATAATCACAAGAAAGGAAGAAGCTATCTTAGATTTGGGGGGTGGGGAGATTTTGAGCACTTGAATCAAGATGTTGGAAAAAGCATGAAACAAAGGGAGAACTGAGCTGGTAGAGAAGGGAAATATGGAGGAGAGTTCTTAATTCTACAGGCATCTTGGAATGAAGAACACAGGTTGGGGGAAGTAACAAGAAAAGGTCCGATTCTCTTTTCCCAACTTCCCTTCCCAATGTCTATTCACAGACAATGTAATATAATCTGCCATTCCTTTATTCAGATGTTTCCAGTAAACCGAATTTTGCCTCAACCACCCAAGAGCATATTTGGAGCTATTAGGAGAGAACCCAACTTGTGCCCAGGTCTTACCAATTTTCCCAACTCCAGACTTGATTTCCGAAAGCCCAAGAGGAAGGAACCAAATGAACTTTAGGGGCCATTAAATTGTTCTGTAGGCTCAAAATGAGTCAATTATGGTAACAGGGCGCGTCAAAAGGACCATAGATTTAGAACTGGAAAGGACCTTGGAGGCCATCCGGTCTACTCCCTTATTTTACAGATGAGGAAACTGAGCCCCAAGCACATAAAGTGATCTGCCCAGGGTCACCCAGCTGGTTAAATGTTGAAGTATTCCTGACTCCAAATCTAATTACCGAATTTAATGCCTCCAATGCTTTACCAAAAGGAATGATTCCTTAAAACAGGAAGTCTTACCCCAAAGTCCATAACTTATTTTTATTAAAAAATCTTGATAAATATATTTCATCATGATTTTGTTTATAATCCTGTGTTTTCTATTTTTGTGTATTTGAAAACGTGTTTTTTGAGAAGGAGTACCCTTGGCTTTCGCCAGACTGACTGCCCAAGGGGTCCATGATGAACCCCTGCTTCAAAGGAAGAATTTCAGGCTCCTTAAAGAAAAGGAGAGAAGTGAGGGCCAAATCTTTAAGGAAGCCACCAAGTAGTTCTTTTTCCTGTAAGTTTCTCTATGGGAGAAAATGCCACCCCACCTGGGAGGAAAGTCAGACAATGAGGCCCTTCCTCCTCCTGGCCAATCTACACATTAGGGAGAGAAAGGGGGTGGGGGTACTGGGGCAGTAGGAGAGAAGAGCTGATCTCTTAATTACTCTGGGAAAGGCAACCCCAAGAGAGGAACCAGCAGGGTAATGGGGCTTGCAGGGGGTGTGTCTGATTGTGAGAGAGAATGTGTGTGCCTGGGAGTGTGAGGCTTGTGAAAATAAACAATTCTAATCTTCTCTGGCTGTCCCTTGGGCTGAGCAAACACACATTCCTCTCCAATTCTTTCCATCCCCGGAGAGGAGGGCAGTAGAGGGTTCAGAGCTGCAGTTAGTTCTTGGCCCTGTCCAGCCACCTTAGGATTCTGGAAGTTGTCCTCCAGATCCCCAAGGCTTGAGAGAAGGGTTAACATGCAATGGGCAACCCAACCGTAGGAAGAAGAGGAAAGGGAAAACCTAGTGAGTGGGAAGGCCACCTGAGAATCTGAGACTACAGAATGTGAAAGCTGAGAAGGAACTTAGGACAAAGAATGTGAGAGCTGGGCTGGGAGGGGTTTTGGAACAGGGAGCACCTTAAGCCATGGAATGTCAAAGGTCAAGGGCCTTTAGATTAGAGAACCTCATAGCTGAGAGGGACCTTGGAACAGGGAACGTCAGAGGTGGGAAGGGTCTGAAAGAGAGAGAAATCCTCGAGTGTGCCCCTGTTACCTCACAGAGGAGGAAACCCCAGAGGGGAATGACTTACTTAAGGTCACACACACAGGAGCAGAAGCTATAATCAAGTCTCCTAACTCCCATTTCTCTGCTCACCCCGAAAAATTTCCCTTTCTCTGTCCCTCCGTTTCCCATTTCAGAACAGCCAGGGAGGCAGAGCTGGCTCTTTCCCTTGACGACTGGGATTGGGGAGGCCTCAGTGTGGGGGGTGGTGAAGTGTTGAGCAAACACCAGGCCTTCTGCTTGCCAGGACAAACATGCCACTCAGGAGGCTAATTGCTGTCACTTTAAGGATGCCTTCAGGCCTGGCCAACTCCAACTGACCCTGCCTCCCTTTCCCAGAGCCTGCAGCCAGAGAGCCGGCAAGAACCACTTGTGCAGAGAGAGAAGCAGTGGTATGTGCTGGGGCCCAGGGAGCCATTTGATTGAGGAACAAGGGTCGCCCCTCCTGGGAGGGGCCTCGTCAGGCCCCAACCACCCCCACTCTCTTCCAAAGGCAAAAAGGTTAACCAAACATCTGGAAAGTATTTCCCTAGAGCATCTGGAGGAAAGGCAACTCCCTGCCTGGCAAAGGCAGCACCAAGCTAAGAACAGGCAGGTTGCCTTCTGATCTCCCCTCTGCTGCTGCTTTATG
This sequence comes from Trichosurus vulpecula, assembly GCF_011100635.1. Taxonomy (NCBI): domain Eukaryota; kingdom Metazoa; phylum Chordata; class Mammalia; order Diprotodontia; family Phalangeridae; genus Trichosurus; species Trichosurus vulpecula. Next base: position 294,820,074 of record NC_050577.1, read on the forward strand.
GCAGGACCTCAGGCAAGGGGTACCTCAAAGATATTCAGGAATTGTCTGTCTCCTTATTTCAGGCACAGGGGGCTGTGAGCAGTGAGGAGAGAAGGGGTCTGCCCAGTGCCCTGAGGATGAGAGGTGAGAGGGCAGCAAGGATGAATTTTGGAGGAGCCAAGAACTTGAGGCTTGGAACCCTAGAAATTCATGCAATTTTAGAGCTGGGAGGGGCCCTAGAACAGGGAATGTCAGCGCTGGGAGGGAGCTTAGAACATGGAATATCAGAGCTGGGAGGGGCCTTAGAACATAGAATATCAGGACTGGGAGGGGCTGTAGAACATGGAATGTTGAGCTGGGAGGGACCTTAGAACAGAGGATGTCAGAGCTGGGAGGGGCTTTAGGACATGGGGTGTCAGAGCTGGGAGAGGCCTTAGAACAGGGAATCTAGAGTTGGGAAGCTCTTAATGATGATCCATATTCCAGCTCCCTCATTTTACAGATGAGGAAACTGAGGCTAAGAGAGGGAAAAGTGACCTGCTGGAGGTCATTAACAGAACTAGAACCAGAGTCTGGTGTCTCAAGCCCATCTAGAACTATTTGCACTATACCAGGCCATCCCTTTGAAGTGGGACCTTGAGCTTTTGGGGTGGCAAGAATGGGTTAGGGGCAAAGGGATGAAGGGCTGACCTAGAGGGATCTCCTGGATCTGCTTTCTCTTCCTTCCATAGCCCTACAAAACCAAATTGGGATGTTACAGGTATGGGAGACAGCCGCAGCTTCTCTAGTTCTGGCCAGATGGGGTAAAGAGCAGAGATCACTTAAGGCTGCTGATATTTCCATTTTGGGGTGTGGGCATGGGCCTCAGCAGGCTCCTAAGGGCAGAGGCTTTGGCTCTTCCTGGCTTTAAGGTACTAGGCCTCGGGGGTGCCTCAGCCTTGGGCCTGAACTCCCCAGGGGTTAAATTGCAGGTGGGGTAGGAAGTCAGTTGGCCTACAGTAGGAATAATTAAGGGTCACAATCACAACCCCCCATGATCAGCCACACTCATCTGAGCTGAATATTTGCTTGGAAGTGAAAGGGATAACCAGGTTGTCCTCCGGCTCCCTCATGCCTGACGCCTCTCCTGGTCTCCTCCACCCCCAAATTGCTTTGTATTTACTCTTTCTGTATTGTGTAACCACTTTTACGGATACAATGTTCTTTTTCTCTAGCAGACTGGAAGCTTCTCCAAATCTTACCTAGCACATAGTAAGCATGCAGTAAGTGCCTGTGGCCTTGACCTGTTGATGAGCAGGGTCCCTTGGCTGGTTGTCAGGCCTCCAGGGGCCACTTCCAGACCCCCATTCCAATCTTCCTCTTTTGCCACATGGCTTTGAAGGAAGCCAGCTTTTGATGCATCTCAGCAGCCTCCTCTGGGAAATAGGGGGCATCTTCTTGCCCCCTCCTCTATGCCTGCAAAGGACTTGGGGCCATTCTTTAAAAAATTAAAAATAAAACAAACAAACAAATGATAAACTTAACAACCACCAACAGAAACAGTCCTATGGAAATGCAGTAAAATCTCACCTAAAGGGATTAATTTGTGGCTAACAAAGGAACAAAGAAAATGCTTTTGTCCTGTGTCTCCTACCAGGCCTGCCTCCACCACCCTTGGCCCTACTTGCCTTCCTGGTCTTTTTTCTACATGGTTATAGTCAGCGTGTACAAAGTCCTGATTTCCCTCAACGTCCCCTCTTACGGCTCCTTCATACTTCCTTGTGTGTTTTGCCATGACTACTTTTTATGGCACCATAACATTCCATTTCATGAATAGACCGGGATCTAGCCAGCCATTCTCCTGTTACTGGACCCGTAGGTTATTTCCAGGTTTTTTGCTAGTACAAATAGAGCATTTATTAATATTTTTTGGACAGCTAAGTCCCCCTCTCCTCTACTTTTTTTTTTCCTTTTGATGTTGGGGCAGAGTTAAGATCATTTTCTAGATCATTGCTCTAGAGGTGGAAGAGCAGTACGGTAGAGGTCATCTGGTACATCTCCTATTTCCCTTTTACCCATGAGGTTACTCTTAAAATCACTAGGTCAAAAGGAACAGTTCATTCTTGGTAACATTGCACGTTGACATATTGTTTTCCAAAACATAGAAGACGCATCAAAGTGGTACAAAATTAATGGATTTTGAGGGAGAGAGAGAACCTGGGTTTGAACTGCCCTTCCACTTACTATACATGGGACAAGTCATTTCACTTTTTTGGGTCTCAACTCATCATCATCTGTAAATTTGGACTAAATGACTTCTGAGGTCCCTGTACACGCTAAACTTATAATCCAATGCTTGCACCAGATTGCAATACCACTAAAAATGTATGAGTACCTGTTTTCCCAAGCCCTGACAATGTTAGATTTTTTTGTTTTGTGCTACTGCATTCTAGTGGCTATAAGGTGGTATCCAGAATCATATTTGAATCTTGGGTCTAATTTACCATTACTCAAATTTTGCCTCCCTAAATTGGAATGTCTAGGTCACCTTCCTTTTTTTTTTTTTTAGCTTGCTTACTGACTTACTTGCTGAACTGAACTGACTTAATCACATGAAGGAAAAAAGGATTTACTATGTGCCAGACTCTGCTAAGTGCTGGATATGCAAAGTAAGCAAGATAGATAGCCCCTGACCTCAAGTAGCTTCAGTTTGAAGCATGACATGGCAGAAGGTCACCCGGAGTTTTGGATGGTGGCTGAACATGGGAATAATTCAACAATCTACCTTCTCTCTCCTCTAAGAGAAAGCCAAGCCTAAATGGGAAATAGGGCAGTGCTTGTCCTGCCATAACGACAGTAGTAGCAGTAGTAGCAGCGCCAGCAGCAGCAGCAATAGTAACATATCTGGACAGCGCCCAATAGTTTACAAAGTTCTTGATAGTTATTATACTGTTCCTAACTTTTATACTTTCTCTGCAAATCATCGTAGGGAGGAAGAAGATTTAAAGATCCTAGAACAAACCTGCTACCATTCTGTTTACTTTGCTGATCCATCAGCTTCATTATGCCTGATTGAAAGAGCTGGGACTCAGAGAAGAAAATGAAGATGTGTATCATGGCATCTAGAGAGGGAGAGGAGAGGTTATTACAACCTACTGTCCAGCAAACAATGAACCTATAGCAAGAGTCCATCAGGTCAGCCTGGAAGGCTATGAAGGAACACTAACGAAGGCCAAAGAAGCCTGGAAAATATGGGCAGATATGCCAGTTCCTAAATGAGGGGAAACAGTAAGACAGATCGGTGAAGCCTTGCAACAGAAGATCCAGATCTTAGGAAACTTGGTATCTTTGGAGACAGGAAAAATCTTAGTGGAAGGAGTTAGGGAAATTCAGGAGTACATGGCTATCTGTGACTATGCTGTTGGTTTGTCTTGAATGATGTGAGGACTCATTTTGCCTTCTAAAAAAACCAGGCCATGCCCTCACTGAACAATGAAATCCTTTGGGCCTAGTTGGCATCATCACTGCATTCAATTTCCCAGGAGCTGTGTTTGGCCAGAACAATGCCATTGCTCTGATCTTAGGGAATGATTGCCTTTGTAAAGGGGCACCACCAACTTCTCTCATTAGCGTAGCTGTCACCAAGATGGTGGCCAAAGCTTTGGAAGACAATAACCTACCTGATGTGATCTATTCCATTACATGTGGTGGGGCAGATATTGGCACAGCAAGGGCCAAAGATGAGCAGGTGGAGCTGCTGTCTTTCACAGGAGGTATCCAAGTAGGAAAGCAGGTGGCAGTCACAGTACAGGAGAGGTTTGGAAGAAGTTTGTTAGAGCTTGGCGGAAACAGCGCCGTTCTTGCTTTTGGGGATGCAGACTTTAATTGCAGCTGTGGGGATAGCAGGCCAGAGATATACAACGGCCAGGTTACTGTTTTTGCATGAAAGCATCCATGATGAAGTTGTGGGTAAACTTATAAAGGCATATGTACAAATTTGCATTGGAAATCCATGGGATCCAAATATTTTCTATGAGCCCCTCCACGTCAAAGAGGCAGTAAGCATGTTCCTTGGTGCAGTAGAAGAGGCCAAAAAGCAAAGTGGCCAAGTGGCCTATGGTGGGAAGACTATAGATCACCTGGGATATTAGGTAGAGCCAACAATTGTGACCAGTATTGGAGACGACGCACCCATTGTGCATAGAGAGACATTTGCTCCTATCCTTCATGTCTTTAAATTCAAGAATGAAGAAGAGGTGTATCCATGGAATAATGAAGTAAAACACAATCTTTCAAGCAGTATCTTCACAAAGAATTTGGGCAGAATCTTTCAATGGCTTGGGTTCAAAGGTTCCAACTATGGCATTGTAAATGTCAACATTCCAGCAAGTGGTGCTGAGATTGCAGGTGCATTTGGAAGTGAGAAGCATTCTGGTGGCAGCAGAGAATCAGGCAGTGATTTCATAGAAGCAATCTGCTTGTAGCATCAACCATAGTAAAGACCTTCCTCTGGCACTAGGAATCAAGTTTCAGTAAGTGTTTGAGGTTTATATGACCTCCACAATCAGGCATTTCAGAATGGGCAAGTCTCTACTTTCTTACTTCCTTGATATTTGACTAAACTGTAAGCCTTTTTTGGGGCGGGGGGTCAAAGACTGCAAGAAAAGCATGATGGTATTTATTTAGTGAAAGATGGATTGAATCGTTTCTTATCCCCATCTTCTTTTTTAAAGCAAATATTGGACTTGAAATTATATCTGTTTACTTAAGAAAAGTGGAAATTGATCAAACCTCTCATTAAAT